>NW_024426885.1:49281415-49318283 GCF_017311325.1 Ursus maritimus
GAGTGGAGTGAAATATTTAAGGTGTTAAAGGAAAAAAAAAACCCACCAACCTAGAACACTGTAGCCTGACAAATTAGCCTTCAAATGTAAAGAACTAAAGACATTCTCAGACACCCCCCCCCAAAAAAAAGAAGAAACATCTCCAGTAGAGCGCCCTTGAAAGAAATGATAGGACAGTTCTTTAGAGAAAAGGAAAATGATATACGGGAGAAACTCAGATCTGCCTAATAAAAGAAAAAGTGCCAGAAAAAAATAAAGTGAAATTAAATTTTTAATTTTTCTTATTTTTAATTAATCTAACAGATGGCAGTTTGTTCACAACAACAGCAACAGTGTATTCAGTAACGGTCACGTATTGATAAGTGAGGTGGTGGCAACAATATTATAAGAGATGGGAAGGAGGACAAGGGAAGACTCTCTTACAAAGTACCTACATTAGCCATGAAGTACTCAAGTGTTGTCTGAAGGTGGACTTGGATTAGCTGTAAATTTATATTGAAAACTCTAGTGAAATCACTAAAATTTATAATTGATGTGTTAAGATGACAGAAAATGGAATCGTGTAATATGTTTAATGACAATCAGGTAAGAAAGAAAGAGTGGAAGATGAGAAAAGAAACAAATAACAAGAACAATACATTGAAACTAGTTACAAATATGGTATATCTGAAGCAAACTATCAATGGTCACTTTAAATGTGAATGATCTAAAAATACCAATTAAAAGATAGTGAGAGTAGATTGGAAAAAAAAATAAGTACCAACTATATGTAGTCTACAAGTAACCAACTTTAAATATGAAGATAGTGGTATATTAAAAGTAAAGAGATGGCGAAAGATGCACTATGCTAAGTCTAATCAAAGTTGGAGTAGCTGTATTAATTTCACACAAAGCAAACTTCAGAGCAGTGAAAATTATCTGGGATAAATAGAGGCATTATCATTATAAAGGGGTTAATTCTCCAAAAAGACATAACAGTCCTTAAAGTGTATGTGGCTAACAATAGAGTTAAAATACATGTGACAAAACCTGATACACTTACAAGAAATAGAAAAATCCATTATTATGATTTTCTGAATCATAATTATGAATGACACATGGAGATTAAAACACCTCTTTAGAAATAATTGACAGATCTGGGGGTCAACTATATACGAATACAGTTGAACAGAATAGCACCTTCAGTCAACTGAATCTAGCTGATATTTATAAAATATTTCATCCAACAACAGCAGAATATGTATTTTTCTCAAGCATACATGGAACATTTACCAAGATAAACCACATTCTGGGCCATAAAACATACTGTCACATATTTAAGAAAATAGAAATAATAAAAAGTAGTCTCTTAGATCACAATGAAATTAAATTAGAAATCAATAACAGAAACATAGCCAGAAAAATACTAAAGTACTTGAAAATTAAACAATACACTTCTAAATAACACATGGTTCAAAGAAGTGTCAAGAGAAATTTTAAAATATCTTGAACCTGGGGCTCCTGGGTGGCTCAGTCGTTAAGCGTCTGCCTTTGGCTCAGGGCGTGATCCCGGCGTTCTGGGATCGAGCCCCACATCAGGCTCCACCACTGGGAGCCTGCTTCTTCCTCTCCCACTCCCCCTGCTTGTGTTCCCTCTCTTGCTGGCTGTCTCTCTCTCTGTAAAATAAATAAATAAAATCTTTACAAAATATATATATCTTGAACCAAATGAAAATGAAAATACAACTTATCAAAATGTGCTGGAGGCAGCAAAAACAGAGGTTGAAGGGGAATTTATAGCATTGAATGCACATACTAGAAAAGAAGAAAGATCAAAGTCAATAACCAAAGCTTCCACCTTAGGAAACTACCAAAAAAAGAGCAAATTTGATCTAAACCAAAAAGAGAAGAAAAAAAAAATTAGAGCAGAAACTAATGCAATTAAAATAAGGAAATTAATGGGGAAAACCAGTGAAAACAAAAACTGGTTCTTTGCAAATATCAATAAAATTGATAAACATCTAGCCAGGCTAACTAAAGGAAAAAAAGAGATGACGCAAATGATTAATATCAGAAATGGAAGAGGGACCAACACTACTGATTCCAGGGATGTGAAGAGGGTAATGAAATACTATTAGTAAGAACCCTACGCCTACAAATGTGATAACTGAGATGAAATGGACCAATTCTTTAAATGACACAAATCCACCAAAATTCACACAAGGAAAAATAGATAACCTGAATAGGCCTATATCTATTAAAGAAATTGAATCCGTAATGAACAATGGGAAATGCAGAGAAATGCAAATTAAAAACACAATGAGGTATCATCTCACACCTGTTAGAATGGCTAGTATCAAAAACAAAAATGAAAACAAGAAATAACAAGTGTTGGCAAGGATGTGCAGAAAAGGAAACCCTTGTGCAGTGTTGGTGGGAATGTAAATTGATGCAGCCGCTGTGGAAGACAGTATGGAGACTCTTTAGAAAATTAAAGATAGAACTACCATATGCTCCATTAATTCCACTTATGGGTATTTACCTGAAGGAAATGAAATCACTGCTTAAAAAGATATCTGCTCCTTCATGTTATTGCTGTGTTATTTACAATAGCAAAGACATGGAAACACCTAAGTGTTCATTGATAGATGAATGAATGGATAAAGAAAATGTGATATATATATATATATATATATATACTTATATTTAATATATAAATATATAAATTTATATTTATATACTTATATTTAATATATAAATATATATGAAGCTATATAAAAGAAGGAAATCCTGCTACTTATAACAATATGGATGGACCTTGATGGCATTATGCTAAGTAAAATAAGTCAGACAGAGAAAGACAAATACTGTATGATCTCACTTATATGTGAAATCTAACAAAACAAAACCCACATTCATAAATACAGAAAACAGATTGGTGGTTGCCATAAGTGGGGCAGGGGGTGGGTAGTGAAATGGGTGACGGTAGTAAAAACCAAAACCAAAAACAGCAACAACAACAACAACAACAACAACAACAACAACTGAATGAAAGAAATGAATAACCTTCCGAAACAGAAAGCACCAAATGGTTTCTTTGGTGAATCCTACAAAACACTTGAGGAAGATATTATGCTATTTTTTAACAATCTTGTCCAGAAAAATAGAATTAGCAGGAACATTTCATTTTTCTTGAGGTCAGCATTACCCTAATACCAAAACCAGGCAAAGACTGGGTGAGAAGCAAAACTATAGACAAATATCGTGAACACAGATGCAAAAATTCTCAACATGATATTAGCAAATTGAATCCAACAACGTCTAAAAAGCATTATAGAGCGTGACCAAGAGCACGAGAATTACCCCAGGTATGCAAGGCTAGTTTAGCACACAAAACTCAAGTCATGTAATACACAACATCAACAGGCTAAAGAAGAAACAGATGATCATAACAACGGGTGCAGAACAAGTACTGGACAAAGTCCAACACCTATGCATGATGAAATCCCTCAGTAAAAGAGGAATGGAGGAAGACGTCCATGACTTGATGCACATCTATAGAAAACCTACAGCTAACATCATACTTCATACTTATGAGTTTTTCCTGTAATATCAGCAACAAGGCAAGGATGTTCCTTCTAACCAACCCTATTTAACCCTATTTAACATTGTATCAGTAGTCCTAGCTAATGCAATGAGACGAGGAAAGGAAATAAGAGGTATACAACTGGGAAGGAAGAAATAAAATTGTCTTTGTTTGAAGCCGGTATTATGGCTTATGTAGAAAATCCCAAAGAATCCATGAAAAAAACTCTTGGAACTGAGATATAATTATAGCAAGTACAAGTTAATACAAAAAGTCAATCACTTTCCTATATACCACCAATGAACAATAGGAATTTTAACTTACAAACTCAATGTCATTTATATTGGCACTAGAAACAGAGAAATAACTATTTCAAATCTAACAACTCTCTCTATATATAATAAATCTGTAAATATCATATATTATAAATATGTAATTAATGTGTATATATAAAATATATGAGGAAAACTACAAAATGCTCATGAAAGAAATCATAGAAGATCTATATAAATGAAGAAATATTCCATGTTTATGGATAAGAAAACTCAATATTGTTGAGCTGTCAGTTTTTCCCAACTTCATATTAGATTCAGTGCAATCCCAATCAAAATCTTCAGAAGTTATTTTGTGGGTACGCACTGATTCTAAAATTTGTAAGGAAAAATAATAGAGAGAATAGCCCACACGATATTAAACAAAGAATACATCTGAAAGATTCTCACTACCCAATCTCAAGACTTGATAGAAAGCTGTCCTATAAATCAAACAGTGTGGTATTGGCAAAAGAATAGACAAATAGATCAATGGAACAGTGTAGGGACCCCAGAAATAGATCCACACAAATACAGTCAACTGATCTTTGACAAAGGAGCAGATACAATTAAATGCAAAAACTGTGGTTTTTTTCAACAAATGGTGCTGGAATAACTGGACATTCACAGGCAAAAAAAAAAAAAAGAATCTAGACATAGACATTACACCTTTCACAGAAATTAACTAAAAATGGATCACAGATCTTAATATAAAATGCAAATATATGCATCCTAAAAAATAATACAGGGCAAGTCTAGGTAACCTTGGGTTTGTCAGTGACTTTTTTGGATATAACCCCAAAGGCACAATCCATGAAAGAAAAAATTAGTAAGTTGGGCTTGATTTAAAATTAAAAAGGTTTTCTCAGTGAGAGTCATCGTTAAGAAATGAAAAAGTAAGCCACAGACTGGGAGAAAATATTTTCAAAATATACAAAGAGCTCTTAAAACCCAGTAAGAAAACAGACAACCCAATTCAAAAGTGGGTAAAAGATCTGAGCAGACTTCAAGAAAGAAGATATACAAATGGCAAATGAGAATACAAAAAGATGTTCAACATCATATGTCATTAGGAAATTGCAAATTAAAACAATTAGATGCTAATACACAACTATTAGAACAGCTAAATTCTAAAACACTGACAATGTCAAATGCTGGTGAGACCATGGAGGTACAGGAACTTTCGTTTATTGCCCCTGAAAATGCAAAATGATACAACCACTTTGGAAGATAGTCTGGCACTTCCTTTCAAAACTAAATATACTTTTCATGTATGATCCTTCTAGGCATTTACCCAAATGAATTAAAAATTTACATCTACAGGGAAACCTGCATGTGAATGTTTATAGCAGCTATATTCATAATTGACAAAATCTGGAAGCACTAAGATTTTTTTCAAAAGGTGAATGGGCCAACAAGTTGTGGTACATCCATACATTGGAATAATAGTCAGTAAAAATAAAGAACTACCAAGCCATGAAAGAGTTGGAGGAATCTTAAGTTTATATTGCAAAGTGAAAGAAGTCAATCTGTGAAGGTTACATACTGCGTGACTCCAAGTAAATAACGTTTTGAAAAAAGGTGGTTGCGAAGCGTTGGGGGCTAGAGAGTGAGGGATTAATAACTGGAGCACAGTAATTGAAACTCTTCTGCGTGATACTGTAATGGTGGATACGTGACATTTTGTATTTGTCAAAATCCATCGAACTCTACAGCACAAAAGGTGAACTCTAATATAAACTATGGACTTTAGTTAATAAGACAATTTCAATATTGGTTCATCAGTTGTAACAAGTATAGCACAGCAATACCAGATGTTAATAACAGGGAACACTGTTTATGGGGGTGGGGAGAAGGGGAAGTGGGAACTGTTAATACTTTCTGCTCATCTTTTTTATAAAGCTAAATCTACTTTAAAAAATAAATTCTGCTAATTTTTAAAAGTACATAAACCTGGGAATATAATTTAATAGCATCTTAAGCAACTGGAAAGCCAAAGTATTAGTTTTCCAAGGTCAAGAAGGAAACACCAGACATAGCCCCATCCCTCACATCCCCTCCCATATGCTATTCATTGTATGCTGAAGGGCATAATGTAAGTGGGAGAAACTGGTGTCATTAGAAAGACTCAGGAATATGATTGTTACATGAAACGGCACAAACGTCTTTCCATCAAAGATTCTCTACTCTAAACATGCTATAAAACCCCTTTACAGGCGGTGCCATTCCTTTTCCTTGAACTAACTCCCATGGTACATTGACACTTCCCTCAATATTTATAGAGTCAGTCTAATATGGTGGATCAGAGCAAAAGCTCTGGAGTCAGATGGCCTGGGTTTAATTTCTGATTTCACTATCTATTTGCTGAGTGACTCTGGGCAAGAAATGCCATATCTTTGTGCCTCGATTTTCCCATTTGTGAAAAGAGGGTAATAATAGCACCTACTTTGCAGAATTGTGAGGATTAAAATAAGTTAATTTATGTGAAGTGTTTAGAACATTGTGTTTTGCAGATGTACAAAAGTAATTAATGTATTAAAGGTTCCCATACGTCCTGTAATAAAGAAGTTTTTAACTATAAGTTTTCTAAACTCATCTGACTAAACAATCTCTTTTTCAATTAAGAACTGTTAATATTCTGCAGAACTGATGTTCACCGGAAAATACTTTGAGCAATATTGGACCCAAGCATTTACCTTTTTTGCCCATCATTTAACTCCTTGCCCTCTTCTCTTATCATTGCCCACGTGATCTAAATACGAATCGTAATCTCTTTTCCAATGACCTCTGTATTATTGGGCTGAATTTTCTTAAAGTGGGAGATATTTGGAAGAGCATGATCCTTCTGTATCATCCTTCTGGTGGATAAGATTTCCTCCTGCTCTTTGTGACATTCTCTCCATCAGAAACTCAAAACAAGAGAATTGTAAATTGCTTGGGTAGATGCTCTGTCCCATGTGGGTCTGTTATGTGTCATGTTTCGGGCTCTGTCAACCTATAAATATTTAACAGCGGTAAGTACCAGACACCATGTGAAACCAAAGAGAAGTCTCCTGATAAGAACTTGTAGGGGCAACAAGTACCAGGACATTTAACTGGGAAATGAAGAACATTGAGAAGAAGCCAATCTTTCTAGAGCTGCTCTACTTCCCTTTCTGCTTGGAATAACCAACCAGTCACAGAATGACCAAGTTCCAAGCAAAATAGATGTAAAGAAACTCAACAAATGAGTATTAGCAAAGCAATGCTATTAGTAAAGAAAAGTGAATATCCACCATTTGTTTTTTGGCTTATGGGTTTGCCTTTAAAAGGAAGTCCTGGTTTGAAGGATTGGATCCAATTTCCAGAGCTAGAAAATACATACCAGACACAGCACACCCGTGAGTCTGTCAAAAAGAATTAGAGCCCCTCTAAATTGGGACAAGGCCCTTCTCTTGGTGGCAGGAAGACTTATCTTACTAGTGGTGTGTCAGTGTTCCCACACACCATAGAGTCTTTCACATTTTACAGATGAAAGATATTATCCCACCCAGGAAGATAGTAGTTATTCCCACAAATGAATCAGAGGATGTCATACTCATATGGACACCATTTGTGGAGTGTTTATATGAAAACTATGAAATTTAATAGGATGGAGAAAATAATAAAAAAGAAAAAACTAAAAAAAAAGGCAAGTAGGAAGAAAAATACTAAAGGTTTATGGTTGCCTCCAAGATCTGGCTTAGGAATACCATCATTTCTCAAACTGTGTTCCTAGGAACACCAGAGTGAAAAAGAGGATTTTAGAAGATAATGTTCTGTGGTCAAACTACCTCTCAGTAGTCTGTACTTCACAGGCCCTGGTGATGAATGCCACTTTAAGGACTTTGTAAATCCTAGATTAAAATTTAAAAAACATCTTGTCTCATTTTGGTTTATCCTGACTTTCCCCAAATGTCTATGAGCATATGGCCATTTTATTTAGAATTTCTATTAAATTCATTATAGTCTAGTACTTAGTAATGTTAATTATTTTTTTCCTCTAGCTATCAAGCTCTGTTAATCTCTAAACTGAGTCAAGTGACTCAAAGTTGACAACACCTGCCCCTCATGATTGGACAGGCCACGAAATTTCATGGGTATGAGTGTGTTTTGCGAGAATTAGAATGTTTGTGCATATGCATCGCCGGTGCCACGTGGCTGAAGGCTTGCAGAAGTGAGCCTGACCTGCGGGGCAAGGCTAAGTAGTTGCATGAATCTATTTGGACACCAGTCTTTGTTAGGCTTTCCTAGGACTCGAGATTTAGCTCCCCCCTCCCCCAACAAAATGCAGGGCAGATTTGCAACAATTAACCTGTCAATCTACAAATGTTTATCAACTTTGTTTAGTTAGGATTCTTTCTGTGATGAGTGATGGAAAGTCTAACCCAGACTGACTTTATCAGAAAGGCCTTCTGATTTAAAGTGAGACGAGTTCACAGAAATCAAGGGTTACTAGTGGGAGAGATTGCTTGAATACTAAACAACGGAAGACGGGTCCCTTTAAAAAAAAGAAATTTAGAACAAATGTCAGCTATAAGCACCACTCTAAATAAAAAATAAAAGCGAATATTATATTGAGTGCTGAATTTGCCCAAAGCTGAGTCCTAAGGGCTTTACATATATTAATTCATTAAAGCCCTGACAAGTACTATGTGATAGATACCATTAGTATCACCATGTTACAAAAAAAAGGAAACAAAGAATGAAGTTAGAAATTGACCAAGTCTGCTTGGTAGCCTGGCTCCAGAGCATGTCAGTCACTGGGCTATAGTGACTGGCAACAATTTTAGTAGATACTAGGGACATGGAAATGAACAAATGGAATGTCTAATTAGAAGAGCCTGTTTCCCAGGGGAGGACAAAAAAAAAAAATCTAAGGACATGATTGCAACTTAGTGTGCCCATTTTTTAAAGAAAAACAATATGGGTAAAGTGCTGTGAGGGCTGGGAAGGGGGAGTGATCCCTACATGTGGGGTGGAAACTCCACAAAATGGAGAAGAGGAAGCGAGAGTATGCTGGCCCTTGAGATACACATGGCACCCTGCCTTGGGAAGGGGTAGAAATGGTGGAATATTCCAGGCAGCATATGTGAGGAAAGACGATGCATTTTTCTAAAAAGTATCCAGAATTATTCATCATTTCCAAACGTCTTTCTTGAGCATCTACGAAGTATCAGGCACACTTGTAAGGACTTGGGGCACATCAGTAAATGAAACGGACGAGGAGCCCATCCTCGTGGAGTGCACCGGGGACACTACCTATGCTTCAGCAAGAAGACGGAACAGCCCAGCTCTTCATGTCCTTTCAGGCAGGCTGGAATGGCCCCCTTATCCAAGAGAGCTAGCTCTGCCTTGTCCTGTATTTTGCTAGATTCCCCGAAGAAGAGAGAGGGTAACTTTGATCTCAGTTGTTGCCACCTGCAGGTTGTAGAAAAAAACAACCCGAAAGGCCTCGTAAGAGGCAGAGGCCAAATTCCCTCTCCCTCAGCTGAGCATGTTGGCCCAGGCTGGTCGAAGCATGGAGCAGATGGGCGTGGATGTGAGTGTGTGTGGTGTGCTTGCACACATGTGCATTGTGTGTCTGTTTGCACATGTGTTGAGTGTGGCATTCCGCAGGGAAAGGAAGGCAGTGGGGCGCCATTCCTCACTGGTGGCTCTGAGTCCAAAACTTGGAGAGGCGAGCTGGACAGCATTTTAGTTTTCAGTTAATGACAAACTTTATTACAGAAAAAGTAAGAAACAGACGCATCTTGTTCTTTCCCATAGTTCCTCACAAGGCAGGCAGATTTCAGTGGAAGGCTGGAGGAGGGAAGAACAGACAGCCCTTTACCCAGGGATAATTGAAGTGCCTGTACTGTTTTATTAGAAAAAAAAAAATCTTCCCTCCCAACTGGCATTCTCAAACTTATGTACCAAAAATTTCCAAAGAAAAGTCACACTATCCAATGTGAATTTTAAAGATAATTATTTTTGTCATCTCTACTGGAATCTGAGTTCTGGGATTTGATTCAAAACTTGAGTCTCAAAAAAAAGAAAACTTTGTCTATTGGCTTGTTCTCTCTGAATCCTGAATAGTTACACTTAGTGATCTTTCTTTTAAAACAATCCCCACCCATCACACAGTAATCTCTTCATTCATTCATTCATTCATTCATTCATTCAGTAAGTTTGTTTTTAGTCCTTGCTGTTGCCAGGCATTGGACTGGGCAACAAAGCTATAGAATAATGGGATAGACTTGGTCCTTGTGCTGTGGAGATTAGTCTAGCTCATAACTTGTATCTGTGATGGAGATGAGGGAAGTGTACTTGAGAGAAGAGGGATGAGTCCCGGAGTACTTCAAATTCAGAGTTTTCCATAGGACTGCCACTTCCATAGGGCTCAGAGACTGGCAATAAGTTCCTCCCTCAAGCTTGCGATTTGGTGTGTACTCTTTCTCTAGCAAGATAGCAAAATAGTCATTTTAATGTTATTTTACCAGAACACACCATGTGGGGGTTGGGAATCATGAGCACCCATTAGGGCGGATGGCCCAGACCCTACTTCTCCATTAAGATGGCTTTGCAGCCTTGTTAGCAGAGACCCGAGACTTAAGATGCAGATTGTGTGATTTCAAACCGTGGCTTTATCATTTGTTAACCATGTGGTCTTGGCCAAGCTATTTAACTTATAACACACGACAGTAAATATGATGCCTAATATTTTGTCCGTTTTACAGCTGAGGAAACTGAGGCATAGAGAGGTTACTTCGTGTAAGGTGTGATACCTCGCATATAGTAAGCCCTTCATTTTGGAAAATAACTTCTAGACACTGGGAATCATTCTCCCCACGAATACTTACTGAACGCCTACTCTGCCTTGCACTGTGGACGTATATCAATACAAGGCAGGGGTGATCCTGTTCTCATGGAGCTCGTTATTCTAGTGGAAATACAAAATTACATAAAGTGCAAAAGTCACTATTTTTTGGAATGGGCTTATTTCCTGGGTTTGGAGATGTCTTCCAATTGATGCTTCTTCCCTATTCTGATAAGGGCTGCCCTGACCACTTGGCTCTGCAGGGGATGGAGGCTCCAGTCTGAGTCTAACTGGAGAATGGGAGTGACTCTCAAGTGGCTAAGGCACAGATGACCCAGGGCTGGAGTGGGGTGTTGCCATGGCGACTCAGGGTCAGCAACCAGAGGGCTTCCCTCTTTTTGCCGCTGAGAAGCTCCTTTCTCCCAACCCTTGCTGTGAGTATAGGCAACTCTGTAGTGAAGGAGATGTAAATGTGTTGTGTGGACTGAGACTCCCTCTAGAGGGAGACAAAGGGAGCCTCTGCGGTCTCTAGGGGGCAGGTCTTGAGACACACTCCCTTCCCGAATGATGTACCTTCCATATAACTGAAAGATGTCATATCTCACCTCTGGAGCCCTCAGGTCATAGAATCTGTGAACTACCCTCAGTCTCAGCTCCGTAAAGGACACAGGGCTGAGGCGGAGTGTCTACTGTCTGTCGGCTTAACTGGTACAGCGGGTGCTTGGTAAATGTGGACTAAATGAAGGCTACATTTCAATCTCTGAGCACAGATGATATGAGAAAACACTATAGGAAGCATGGAATGCTTGATATCAGGAAATAGGATTATATAGAGTGGGACATCTTCAAATACAGTTTTCTGGCTCTGAGTCCTGCCAGCTATGCCCCCCACATCCAGTGGGGATACACATTATAATGAGCAGCTATCAGATTCTGAGCACTTGTCATGAACCAGGCATGCCTTATACTTCATCTAATTTAATATGTTAATATTTCATCTAATATAATTCTCACACTTCCATGAATACAAAGTTACTATTACACCCATTTTACAGATGAAGGAACTGAGCCTGCGAGTAGTTTGATAACTTGCCTGAAGTCTCTGAACTAAACTATGGGACTTAAATCCAGGTGAACTTGATTCATTTATTCATTCTTTCTTTCGTTTTGGGGGGAGAGAGAGAGAGCGAGCACAGAGGGAGAGGGAAAAGCAGGCTCCCCACTGAGCAGAGAGTCCAACGTGGGGCTTGATTCCAGGACCCTGGGATCATGACCTGAGCTGAAGGCAGACACCTAACCAACTGAGCCACGCAGGTGCCCCCAGGTGAGCTTAATTCTAAAGTCAAAGCTCTTAGCCACCATCTGATACTGTCCACCCAACAGAAACAAAGTGAAGGTGGATGACAAGCTCGTGGGGAAGCAGTCACAGAAAGGGAGACGAGGTCTGCGATGGTGGCAAGGATTGAGCGGTAAGGATAGCCACACAGCTGAAATGAGGAAGTATCTTGAGTAGCCCGAGCTGGGGTAGAATAGGGAATAATGGGGAAGGCACTATTGTAGAGGCTCCGGGCAAACATCTTACCGAAGACAAGGTCTGACCTAGCATCTCCGTGAGCCCAGGGCTGTGCTGGGCCCTGCAGAGAAGGTACCATCCAGGGCCTGCTCTCGCAAGCCTGTACCTCTGACAAAACGTTTGGGAAAACGGCTCAGAGGAGGAACCAGAAGACCTGCGTTCTGAGTTCTAGTCTTACCTCTGTCTCTCACTCACTGTAAAATCGCAAGGAGGAATTCTCCTTTTTGTGCCTTGGTTTCCTTACGAACCAAAGGAAGGACGTTGACATCTTATAACATTGTGATTCTATCACTTATATGAGTAGAAGATCAAGAAAGAAAGAAAGAAATCTATTGCTTGGAGAATCCAATACCTAAATTGGACGGTCTTCCCCAGCCTTTTCCCTACCTCCCTCAATAGCTTCCGAAATGCACAAACATAGTACAAATACCCAATACTAGTTGGCACAGAATAGAAGCTCTTTGTTGGTTCTTTTCCTTTTACCTATGCTCTCTTGTGCCTATAATACACATTTAGGTCAGGTTTGGACGCAAAAAGACGCCGCAGGTGACCGGCCTGAGGTTCCTGGACTTCCCACACTGGAAGGGGAGGCCATCAAGTGAGAGGTCAAGGGCTTACCCCGATGGCGCATCTTACTGCACTGAATGCTAAAGGGGATTCTTTAAGTAGGAGCAGGGAGGAGAGGTAGGAAAATGTAACGTTGAAATTAACGTGGGCTAGAATCTTAGTTTAAGAGACAAAAATGGAAGAACAGATTTTGTGTGTATCTAACAAGGAAGACCAGTGAAAACCTTTATTCTGAAAAAGCTGAGGTAGGGTAATAGGTCCCTATAGGTAAAATGTTTGGGGGCACTAGACTCAGGGACAAAAAGAACTCTCATGCTGGAAGGAATTGAAATCCCTTTGTCTTCCAATTCTTAGCTAAGAAGATACACGTGCTATTCCATCATTCAACAAAACTTTACGAAACACCTATTGTGTGTAAAGACCTCTGTCAGGTACTCTACTCAAATACAACATCGATTTGTACGAGAATAAAAGAACACGGAACAGTCCAATCAGAGACAATCAGCACACAAGTGAGAGAGAGAGAGAATAGTGTACAGATGGTAAGATATTAGAAAGCTCAACTATTCACTCTGCATTTGTAAGGCCCGCGTAGCTCTATAGCGGCCGTTGCTTCCAGAACAGAAAAGAAACGGGTTCAGAGCAATTTCCACTGAGCTGGTTGGTTTCAAAGCCACATTCTTACTGGCTCCTTAATACTCCAAGCTGTGGAAATTCAAATGCATTTTCTGCTGAAATGGAAGCCTCGTGATTGGCAAGTTGGTGCTGGCTTGCCTCCGATTTCAGGGGATGTCAAAATCTGCCCGCTTCAAGTTCTAGTGGGCTCAGGCGGGCTCGCTCTAGGGAAACAGTAGGTTTGGTGCTGAGGAATCTAAGACGGCTGTGGCCATAAACCAAGGCTTCGCCCAGGGAGTTACAACCGGGAACAGATGGTGAGTATTTCACGGAGTAGGGCGCAGCCCTACCGCAATCATTCTCTCCTCTCATCTCTGGCGGTGAAAAGCTGGACAGGACTCTAACGGCTGCCTAAGGAGCATGATTAAAACCTGGTAATGACTCATCCTGGGAGAAAATGTTCAACCCTGCAGAATACATTCTGTTTTATCATCTGTGAACTTCTCGCTGATGGGGGCTGGAGATGGAAGGACTTCCGTTGCGTGGAGGGTGCGAGGTTCACAGGAAATGGAAGGTCACTTGGATGCTCGGGGCTGTGATGCTCTTCCTAGGACAGGAGCATTCCCTACCAGGCCACCTTTGTTTTTCCCCTGAAGGCCCAGCCTCTGATCTGGCAGGAGGAGCCACTATTGAGTCTAAACAGAAATGCGTTGTTTTCTGCATAGATTTGATTAACACCGTGCTCTCGAGTCTTTACCGTCAGGCCAGATTATATTATAGTCATGACAAGTAGGTAATGAATTTACATTGACTAATCCATACAATGCTAAAGATTTTTCTGTCAGGATTAATATCCAAAATGTGCAGGACACTGTCTGATGTATGGCTCTGCTCTTCGCACCAATGTGATCCATGGCTGGTGTTTAATGTCCCATGATCAGAGCTAAGTGACAGATGGGAGCCGGACAGAGAGCGTCAGGATTGTTTGGAGATTTCTGTAAACAAAGGGCCAAGGATTATCTTATTCCTTTCTGGTTAAGCATCTTGTATCGTGCTTTCTTTTCCTCTCGGAGCTGAAGCAAGCACCTTCGAGAACCCCCATAGGACCCCTGATACCTTTAGAAATGGCAGGAGAGTTTGATTGCTCCTGTCTAGCTATCTACCTTCTTACAGCTGCTTGCTCCGGCCCTTTGTTTCTTCTGTGGTGTCTTCTCAGCATGATTCTGACCTCTTGTCTGGTTCTGGCCGTAGGTATCTGTCATCCCCTCCACACCAAACATAACACACTCTGGACTACTCGTTTTTTGTTTTTGTTTTTTTCTAGAATCCTGGCTCTATTTTAACCATGACTTCACCAGCTCCTCTAACCTACCTCAGTTCTAGCCAATGGGTCTTTCTGTAACTACAAGGCATATTGCTGGCCAACCCTTAATGCCAGTGGAAGGCCCTGTTCTTCCTGTCTGGATGGCAAACACAAAACTATAGAGGACATCGTAATCAACTGGAGAATGTGTCAAGCACCGCAATTTACCACCCTATCCATTAGGTCTGCACTGAGTCTCATGAATCTGTTTTTTTATCAAGTAGCACAAATGACTGGTCATGCTTGATAAAAGGGTGTTGTGGTCTACCCTTCAAGAATAAAGGATGTTCCTTGTCAGGTCGTCTCCAGCAGGCCATGTTCCTTGGCAGCAATGTCTACACTAACAAATTTATTGACAGGATGATGTGGGCTGATACAGCTATTGTGAGGTCAACTTTATGAGAGTAGACTCTCTCCCAATACCATCAAAGTGCTGGTCTTTCCCATAGCTTGATCTAGGCCTAGCAACATCAAAAGCTTTGACCCGCACTGGCTCTCTTTATTCCCAAATTCTGGTGATGAAAGTGATAAAAATGTATTATAGTGACTAGATGAAAACTCTTTCTGGAAAGAATATCTGAGGGAGTTGCCAGTGGGAAGTTGGTAGGGGAGAGAAAGAGGGAGGATAGTGGCTACAGCCTCCACACGGTCATTCGTAACTCAGTCAGCCATAAGTCCAAGGCGTACAGGAAACTTCGACAAATCCAGGAAGTTTGGTTTATACTCCTCACAAGGGGAAGTTGGGGTAGGAAGGAAGAGAAATAGTACTAGGACAGGCGAGCATGACAGGGAGCTTCAATTAGGCCTCTCAAGAGTCATAATTCTGATGTGTTACAGGGGTGCCAACCTGTACTGGGCCTGCTAGGTACTGGGGCTTTACAAGCATCACTGTTTACTCTTTATAACAACCTTGTGTGGGGAGTAAAATCATCACCATTTCCCAGTTGAAGAAATGGAGGTCCAGCGAATGTGGTAGCTTGCTCCAGATGACACATGCCACATTGGCAGAATGAGGATTTGAACTCAGGTCAGCCTGACTACCCCACTGTAAAAAAACCGTGTTTAGGATATCGAAGATGTTAAAATTGTACCAAAGCTGTGGAAGCTTCCTGTCTGAAAGTCAGGGTCACCACCATTAACTCTTGTCTCTGTGTCTTCCCTACCAGGGGATAATATAGCAGTTATCACGTCTTAGTTGGCTCCTCATGAGTGACTCACACAAGACTATTGAGATATACCAGATAAACCAGATGTTGTGATGATGTTAAGTGATTATCAAAGATCAAGGTCTTAAGTGCACAAATGTTTTCTTTCAGGTAAATGTCAGCATTGTAACTACATAATCATGTGTATATTTATTCTTAGAGTCTCTGAAGGTTGGGGGGTGGATATGGGCTGTTTATTTCCCTCTCACATGATACAATTTGCATCTTAGTTCAAACACCTCCTACTCCATGAAGCCTTCTTGATTTTTAGAATTAATTTTGTACCCTTTCCCTTGTGTTCCCCATTGGCCTCCGTGCGTTCATTATCATGTTCTGCCATTGCAATTGCTTGGGCCTATATCCACGGTCCGTTTCCAGACTGTACATGCCTAAAGGAAAAGGACTGGGTTTTACTCATGTTTGTTAAAAGCCAATGCTAAATAAAGGGTGATCGAATTCACAAATGGGAATAAACCATATATAGCTAAGTCAGTTCTTTGCCCAAGGCCTCATGCTTAATATGGGCCACAAAACGCCAGTCTTCCAGATTCTGAGAACTCAAATAATCATGAATATGCCTTGCGAGGGGTTTATTGAGAGCCCAGTGTTGGCAGGAATGCCAATGAAGAGTCAGCACCTTGGCCCCAGGGCAGCCTAAGTCTTACACAGCCCAGACCCAAAAGGGCAGATCTGGGCAGCTGGGAAGTTGAATTCCACTCATTTCTCTCCACCACAAGAGGCCCACTGTTGTTTTGTGAAAGTCAGCAGGTACTTTTTCTCTTATTTCATGCCAAATCAGTGACCCCATGCTTTTCCTTCCTCTGAAGGGGTCTGGCCCACTGCACCATCCCACCCTGTCTTCTTGAACTGCTCCCATCTGTCTCAGTGGCATTTTCCACTTTCCAGGGGCTGAGCCATGGCCTGGAAGAGCATCCAGGTTCATGTCAGAGGCTCATCTCAGCTTGTGAATCCTAGCCGGGGGCTGGAGCACCATCGGCCTTCCAGGAAGGCTCATAAAGGGGCCAATTGTAACATTCACACTCCTTTGGAGGACATTCCTGTGTCCCAATTGGTTTTGGCTGAGGGAATGGTTGGCCAAGGAACAAGGAGGCAGATACATTTCCAAAATCCAGCCCATGTGATCAGGGCCCTGCAGGGAACTTGGTGGGAGACCTCCCTTAAAGGCCTCCCCAAGGCGACCTTCCTAAGCTCCTTGGTACTCTTGGCACAGTCACCTTTTCGTGTCATTTTATTTGGGTATTTCGTGATGTTTGTTTGCATGGTTAGGGCTGTTTCTCCCTGGTTTAAAAACTTTTTGGAAGCAGGTTTTAGATGCTTTTTAGAGGGAAGAAATTTCTGTCCTTCTTCAAGTGGAGGTGTTGAAAGGTCTTGCTTTTCCAGTGCGTACTTTCTACAAGAGAAGGAAAGCATACCAAAACATGAGTTTTTCTTTAGGCTTGGGGTGGTTGGGGAAAATGCTACTTCTGGGTCTAGCTTTGGAGTCAGCCTTTCAACATTTACTTATTTGACTTGAAGTTATTAAACACATTCCCTTACGTCTGGCATTGGACTAGGAACCGATCAATTGGCCAGAAAGGAAAATGAGGTTCTTACTCCCAGGGAGATTCCAGACAAGTTACAGAAGCAAAAATTTCCCCCTAGAAACAGCAGGAGCATAATTACAAAGAAAGGAGGCTGCTCTATGCATGGGTTCTTTATGTAGAATCCAGGAATTCCAGGGCCCATGCACAGGATTCTGTATGTAATAGTTCATGCATGTGCGTGTGTGTGTATGAGATAATTTCGTGTACAGCTATATACCCATATATATGCCTTTTTTTCTGGGGAGAAGAATCCATAGTTTGCTGAGATCCCAAAGACTCTCCAAAATAAGCGCCACTGTGTTAGAAGTAACTACCCTCTCGTAACTGGGACTCCACTCCCAATTCTGGCTCTCCAGGCTAACACATGCCAAAGTGAACAAGTTCATCTTGTCTCTCTTCTCATTTTTTATCCACCACCTTAGATTCTGACCAGAAGGTGGCGTGTGCCAGATTGCACTTGCTTCAGCCTTATCAGTCTGTATTTTCAAGGCATATATTTAAAGGTGGAAAGACAAACTCTCTCTCTTCACGAATAGCATTTTGTTAATATAAGCATTTTTCTCTCCAAACAAACTGCAGTATCAAACTTTCTTTCTTGCTTTGGTCAGATTAGGAAAATATTTTATTTCAAGTAAGATAATGCATAATGCACTACCTGTGCAACTGGGATGGCATTCAGTCATAGGGAGCCATGTGCTAGGTTTTAACTGAGTCCTCTCCCTAGAGAGAACATAAGTTCCCAGAAGGAGGGAAAGAGCTATGTCTTAAAATGCTCTAGCACCCAAGAGGTCTGGATTGAAGCAAGCCAACATTCTATCTACTCATCACAACTTCTTGGTCTCCTAGCCTTCACTAGGCCATCTCTGGTGAAAAGGCACGCAGTAACTTCGAAGACCTCATGCCGTAGCCACAGCATTAATGGCACTTCGAAGACCTCAGCACGTAGCCACAGCATTAATGGCACTTCCCAGAATTATGCAATACAGTGGCCCTGATAGGGCTGTGAGAAAGTCCTTCCTTACCCACCTCGCTGTGTCCTTGTATGCTGGACCTGGGTCCTGCCATCTAAGACCACATAGATCAGGTTGGATCTGTCTAATGAGGGGATTGCTTCCAGCAGTAAAACCTTCAGTTTGGAGTGTGGACCAAGGAGAACTGAGTGAGTAAACCAGTAAGAGAATGAAGGAGTTTCTAGTTGATCCTGTGCTGGATGTAGAGACCATGGAGAATGACCACAATCAGGGCGGCCCAGACCTTATCAGCGAAGATCATGGCTGCTGGGAAACCACTTTGCATTCCCTGCCTCTTATCTCTGGTCTCTAGTGACTAGTTCTGTAGCTGGTTGATTGGTGGTTAGAGTACAGGGTCTCAGATGCAATCCCTCCTCAGATGCACCTGTTGTCAACTTTTCCCTGGCCACAGGCTGCACTCCTTCCAACTAAGAGGCAGATTTCTCCTTCTCTCTTTAATACAAAGACACAGACTTAACTACTCTCAGAAGTTTCTCAAAGAATATAGAGTTGCTGAAAATAGAGGCCTAGGACCTATAATTTTAAGGAAAACCTAAAAATCTTTCAGTCCCATTTCTTTTTTTTTTAATGATTTTTTTTATTATATTATGTTAGTCACCGTACAGGACATCCCCGGTTTCCGATGTAAGGCTCGATGATTCATTAGTTGCATATAACACCCAGTGCACCATGCGATACGTGTCCTCCTTACTACCCATCACCAGTCTATCCCATTCCCCCACCCCCCTCCCCTCTAAGGCCCTCAGTTTGTTTCTCATAGTCCATAGTCTCTCATGTTTCATTCCCCCTTCTGATTACCCCCCCTTTCTTTATCCCTTTCTTCCCCTACCGATCATCCTAGTTCTTATGTTCCATAGATGAGAGAAATCATATGATAGTTGTCTTTCTCTGCTTGACTTATTTCACTTAGCATTATCTCCTCCAGTGCCGTCCATGTTGTAGCAAATGTTGAGAACTCGTTCTTTCTGATAGCTGAGTAATATTCCATTGTATGTATGGACCACAACTTCTTAATCCAGTCATCTGTTGAAGGGCATCTCAGCTCCTTCCACGATTTAGCTATTGTGGACATTGCTGCTATGAACATTGGGGTGCATATGGCCCTTCTCTTCACTACGTCTGTATCTTTGGGGTAAATACCCAGTAGTGCAATGGCTGGATCATAGGGTAGCTCAATTTTTAACTTTTTAAGGGACCTCCACACTGTTTTCCAGAGTGGCTGTACCAACTTGCATTCCCACCAACAATGTAGGAGGGATCCCCTTTCTCCACATCCTCTCCAACAATTGTTGTTTCTTGCCTTGTCTATTTTTGCCATTCTAACTGGCGTAAGGTGGTATCTCAGTGTGGTTTTGATTTGAATTTCCTTGATGGCTAATGATTTTGAAGTCTGTTAGCCATTTGTATGTCATCATTGGAAAAGTGTCTGTTCATATCTTCTGCCCATTTTTTTGATTTGTTTATTTGTTTCTCGTGTATTGAGTTTGAGAAGTTCTTTGTAGATCTTGGATACCAGTCCTTTATCTGTAGTGTCATTTGCAAATATATTCTCCCATTCCGTGGGCTGCCTCTTAGTTTTTCTGACTGTTTCCTTGGCTGTGCAGAAACTTTTAATCTTGATGAAGTCCCATAAATTCATTTTATCTTTTGTTTCTCTTGCCTTTGGGGATGTATCACGAAAAAGGTTGCTTTGGCCGATGTTGTAGAGGTTGCTGCCTATGTTTTCCTCTAGAATTTTGATGGATTCCTGTCTCACATCGAGGTCTTTCATCCATTTGGAGTTTATTTTTGTGTATGGTGTGAGATAGTGGTCAAGTTTCATTCTTTTGCATGTAGCTGTCCAATTTTCCCAGCACCATTTATTGAAGAGACTGTCTTTTTCCCACTGGATGTTTTTTCCTGCTTTATCAAATATTAGTTTTCCAAAGAGCCGAGGGTCCATTTCTGGGCTCTCTATTCTGTTCCACTGGTCTATGTGTCTGTTTTTGTGCCAGTACCATGCTGTCTTTGTGATCACAGCTTTGTAGTACAGCTCGAAATCCGGCATTGTTTCAGTCTCATTTAACCTTCACAACAACACTGTGGCATTGGTACGGCCAACGTACACATTTTATGGATAAAGAAGCTGTAGCCGAGAAGGGTTAGTAACATTCCCAGGGTCACATAACAATTTTTAACCCAAATCTGGCTGAGTCCAGATAATTCAGCTGTTAGTCACTGTTCTCTTGTTTCCTCATACAAATTTATTGTCTCATTTATTCATACTCCATCCAACAAATATATGTTGGGTTTTCTGTTCCAAGTACTGGACTGTATGTTCCCATATTCACAGGGCTCCCAGATCTGCTGCCTGCAGTCATGCAGCAACTCTATTTCTATTCTATTCTATTCTATTCAGATTTATTTATTTATTTGAGAGAGAGAGAGCACGAGTGGGAGGGGCAGAGAGAAATGGAGACAGAATTTCAAGCAGACTCTGCACTGAGCGTGGAGCCTGATGCGGAGCCTGACACGGGGCTTGATCTCACAACCCTGAGATCTCAACCTGAGCTGAAACCAAGAGTTGGACACTCAACTGACTGTGCCAGCCAGGTGCCCCTCATTCCTGGAGCTATCTGGAGACAGCGAGGGTGAGCCTGCTAAGTTTGTTCTTCAATAAAATGTCCCCCGATCCTTCAAAGCCCTCTTCTGCATACACTGCGCGTCCTCAGCATCCAGCAGACCTGTTGAAACCCTGCAGGGATGCCGGTAGTATAGGACCAGCTTCTGGAGGAAAGCACTGTAGTGACAGAAGCCTCTGGTGCATCATTTCCTAGTTTTATGACAAAGAGTAACAAATAAAAATAACTAACGTCAATTGAGAATTTACTATGTCCTGGCTACTGTTTAAAGTGCTTCCCATGCATTAACTCATTTCATGTCATACCAACCCTCTGAGGGTACCTACATACAGTTGCTATTCCCGGTTTACAGATGCGGAAACTGAGTTTCTGAGAGGTGGAGGAACTTGCCCAAAGTCATCCCGACAACAGACCCCCGGCCGTCTTATTCCAGAAGCCACATGTTACCTCTCAGAATGTTTGAATTAGCTCGGGAAGGGAAGAAGGGAGGAAGGGTAGCTCTGAGGACTGCTTTCCAACAGCCAAGGCCAGTCCCTCTTCAGCACAGTGCCTTCTGAGACCTTCCCTTTCCTTCCCGGGCCCACAGAGCAGGCTGCCTGGGCTTAGGACAGATGCTTGCCAGCTCAGCAATGCTTGGCCTTGTCTCCCGGTGTTTCACACACAGAACCCTCATAAAGCCCGTGTCTGCCTCCCAAACCCAGGTCTTCCCTCTGCTTCTGAAGGCACAGTGCACCTCAGCTGAAAGGATGTCTCTATTCTCCTCCTCCATTCTCCCCGAAATCCTCCATTAAGGAGGAAAAATGCAAAACTACTTCTCCTTTAGCGACTCCACTGCCCTAGGGGCACTGGGCATGCTTATCAACCATTAAGCTCCACAAAATATGTGTTCCTTAAAATAGCAGATTTAAAAAATATATATTTTATGTATTTATTTGAGAGAGAGAGAGAGGGAGACAGAGTATGAGAGGCAGGGTGAGGGGCAGAAGGAGAAGCAGACTCCCTATTGGGCAGGGAACCTGATGTGAGGCTCCATCCTGGGACTCCAGAATCATGACCTGAGCCAAAGGCAGACGCTTCACTGACTGAGCCACCCAGGCTCCTCCAAACAGCAGATTTTTAAAAAATTAAACCATACTCATTTTTTGGTATCTGCCACAAGTCCTCCTTATAAACTATTAGCTAACGTTTACTAGTCCAGTCATTCTTTATAGGAAAAGGTTTTTTGAACTTTCTATTATATATGAGCAGAATTTTCTCCCCAAAGAGAGCAAACTATGCAAACTTAACAGCTCCTTTATTCGTAATTTAAAGATGAGTCTTTTTTCTGAACATGTATAATTTATGTTTGTGCATTAATTCTGTAATTAATGGTTATAAAATACATCAAATATGTAAAGTGCTGCATAAGTGCTTAATTAAAATAAAAACAAAAAAGTGATGATAATTAATTGTTCATCCCAAAGGCAAGACAGTATTATGGTTCATAGTGACTATCAATTAATATTCCTATTGTTAATAATAAGCTTAACTTTTTATGTAAAATAGAACACGTTAAAATTTCCTGATTAAACACTGAGTCAAAAGAAAAAAAAAGTTCCTAAAAAATATTTTCATCATGTAAAGCCTCTGTGGGAAAACAGCTTTCAAATTTTGCATTTCAAATCCTTCATTGAATTCGGTTTCATTATAAATTTTTTGACTCAGAATTATATTATTATAATACCACAGTTTTCAAATTCCTTATCTTCCCCAAGGAATTCTGAAAATACAGCAAAGCCCAAGGAGAGTGATCTTAGTTATAAATACAGGTTCATTAGTGTTGAAATAGCTACTATGCAATAAGATGCCGACCGCATGGAAGGACCCGTTCCAAGAGCTGTAGAAAGTCTTCTTTTTGCTCCTTTGACAAATGTGAGTACCCACCGCGCGCTAGACGCTGGGGTACGTTGTAGACATACAACAAGGAGGAAAAGCAGGTGCAGTTTCCACCCTCCACGACGCTCACGACCCAGGGGCGGACGCAGACACAAGAGAAGCGCAGGTGTGACGACTGCAGAAGGAGCCAGCGTTCCTACCCGGAGTTCTGGCTTCGTAGGTAAGGCAGTTTCCCTTGTAAGATGGTAAACCACAGGATGTTGTCACTTAGGCTTTCCTACTTTGTTTTTCTAAATCTGTTTGTTGAGGTTCCCTGCTTTTCAAATGACATCTTCATAAATAATCCATCTGTTTTGACTTAATTAACCAAGAAAAGATGAATAAATCAAATGGATGTTATTTTACTTACTGCACTCGGAGGGTCAGTTCACTGAAAATAGACAAACAATGTGCATTTATGGGAAGCTATTCATTTACCAGGGATGCTCCCAAGTTCATTGGAATAACTCGAGCTTCCTTTGTGAACCGCACACAGCAGCATTATTGGCAGAGGGGTAGGGCCCACCCACATTTTCCTTGCTTGGTGGGGGGTTGAGGTGGAGGGAATCTCTGCCTATGGAGTGAGGTTTCTTAAGACCAGCTCTGCAGGCTCAACTGCCTCTCACTGCTTATGTCCCCTCCAGAAGCAGTAGGCCATTAAAAGGGACAAATAATCTTATTTTGAAAAGTGAAATATAACTTCCTGTCACTATGCTAATGAAGCAATAAAGTTGGAATTCATAAAGTATCATATTTAATGAAAATATTGCCAAGAGAGGATTTCAGTGTGGTGCATTCTCGATCAGCCACCCACACAGAGCTCTTTCTTCTAAACACGCTTGGGCGCTGGATCTTACACTTGTTGATCTCAAGCCTTTTAATCCTATGAGAGAAAAATCTCTGCTCTTGACAGGTTAGCGCAATCTCATTCTCAGAGGACCCACCCGGATTCACATGTGGGCAGGTGTCCTTCTCTCCATAATAGAAATACAGGGTTACCCCTTATCAGCCATCTTGACCCTCTTAGCCAGGAATTTTTAATTTGAAGTCGTGGATAAACCTCAAGGATTAATAACCCCAGAGACATAAATACCATGGATTTATCTTGGGAGAGGATGAATTCTTTTTTTATTTGAGTCTCAAAATGGTCTATTGATTTTTAAAAAAATGTTTGGAAAGCATTGCTTTTCCTAGGTTCCCATGGTAGATTCCATTAACGATTCAAAAGCTTCACCTTTCCCCCTAACCATATTTTGACCATAGGATTTTGCAGTTCTTGCTGCTGAAGAAATGGTGTCTATGTCCCTGCGCCTTAAATCTGGGCTCAGCCCTGGAAGTGGCTTTTGTTAATATAATGAGGAAGACATTTTGTGTGTAAGTCTCAAGTTTAGGCCTTACGAGACCTTGCATACTTTGGCATGTTCTCGTTAGCTTCTGTCATTGCCATTGGAAAGACATGTCTGGGCCAACCTGCTGATCCCAAGAAGACGGGGAATCCTGAACTGGCCCAACCAAGGTGTCTCCACTAAGCCCAGCTCAGAACAAAGCACCCCTCCCCCACAACAACCTTTACACACAAGAGCCAGCCCAACTGAAATGGAGCAAACCTAGTCTTCACCAGGGGCAACCAGCTGACCCACGGATATTCAACCTATAATAATAAATGCTTGTTGTTTTAAGCCACTGAATTTGGGATGGTTTGTTACCTAGCAGTAGTTAACTGATCCAACTCCCAACACTTAAGGAGAAATTCCTGGCCTGCTCTAAAATCTCTGGGAAGATCCTTAGGATCTGATACTCGTCAGTGCAGACATGACTTCAAGTCCAATCTTTGATAACTTTTTTCTTTGTCTGTCCCCTGCACATAAATCTTGGGAAAAACTCCATAAATCCTTCTTCTGGAATTGCTCTGTAAGTGTCCCGTGGTGAGCTCAGCTGACCCACTTTGCCCCATGTGCAAAGATTACTGTTCATAAATTTTGTAGGCAGGATTCATCATGGGAAGGAAAGCCTTCTTTTAACTCAGGTTAATATCAGGAGAGGACATTAGCAGAATCAAAGTGAGATGATAATAGAATGTAAATGCTATTGAACTGCTAAGGCCAAAAGAAGGGGCAGGCACACTGGCTATGGTTAATGGGACAGTAAATGCTGTGGTGTATGTTTTCTGTTTTAATTCTCCTTAGGATCTTTCACTGTATTAAAAGCAAACTCTTGCAACATGGTCTTTTGGACATAATTAATCATGTAATTCCTTTACCTATGGGCTCGATTTTCTCCTTCAGTCTACAGAAGAGATACCTGAGGGAGGAGAGTCAGCTCAATCCCCCATTGTCCACTGGCCTTCTAACATAGACTATATTTCAACTTAAACAATGATTTCAGTGCATCCAAAACACCCCCAGTAATGACATCTCCTCCCCTGTCCTCACATCTCCAGTACGCTCTCATATTGTAGTTATGTGATCTTGAACAAGTCCTGTCAACTTTCTAGGCCTTGGTTTCCACATTTGCAAGCCTTGGGGACTGGATCCCTTGATGATCTTTACAACTTGTAATCAAATAGTTCTGTGATTATCTGATCTACTCAGCCAGATTCACAGAAACATCAATTTTTAACTTTGGAAGGAACTTTCACAATTATCCAGCCCCAACTCTTTAATTTATGAAAGAGAAAACAGAGCCCCAAACAAAGTGAGTTGCCTGGGCCCACCCAGCAATTTAACAGCAGAGCTGAGATGAGAACTGGGGCCTCTTTCTTTTTCAACATTGTCTCTCATTTAACTTCCTTGAGGATGGGGCTAATTTCAAATTCATCTTTTTCATTTTCAGCCACACAGTCCAAGAATCGTAACCAACACTCAATAAATCTCAATAAATACTTGTTGACTTGAACTGGGAATGAGTAAGCACTGGTTGTTCGGCCAAGAACCCGATTTCTGAGACTGTTCAGCCAAGAGAACATGACTGCCACATTCCCCGGAGGTCTTCTTCTCTCATTGTGGAGTAGAAGTATGATCGTGTGTAACTAGTTTAAGTTATGTTTTGATCAAAGAGACAAAACAGCCCCTTATTCAGCATTAGGTTGATATCACTGGGTCTTCAAACACCAGCACTGCTCACCATGAAGGTGTGGTGGCAATTTACACATAATTTCTCACTCACAGTTTAGGTTTTGAGATGAGATAGGTTTTGGGCAAGGACATGATGGATTGGCTTTAGGCAGACAGCCACTAAAAGTGCTTATTGTTTTAGAGTGAACTAATGTTTCTCTGAATAGAAAACAATTTATACACACAAGGAAGGTAAAGCAAAGGAGTGAAGTACTGAGGGCAATCAGGGTTGGATTATTTATCATAGTCCCAAATAGTCTCGTCTCCCATTTTTGAAAAGGTACAAGACTGAATATGTCCCCTTCTGGGTGGCATTGCTATTGAAATGAGGAGACATAAAACCACACATTATCGCAGGCTGCTCTCTTGGGAAACTACATTAAGAAAGCTCAGCTTACTCTCAAATCAGGCACTTAAAACATTCCAAGGGCGCTAGTTCTGCATGTTAATGAAGGTCCCCCAGAAAGAATGTCTTGTCCTCAAACGTGTTTGGGAAATTCTTGGTTAAAGGATTTTTTTTTAATGTTTACTTATTTTGTCTTTAAAAATTAAGTGAAAAAACGTAATATTTAATACACAAAAAGAATATATGGCATAGATAAGTTATGAAGCTTAATGGTAAAATAAATATCCATGTATTCCCCCAATCAACTTAAAAACAAAAACAGTGCCAATATCTCTGAATCTACTTGTGAATTCTTCCCTGCTTCCTTCAATTGCCCCCCAACATATTATCTGTATGTATACCTATGTATATGCACACATGCGTGTATTAGATATTTAACTTTGATTTTTGGTAATTTTGTAAAAATTGAATCATTCAATACATAATCTTGAATGACTTTATTTTTTCACTCATCATTATATGTCTAAGATTCATCCATGTCGTTGTATATAAGTGTAGATCACAGAACTGTCAGGGGTGGAATGAATAGCCTTACAAATGACTCTTAGGACAAATATGCAAGAAATCGTCTAGTATACACATGTAGAACTAAGTCACAAGTAATGCACATGTTTAACTTGACAAGATAAAAGCCAATTGTTTTTCAAAGTGATCATACTGATGCATTCTTTATAGCATCTTATATATGCATCTTATATACACATTATATACAGCAATATATAAGGACAGTATTGCCTTGGGACTCCTGGGTTGCTCGGTTGGCTCAGGTCATGATCCCAGGGTCCCAGGATTTAGTTCCACATCAGGCTCCTTGCTCGGCGGGGAGCCTGCTTATTCCTCTGCCTGCCACTCCCCCTTCTTGTGCACTCTCTTTCTCTCCGACAAATAAATAAATTAAAAAAAAAAAAAAAAGAAGAGTATTGTCTTGATACCTAGGCAAGAAGTCTCTGCCCTGGCCTATATCATAGGGGATCGTGCACTTTGGTCTGCCTTTCTGAAAATTTTCTAACTTCTCCTATAGTGCCTAAGACTGGCTTGGACCAAGAATGCTGTCTGGGTAGATAGGGCATTCCAAGTTTTAGTTCACGTCTTTAGGATATTCTCTGCCCCTCTGACCCCACCTCAACATACCTACCCATCTATACATGAAGAATTTCCTATGAGGCTGTCCTGGGGCCCAAGGTGGGATCTCCATTTCAAGGGTTGACCTGGTCAGCACATTGCTTCTGCTGACTGAGGCAGTATTCCATTTTCAGGATTGCATGAGAATGAGCTGCCAGAATGGTGGTGAGCTGATATGGGTTGTTTACATAGACAGAGTCCTTGAAAAATGGATTTGCTTAGAAGCCCACACACTTTAGGAGTGGTCGTGGATAAAAATGCCCAGTATTCCACAATCCCATCACCACTTAGTACTGTCAGACTTCCCAGTTTTTGCAACCTAGCATATCCCTGATGACTAGTTAATTTGATCTTTCAGAAATATTTTTATTTGCCATTATAATAACTTTTCTGTGAAGTGCTTTTTGAAGTCCTTTAACCATTTTTAAAAATTGTAGCAAAATACACATAACGTAATATTTACAATCTTAAACATTTTTTAAAATATTTATTTATTTATTTTAGAGAGAGCTTGAGTGGGGGGAAGGACAGAGGGAGAGGGAGAGAGAGGGAGACAAGCAGATTCCCTGCTGAACACAGAGCCCAGCAGGGGGCTCAACCTCTCCACCCTGAGATCATGACCAGAGCTGAAATTAAGAGTCGGATGCTTAACTGACTGAGCCACTCAGGTGTCCCTACGTTAAACGTTTTAAGTGTATGGTTCAGTAGTGTCAAGTATATGCATATACTTGGTTATGCAACCTATGCCCAGTAATTTTTCATCTTGCAAAACAAAACTCTATATCCACTAAACAATACGTCCTCATTTTCCATTTCATCTAGCTCCTGGTAGATACCATTCTACTATCTGTTAACACGAATTCGACTACTCTACCTATCTCATATAATAAGTATTTGTCTTCTTGTGTTAACTTATTTCAGTTAACATAATGACCTCCAGGTTCACCCATATTGTAACATGTGTCAGAACTTCCTTCCTTTTAAAGGCTGAATAATATTCCATTGTATGGATATACCACATTTTGCTTATCCTTTCATCTGTGAAGATGTTTTGTAGCTTCCCATTTTGAGTGTACAAATATCTTTTCAAGACTTTGCTTTTGATTTGTGTGTGTGTGTGTATGTATATGTATATATATATGTATATATATATATGAAGAGTATTGCCTTGATACCTAGGCAAGAAGTCTCTGCCCTGGCCTATATCATAGGGGATCGTGCACTTTGGTCTGCCTTTCTGAAAATTTTCTAACTTCTCCTATAGTGCCTAAGACTAGAAATATATATACATACACATATATATCATCTTCAAAAGTGGAATTCCTGGATCATATGGTAATTCTGCTTTTAATTTTTTGAGGAATAACCATATTATTTTCCATAGAAGCTGCAGCATTTTATATTTCCACCAGTGGTGCATGTGAGTTCCAATTTATCCAAATCCTCGCCAGCTTATTTCATTGTTTAATAATAGTCATCTTAATAGGTGTGAGATGTTATCTCATTGTGGTTTGATTTGCATTACCTTAATTGTTAGTGATGTTGAGTATCTTTTTATATGCTTGCTGGCTTTTTGTGTATCTTCTTTGAAGAAGTGTATATTCAAGTCCTTTGCATTTTTAAATCCAGTTATTTTATTGTTGAGCTGTAAGAGTTCTTCACATATTCTGAATATTAACCCCTTACCAGATACATAATTTGCAAATAATTTTTCCCATCCTGTAAGTTGTTTTTTCACTTTGTTGATTGTGTCCTTTGATACACAGGAGGTTTTTAGTGTCATAACCAAGAACTCATTACTAAATCCAAGGTCATGAAGCTCTTCCTCTCTGTGTTCTTCTAGGAGTTTAATAGTTTTAGATCTTTCTTTGATCTATTTTGAGCTAATTGTGGTCGATGATGTGCAGTAAAGGTCTAACTTCATTCTTCTGCATGTTTATATCCAGTTTTTTCAACTGGATTTATTGAAAAGACTAACAATTGTACTGAAAACCAATGCATTGAAAAGACTGCCCTTTCTTTATTGAATGGTCTTGGCACCCTGGTTGAAAAGCATTTGACCATATACATGCAAAGCTTATTTGTGGGCTCTTTATTATATTCAGTTGGTCTATGTGTTTATCTTGACGCTGTACCACACTTTGTTGGTTACTGTAGCTTTCTAATCAGTTTTGAAATTAGGAAGATGGCACTCTACTTTGTTCTTCTTTTTCAAGATTACTGTTTGAAGTCTTTTGAGATATCATCTAAATTTTGGGATGGATTTTTCTATTTTTGAAAAAAATTCCCGTGGGGTTTGATGATTACATTAAATCTGTAGATCACTTTGGGTAGTATTGACATAAAATATTAAGTCTTTCAACACATGAACATGATGTCTTTACATTTATTTGTGTTGTCTTAATTTCTTTCAGCCATATATTATAGTTTTCAGTATACCAGTCTTTTGTCTCCATTGTTAAGTTTATTTCTAAGTGTTTTATTCGTTTGACGCTATTGTAAATGGAATGTTTTCTTTATTTACCATTCAATTGTTTATATTAGTGTATAGAAGTACAACTGATATAAACAATTGAATAGATTCATGAATGATTCATGTTGATTTTTTATCCTGCAACTTTGATGAATTTTCTTCTTAGTTCTAGCAGTCCTTTTTTTTTTTTTTTTTCATGGAATCTTTAGGGTTTCCTCTAACCATTTAAAAATGTGTCTTCTTCTTTTTTTTAATTTGGAGAAGTTCATTATGTTTTTCAGATACTAATCCTTTCTTGGTGACATGTAGCGCAAATACTTTTCCCAGTATTATGGTTTGTCTTTTATTATTTTTTTTTCTGGTGTCCTTGGAGGAACTAAAATACTCATTTAAACTCTTTTGGTTAGCACTTCTTGAGTTTTAAGAAATAATTTCCCATCTCAATTTCATTATGAAGATATTCCCTTATATTTCCTTCCAAATTTAAATAGTTTAATATTCATAGTTAAGTATTTAATTTATCTGGAATTGATTATGTGGTAGGAGGTGAGTATATAGTTTTATCACATTTTTTTCGAGTAAAGACATTTGTCTCTGTAGCAATTACTTACTAGTTCCTCAGTGATGTGACACGTTTCCTCTGGCATTTTTCAAGTATTCATTCATGTACGGAATTCTGTCTGTACTCTACTTTGTTCCAAAGTAACTTTCTTTACACAATAGTGACAGTACCTTAATTATTTATCTTTTAAAATAAGTCCTGATATCTGTCTGGTAGGGAATGTCCCCTCTTCCTATTCATCTTTAGGAGTGCCTTGGCTATTTGTATCTTTCACATATACTTTAGAAACAGTTTATCAATTCTTTTAAAAACCTCAATTGGAATTTTTATTGGAATTGCATTAAATCTACAAGTCAATTTAGAAGAAATGACATATTTGGGATTTTAAGTTTTTCAATTCATAAACAAGGAATATTTTCCATTTATTTAAGTTTCTTCAATGTCTTTCAGTATGTATTTTTAATGTTTCTACATCGAGAAGTTGCAAGTCTTTTGTTAAAGTTATTCCTATGTATTTATTTTTTGTTCTTATAAATGGTGTACTTTTATTTAAGTTACATATTTTAAATGTTTGTTTTTCTTATAAGAAGATGCAATTGACTTTTTTTTATATTGATCTTATATCCAGCCACCTAGAAAGGCTCTCCTTAATTTTTATAATTTATCTTCAGATTCTTTCATCTTTTCAGTGTAGTCACATATCATCTTGTCAATATTATTTTTTCATTTCCATCCTTATACATATTACTTCTTACCCTTTACCTACTGCACCAGCTAGGATCTCCATTACAATATTTAGTAGAAGTAGCGATATTGGGATTCATTTCCCCCCTCCCTCACTTTTTAAGGAACAACTCTAACTTCTGTATTTAGAATTCTATTTATATAGTTTTTTGTTAAACAACTTTCATAAAGTTAAGGGAGGACACTTCTATTCATGAGACTTTTTGTTTGTTCATTGTGTTCTGTTTCCTTTTTTAAATAGTTGTTTAATTTTATCAAATGATTTTTCTGCCACTATTGTCATAATCAAGTGTTTTTCTCTAATAATATAAATATATACTTAATTTAATAATTAAATATTTTATAATCATATATTTAGTTCAATGATTTTATACTCAATCTTCTTTAATGGAATTCACAGAGATAAGAACACAGTATATGCTACTAAGCAGCAGAAAATTCGCACTTGAACACAGAACAATAACAGTAATAATTAACAATATAATAATAAGACTATCTTACACTAAAAACTGAAAGATTTAAAAACAGCAACAGAAAAAAATCAGACACTTAAAAAAGATATGAGATGAAAGCTATAGCAATAATTGAAGCCAAAATATGATGGATAATAGATATAAAATGCTGAGCTGCGTAGTCAGAAAAACCATCTTTCTAGAATGAAAATGAAACAGATTTCTAGACAATTTCCATCAATGCACATTAATTCAAAGGATTGGTAGCTCTCAAAGAGTCAGAAACAGAATTACCATATGACCCAGCAATTCTATTCCTAAGTGTATATCCCAAAGAACGGAAAACAGGTACTCAAACAAATACTTGTATTGAATGTTCATAGCAGCACAATTCTCAATAACTAAAAGCTGGAAACCATCCAAACGTCCATCAAAGGACTGATGAATAAACAGAAATAACCTGTGTGGATGAAAAATATGAATGGATGAATCTACATGCTATAGTGTAGATGAAACTAAAAAACATTATGCTAAGTGAAAGAAGCCAGACAGAAAAGGTCTTATGATTCAATTCATATGAAATATCCAAAATATTTAAATCCACAGGGACAGAAAGAAAATTAGTGATTGCCAGAAGTTGTGGGAGTGGAGAATGAAGAATGAATACTTGATGAGAAGAGGATTTTCTTCTGGGATGATGAAAATTTGGAACTAGATAGAGCTGGTAGCTGCACAACGTTGGAAATATACTAAAGGTCACTGAATTGTACTATAAACTGGCTAATTTTATGTAATGAGAATTTCAGTGCAATAAAAAAATTATTTGCAGTAATTATCCCAGTTCTAGGTGTATTTTAGCAGGGCGATTTGTCAGAGTACCTAGTCCATTTTGCACTGGAATTAAAAGTAATGTTTTGGTTTTTTACCTGCAGAATTCCTCAGCTGTTTTAATATGCTAATGTACACTGGTACTTTCCAGGTAGGAGATGGAAGGAACAGCACTTTGGAGGGTGGGGAGTGATATTGGGAAGTCCGTCTTTAGAGAGAGCCACAGATGGTGGTAGAAGTGGTAGCAGCAGTAGTAGGAATATCGTAGACGCTGTTGTAGTAATGGCTAACATCAGTGAGTGTTTCATAGTCTGTCTGGACACTTTAGAGCTGTTAACTCGCATAATCTTCAGACCATCTCCATGAGGTATATTATTTATTATCCCCATGGACAGATAAGGAAGCTGAGTCCCAGTTATTTAATAGTGGATATGGGTTCAGTCTAGCGCTTGGTTCTGCCCATCCACCGATACTCACACTTCAAAGTTCCCATAAGGTGACCATGTACAGCCCTGGGCAGAGGTAAGCAGGCAGAAAGGTGGTCCGAGAGAAAAGCAGCTGAGAAACCACAGGAGAATTCCCATCCAAAATCTGTTGGGCAGTTATGAATCCAGGTAGTAGATTTTCTGATCCCTGTGTTTTTCTACACGCACTCACTTTCCTCCTGCCCAAGAGCCCACCTTCTGTTTTGCTCCAGTTTAATCCAACGGACTTCTCCTACCTCTTAATTATAGCCATACGTATATAACCTCTAAGGTACTTATGATCTGTGCACAAGCTTCGAGCTCACACACTCCCTTGGGGAAAATGCATACTTCTGTGTTTCTTAAAGGTTGCAGGACTCGTGTCACAGTACTAATTCAATATGGGCATTGGTACCAGGAAGGGAGGTAGACTTGGGATTGACTGATTTTCCTCCTGTTCATACCCAGAGCCTGCTCCTCAGCTTCCCTCTCCATGGGCTCCCATCACCCTCGGTGCCATCCATCACCGCTGCAGCTCAGCCCAGTGATGTATTACACTAACATATCATTAGTGCAACGGCAGAGCAAGGAGCTTTGATGATGTATTGGGGCCATACATCATCAGAATGAGTCACTCTGATGATGTATAACTCAAAAGATGGTACTATCCAGGGAAATGTGGACATACCATAAATCAGGGACAATGTTAAAGAAGAAAACCCAGGACGGCCTCAAAGGAAAATAAAAGTTCAGGGGTCTCCCGCAGTAGGGGTTGAGAGACAAAACTAGTAAATTCTTAACGGCTCACATTGAAGCTTTCTGTTAGCTGTGGCATTCTTAATGACTAAACCAGATCATCGGCATCCCAGGGTGACACTTGGGTTTCCTTTCCATCTGGAATTCAGTTTGGCTTCTGCTTTCCTGAGAAGCCCCCTTGTCCTGAGGGAGATGCAGAGTCCATCATATCAAACGCAAGACACTCCAGGTCTGTGCTCTATCCGGGTCCTCTTGAATTCGTCAAGCGTAGAATGGATTGTGGGGGCTTTTCAGTCCATGATGGTTCAAGCTTACCTCCTTTCTGAAGTTCTCTGCCTGTAGCCTTATTGCTGAAATTCCTCAGACTCATGAAGGGGTACGAGTTTGAAATTAGATTGTAAAAATAGAGCCAAGGGACCTTGGCCGTAGGAGTTCGAAACTTTTAGCACATAGTTGAGGATTTCTATTTGTCAACAGGCTAGATCTTGCTGAAAGTTTCTTTGCTTTTCTTTCTACAAAATAGTAACAGAAAAGGGAGGAGCCTCTGTCACATTTAGTTCAAGACACAGAAAATTCCCAAATTAGATTTTTATGCTGTCAATTCCTCAGTTGGACTCAAAATGTTGGCTCTTGGGTGTGGGACCTCCAGGGAAGTTCCTTGCGTTCCACCCTCCTACTTTTCCAGCTTTACCTCCTCCATAGGAAGATAAATTACGGAAAGTGTCAGCTTCCCTTCGGTATCCTTAGATTAGGGGCGGCTAATGACATTCTCATAGTTAAGAGCATAAACCTCTTTGTAATTTTTTAAAAACTGGTAGGTAAAGTAAGTCTTAAGGAAAGGGAGTTGAGAGCCATAAGGCAGAAGGAGGAGGTAAGACCACACGCAAGCACACTGGAAAAAAAAATTAATGTTTGTGTTTAATGCTTTATTTAATGCCAAACTGTCAACTGGAGATCTGAGGCCCAAGCATACTGATTCTCTCCCTCCACCCATCCAAAATAAAATAAAAATCAAAGCCTAGGTGCTTCAGGACTGGAGAATATCAGAACTCAGCCCTTGGCATATGGGATCCATTACAGGCAAGAAGTCTTCTTCTGGGAGTTCCTTCCCCGGTCCCCACCCACACTCCCGCAGGGGAGGGAGCCCCGAGAAAAGGCACTTCCAGTCAACTCTGTTCCTGTTGCTGTGACTCATAGCCGTTGTTTATTGCAAACTCTGCTGCGGACTCTGTCCTGGAGTGCAGCACACTTGAGGACCCTCCAACAGAGTGCAGGCGAAGGGCCTGAGTCAACCATAAAACACAAGCACCCCTCCCCCTCCCCACCCCGTGGAAAGAACTGGGGGCTTCACCACCTGAACCGCAGTTAAGAAACAAAATGCTTTTTTTTTTTTTTTTTAATTCTCAAATAGCTGTGCCTTCAAAGGCCTTTAAAAGTTGAAATAAAACAGATCTTGCCTCTGCTCTTTATTTATTTTTTTGGCGGAGGGTGGGGGAGGGGAGGAGAACGAGGGAGCTGATAAAACCAGTACATTCCTTTGGAGTTGTTTATAAAGGAGCAGGAACCGAAAGCGTCCCACAGTGCCTTGGGGACCCTCTCGCTGCTGAATGGGATGGCGAGGCAGGCACCTGCACCTGTGGGCATGGCCTTTCTGCCTGTGCAGAGACCTGGAGGCACAGGGCGTTGGGTACCCGCGCATGCGTGGCCAGATGGGCAATCCAAGGGAATGGCTAGAAACAATGCCAAGAGGTGTGTTGAGGGAGGTTGGCATCCACAGGACATTGCGACCCAGGGGTCAACATGGGGACATGAGAGAACAGAGAAAATTTGCCAGAAACAATAGTTTTAGCTATTAGTGCCACTTGCCTTTCCTCAAGAGTGGCTCGAGTCAAGCTGTGTTGTGGTATCGCCATCGTCGGCGCCCACAGATTTGGTCCCCTGGGACCGCAGCACAGGTCAGTGCTGTGCCTCGCTCATCAGACCTGCTAGATCCCGAGAATGACAACAGTAACAGCAGCGGTAGCAGCAGCAGCAGCAAGTACCCCCCCCCCCCCCCGTCACACACTCACCGTGTATCAGTACTGTGTTAAGCACTGACTTATGTTATCAGCACAATGGCTCTATGCACCCCTTTTTCCCGCGGTCACATGGCTAGGAAGAGGTAAAGTAAGATTTCAACTCTCAATTTCTTTTGGCTCCTAAGCTTTTACTTGTCAGCACCATGTGAGCTGAAATGCAGGGGCAGACCTACAATGCCACCCAATCAGGCTTTGAGCTAGATCTCCATCAGTTCATCCTCTTCTCAAGCTCCTGGCCTCAGGGGACATCTCAGGCTTCCCTTCTAGAACCCTAGACTTCTCTAAACTTAGAACAAGAATTATCGTGTCTTAAAGCTCCTGTTATTCCGTGCCTGAATTAAAGAGCAGAGAAATGGTCCTAAACACCAAAGGCCACTTGCCCAGAGGCACAAAATAAAGGAAGAAAAGCACTGGGTTGGATGGGTCTGCCTGGGGAACCGCTCTTCGCTTGGCAGAGAGCTTGTGGCTTACTACGCGCTTGCGTTTCCATCATTGGCTCTGGAACTGGTCTCAAAACTCTGGCCTGGCCTTCTGATAACATGTTTACTCCTCCTCTGCTTTTGGAGCGACCGCATGCCCGGAGTCTATAGGGCAGCAGAACTACCCAGAGATAAAACAATTCAACTTTCCCTTAATTATCTGAATCTCCAGAATTAATAATAATAATAATAATAATAATAATAA
>NW_024426885.1:49318293-49799438 GCF_017311325.1 Ursus maritimus
TAATAATAATAATAATAATAATAATAATAAACAAGACCTTTGCTATGTTATTTTATGCCCCCCCACTTCAACATAATAATGCATGGTTTTACAAGATGGAGGTGCAAGAACTAATAAAATATATGGTTTAATTAACTAAACTTACGCTGGGGTCCACATTAGAAGGCCATGATTTAGCATGCACTCTCATCCTCAGGACAGAATAATGCAAACAGCATAATTAAAAGTTGATGAGAAGTATATTTATTGGGCACACAGAAAGAAGGGACATCCAGATTTATGATACATAAAGTAAACCTTTAGTTTACAATATAATTAATATTTTAAAAACCGCAGCGTGCATATAATGCAGTCGGAGAGTCCGCCCCCGCGGAAGGATCATTTCTTTGGTGCTGATCTTGGCCCCGTTTAATAGTAAATTATGTTCCTGAGCATATACAAATGTAACATGAGCTATTATGATCTGGAGATAGCGCTCATTGAGATGCCTGCGGCTGTGATAGATCGCAGCTGCGCGTCTCCGGAGACACGGAAGATGGCTGAAGGGCCAATTATTTATCTGTGGCATGAATTCCGTGGCTATTAGTCACACACATGGTGACGCAAAATGAGGGTATGCCACTACATTTTAATCAATTCCCCCTGAAGAAAACCCCTCGTTAGCACAGAGCTGAGGACATGCGGAGTCTGCAGGGGAAGAGAGGGACAGGCTCAGAGCGACAGGGAGCACCCGAACAGTGCTCCACAGTGGCTCTGGGGACCCACCAGCATTTATGGTCTTGGGTCACAGGTTTACGCTCATGCCACACTCGTCACTACCCCCGTGTGATAGGTACCGTTTTCATCGTGCCTCTGTGCAGACAAGGAAACTGAGGCCCTGAGAAATTAGCATGCGGTTAAAGGCAGAGCCAGGATTCCCAGCCCCGGGGTGCAACTCATTCTGCCCACCTGGGGCTTCCACGAAAGACCCTGAGACAGATGAGTAAGAGTTGCCTACAGTCCGGTCCACGCTTCTGCTTAGAATCCAGAAGCTCAGGGTCTTCCTCCCACGCAGATTCCGCGCCTCCATTCAGACCTGCTCCCAAATTGCCTTGCTGGGAGGCAAATATCTGGCACATCCCTTCCCTGTCCTTTCATGTTTATTCCAGGGATGCTGGTAATCCTACAATCTGAACAGTCTCCAGGAACCTTGCCCTGATCCCAGCCTCAAGGCGACTCCCAATAGGGTCTTGGTTGATGTCATTTAATAGATGTGTTTTCCTTTATAAAAAGTCTGAATATATAACGAAATCCACGAGTTACCTTCCTTTCCTCCCTTTTAATTTACCTCCCTCCCTTTCTTCTTCTTTCCTTTCTTTTCTTCCTTCCTTTAACCCAGAGATTGGGTTTAACAAATATACTTGTATTTCTTTTTACTAAGACATAAATATTATATATTTTGAGATTTTGAGTGTGGAGCACAGTCAGAATAGGAAGTGTGGCCCATGCTGGACTGGACTTCTCCTTGTCTGTGGTTTCGATCCTTGGGTGAGAGAGCCAAACTAGGATGTGACTGAAGCGATGGGATCCAAAGCTCTAAGTCCTGGTACCTGGAGCTCCTGGAGATCTGCTGTGTGGCTGAGGATCATTTGGCCCATTCTCTATAAGACGCTCATGACTATTCATTCCACAGCTTATGAAGCAGATAGACTGGGTAGGGGAAATGAGCCAGGCATTCCTTTTTACAATCCTTCTGTGGCTCTCTATGGTACTAGTGCAGGGGATGGGACAAGCAGAGTGAACAGATAAACGGAAGGGTACTGCTCTAAAGACACTGTCTCCATTCCTTCTAGCGAAGTAGACTAATTGACCTAGGGAGTTTAGACAGGATAGATACTGGAGACTGTGCCCTCAAAGTGGAAACCAGCATGGCTTCCTTAGCCCCAGGAGGAACCCATTTGATTTGAAACTTCAGAGGAAATTCGCTAGAGCCTGGGAGACACCAAGTCCCAAAAGGGGGTGCCGGGTCCTGGGCATGAGCTTTGAAATCTTATCCCAGGTGATCTGGATAAGAGTCCATCCAGCTTTAAATTAAGAATTTTTCCAGGTTTCAATGGAACTAAATGAAACATTTACCTACAATCCTAATGTCGTTGGAAACACTCTCAGGAAGAGGCATGCAAAGGAAACACACAAAATAAATTAAGTACAAAGTAGATAAAGAAAATAATATGAGTTCTTCTTCATTATCTGGTTCATTACACTTTTTAGTGCTTATTAAATTCGTTGTTAAATGATTTAATTTTGTTTTGGAAAAAAGTGGATGAGGAAGGGAATAAGAGATTAAGGAGATAAACTGCTGAGGTTTCCATTTTGGAACTGGTTACAGAACAAGGATACGATGAGAAAATTAATTTGTAGGTCTCTCTAGGGGAGTAGTCAACACCAGGCACCACAACACACACTATTTGCCTTATTTTTTGCTTAATTGGCATGGCCTTCTCTGGGGAGAGCTCAGCCTAAGCCAAGTAAGAGGATAAATCCCCTTTAGTGTGGCCCCTTCTGGGTCATGGATAATTTTTCTGACAGCCATGTCAGATCAAGACGCTAATGCCTCAGCTGGCTCTCTGTATCCCAGCACTGGGAGTGTAACTTCCTTCCTGCTAGCACACACACACAAACACGCTCCCGAGGGCGGTTTAGGGAAGGTCCCCAGTACCGACTTAGGGCAGAACTCTTGAGAGGTGGTAAGATGCTGTAGCCCAGGACAATAGCAATCTTTGCTTCTAGAGCCACCTTTCCACCCCCTTCAAGAGGGCTTCTTTCATCCAAGCATGGACTCGGTATTTTCTAGATGCTGCCGATGCCCTGAGATGCATGCCTGTGTGTGATCTTTTAGGTTTGTGGTGGTGGAAGTTGTCCTGAAAAGGTCTGCATCAGACTGCATTACCTTTACCTGCTAAACTATTCGGGGTTTAATAGATGCCTTTACTTTAACACCGTGCCTGAATCCACATGGGTAGCACCAATGAGTTTTAAGATGAACTCCTAGAAAAGTATTTCAAAGATAAGCTTGTAGAAAGGTATTTCAGGAAAGGGAAGACTTTGTGTGCTCTTCAAAATGCAGCATGTAGACCACAGAGGACCCCAAAAAACGCTACTAATGATAGTGTGGATGGCCTCTGGGTTGGCCTCATATGCCTTCTAAGGCCCAAGTTTGGTCTTACGAAGAGGAAGTGGATCCTCTTGGGCCTCTAGAACTGCATCACCAGGTATTAATGTGCAACTCTAGGCCTAAATATGCCCTTGACCTCCTGATCTTGGCCTCCTTTCCAGTCTCTCCTCAGCTGGAACCACCCTTTTGTCCTGAGTAACAGTCCTACAAAACCATTTAGCATTCCCTTTATGCACTTTGATTCTTCCACCCCTCTGCTCCCTGAGGCGCAGAGTTCTCCTTCTTCCCTACTTGTGTGCTTATTTACCACAGCATTCGTCCCAATGAATGAGCAGGGCTTATTCATGCGATATCCCCCTGCGCCAGGCTGTGAGCGGAACCCTTGTTTTATACATTAATAAATGGGTATCACAGATATCATAGGGCCTGGCACGCAGTAGGTCCTCCCTAAATGCCGAGTGGTTTGAATGTGACATGATAAAATCTTACCTCGAAGGAAAGTAAAGGAGATAGGAGATTATACCAATAGCTCCAAGGCCAAGTAGAACGTGCCAAGGCACTTCACAGAGGTTGCTGCCGTAAAGGTTGTAGCAGTTTAGTGAGGAGAGAACTGGGAAGAGTTGTGTTAACTTGAGGGCCTCCCTTGGCTCCGAGCATGTGTGATTCTGACGTGCAGAGATGCTGTCCCCATAGAGGCATGGTGCGGGTCAGAATGGTGCTGGAGCAGCCTGGTAAGCCCTGCGTAAGGACTCACAAATGAAGTTCTGGGTATAAGGCATCTTCTCTTTGAATTTAAAAGTTGATTTTTGCCTTTCCTCCCCCAAACCTGCCGTTCCAGTAAGATTAATCTCTTTTACAAATCAAGCCCTTTCTCCCCTCAGTCCATGCCTGATGGGAAGAGCTTTACGACCATTGGACAAAGGGTCTCCCATCAGACAACCATGAGTGCCAAGGCTGTGAGGATGTCTCCTAAGGGAGAAAAGACTGGTCCCTTTGCTGCCTCTGACAGTGGAGAGCACCAGGGCAGACAGGCTGGAGGCCTGAAGAGTCCTTGGCAGTGAGGACTCAACACTATCCTTGTAGGGCATCCATCCCCGGCTCCCTGACCATCCGTGCTAGGTGCGGGGAATTTACCACGTCCTCTGCTAGAGATGAACTGGGCTGTTCTGCTCATCTTTTCTTTTGCCCAGAGACTTCCACCCCTGCTCCGTGTGAGCAAAATCATTAATCGGAGAGGCAACAAGGAGAGAGCTGGCACTGACCATCAGCGGAGCTGGAGGAAGGGCTGGCCTGGGCAGGTGCCAGGGATGAGCCAAGCAAAATCTTTCCTTTATCCTGGTGCTTCCCCTCTCAGGAGCCCTCAGTCTCCATTACTAAATCCTCTGCAAACTGCAGTGAGGGCAAAAAGCAAGCCTGTGCCTTTCATAATGGATTTGGGCATAAATGAGGATTGTTCCTAGGTAACTCACCCTGCCCTACTTTCTCCCACCAGCTTTCTAACAAAGTCAACCAGAGAGCAAACAGAGTTGGGCTCTCAAAGCCTGAGATTTAAAACAGAAAAACCCTCTCTTTCACAGCGCCTGTACTTACAAATATGTATTCCGTATTTATACAGCATATTAAAACCCAAAACCTACAGTAATGCAACATTAAAGTCAAGAAATGCAAAAGTGAAGGGTTTATGGCATTGTTAGCTTGCCCGCATTGTGCATTCTGCGTAATGAACCTCACCTTGAAATTCAAGCCATATACCATGCAGCGGAGTTCACCCCACCAGGCAAACCTTAAACCTTTTGCATTTTGTGAATTTCATTACCTCAAATTGCAATATTAATAACTGAAATGTGCAGCCAAGAAAATGCTAATTTTCTGCTTTTCCTTTCATTTTTTTTCTTTCATCTATTTTACCCTCTAATTAAAAAAGTGGGAAAGGTAAAGAAATAAGGAGAAAGTTTGGGGGGGGGGGTTGGAAAGCCAATGAGGAGAAAACCCACCACACAAATTCACAATGTTAGGCAATTTTATGGGAGGAGAAACTGAGGCCCAGAGGGGGATGCCCACGGTTACTCGGTTTAGTGGAGAGCTCACAGTAAGTTTCCCACTGTAAACTCAATGCTCTCTGGCTGCGTTTCCCGGCCCATTGTTTGATGAGGCCCCAAATCCAAAAGGGGAAATGGATCCGGTGGCAAATAAAGGAAAGGCAAAAGCCAAAATTTCTGTGAGCAGTGAGATCTACTTTTCTTCCATTTACATTATCTGGTTTGTCTTCACTTAGCGTAACTCTGATCTCAAGGGGTACAAAATGACTTTAAACTACTGGCATTTAAAGAAGACTCACATTTCAAACAAGAAAAAGAATACATTCTCTCTTTGATTATTTAATTCCCATGAACACATTTAACTCACGAAGTAGCCAGCATGGACCGAGTCCCAGGGGCCACACACATTATAATCAGCACCATTCCTTTCAACCCAACGAGCTGGCATCCTTGCAGGAACGGTTGCTCCCCATTTCACGGGGTCTGAGATGGAAAGCCAGTTGACAGTCCTGGCTTCCTCTCCATCAGCCTGTTGTCCGGGCAGGCTGGCATCATCTGGAAACGAGAAAGGGTCGGTGTGACCTCAAGTTTGACTTCTCAATGAATCTGCAACCAAAGCTTCCTTGGCACCTGGGGTGTTCACAGATTTAGCACAAAATGGTATGGATGGGTTTTTATTCCAAGAAATTTGACCATAGAACATGCCTTTGTCTGTTTCTTGGCTAGAATGTATCCAAAGACAATGCCAACTGGGCAAATGTTAGCCCCATTCTAAGAAAAAGGAGAGAGAGGAAAGTCAATGCACACTCACAACCGCAGGAAGAGATGCACCTAGATATCAAGCACCAACGTCCAGGACTTTCTGGAAAAAACTGAGGGATTCCCTACAAGGGGAATGTTTCAATAGAGACCTCATTGCTTCACACACCTTGTAGATATCGGGGTCAGATTTCTGTTTTGTGAAATTGGAATCGCAGGGAATATTCTGTGCTGGAAGGCTGGAAGTCCTTCTGCCTGGGACCTCCCTCTGCAGAGACGTTTATGAGGAGTGTAGCAACTTCAGGGCAGTGTTCCAGCTCCTCTTTCTGCCTGCAGGGCAAGAAGAACCAGGTGCTACACGTGAGGGGTGAGGGGCAGGAGAGGAGTGCTCCCAAGAGGGTTTTGTCAAGTTAGAGGCCTCCTTTACGCATGGCCCAGAAACCCAGTGAGTGGTGGAAGCAGATTTGATGAAGCAAAAGGTGGGGAAAGAAGAAACACCCAAGGGTGACAGATCAAAGTCGGAAACTGACACCCATCAGACAGGAGACGGGGGAAAAGGGGTTTTCTTTACTCCATCAATCCTGCCCAGAACTGGCCTACCCTGTGTCAGTCAGTTTATTGAATCCAAAAGGTGCTTACCCAGCCAGGGACAGCCTGCTCTCCCTTCTCCCACCTCTCTCCTCAAGTCCCTGCTGCTCTCCTCCTCACAGATGGGAGCACACACGAGCATTTTTTTCTTGCTTCTGATGCTAAAGCATGATTTACAGGCTTGAGTTATTATTTATCATTATTCATTTTCTGTCAGCAGTGCATTGAAGGTTAATAGAAATGCCAGCATGCTCACTGATTTACTTAGTAAAATATTTGTTCCAAGGTTTAGGTCATATGATTGGTGTCTGAGTGAGTTTCAGGTTTATGCATTATGAAAAGCAAGATGACTTGACCTTCAGCCACCAACACTAGCGCCATATATTACTTTAGTGAGTGACCTTCAGAGACCCCAGATGCAGTAGATGTATTCAACACATGTTAGCCTCCTCCATATTGCTGGCATTGTATACATACCAGCCGAGCGCACGCACTGTAAGCCGAGCCCCTGAGCCCCTCTCATGAATGGGAGGCAGAGGAGATGTAAACTCAGGCTAAACCAGATCCTTTCTTAAGATAATAAACTGGCTTTGCAGTCCAGCTGTGCTGGGGCTGTGCATACACAGGGGGACTAATCGCTTCACATTGCCTCCTGGGCTCCATGCAGCTCGGCAGAGAGGGGGAGGACAAAGGGACAATTCTGAAGGAAGCTGGTCTTGGATAAGCGATTAGTCAGGGCCCCAAGGGGAGAGGGGGCTTGCTGGCGTCATGGTGTTGTGATTGCAGGCTGGAGGTGACAGAGGAGGGAGGTAGCAAAGAAGGAAGGGTCATGAGCCTTGGTTTCTAGATCTTAGGGCCAGGTTGGCAAAAGAGTTCTAAGTAGCATTACAGTGATACAGAAGTAAATAGTAAATCAAAAGCAAGCATCACTTCTAAAGGACCAGTTCTAAGCATTACATTAGCGGTAACGTAGTTTAGGATAGTGGGCTCACGGCAGTCTCGGATTTAGCATTCAAGGGTTTGGGTCCTAGCCCCAGTGGGCAAGTTGGCTTAACCTCTTTAAGACTCAACTCTCTTATTTTTAATAAGTGTAGCTTCCTTTGAAGGCTGTTGAGAGGGTCAACTGAGATAATATAAGGAACGTGCCTAGCACAGGGGCTGATGTTCTCTCTGAATGTTTGCCATCATTTCAATTGCTCATTTCAAGTTCTGTGAACAGATGAAAAAGATATTGCTGAGAACAGCGGGCAAAACTTGAGAAGAGACCTGATATGGGAGTTAAAGAGGAAAAGAAATAATGTAGATTGGTGGAGAAAATGGGAGTCCTGAAGGAATAGAAAGCCTGCTGGCTGCCAGAAACATGTCACAAGCCTGGAGCTAGAATTGAAAATCAGGATGGCTAAGAGCCTAACTTGCTTTCTATCTCCAAACTGTGCTTCTCCCCTAAACTTCTTCAAAGAGAAGTCCCTTTGGACTATCAACGTCCCTTTTCTATAGTTCACTAAATATCATTTACTTTCAAATATACAGACATCTCTTTAGGTCTTTAGATTTGCTTCAGACATGGTCTTGAGATTCAATGATCAGCTTTTGTTCTGCAAGGAGCCTTCACATTTACTTCTCTAATTTGTCCTTTGCTTCCGGCCTTACAAGTAACACACATTATGCATAAGTTCATTCACTTGGATTTAAGTGAACGAGCTTATTCCAACTCTTCATGCCAATAAGAGTGGGCAGGCATTTTGTCCCTTAAAATATTGCCTTTGGTGTTCTACACAGGTAGTTTTAATACCCCTGAGCCCCATTCTCTTCTCCTGAAAGTGGCATGAACCCTCTTTCACACATGTAGTATTAAGGAAATAGCCTTTACTGGAGAAGGGCCAGGGAGGGTGACTTAACATCCAGTGGGAATCTCATAACGAGGAACTAAACACAAGGCAGCTTTCTTTAGAAAAAGCAAATATTGGAAATACATCCAAAGATTTCCCATACATCAGCGCAAAGTACGAGACAATATTGTATCTGAAATATCCCTCACTGGGAACACTGCAGTGGATTCGATCCAGTCCACAAAGAATGGAACACTGCCCATTGGTCATTTAGTCATCTATTAATTCTAGATATAATGTTTTCTGGAGGGGGGGGACAGAGTTCCTATATCCAGGGCATTCACTCTGTCCAGTAGCCAAAGTCCTCAGGGTGAAAGCCGTGATACTGGGACTCTGTTCTTCATACTGATCATTTATAATAGAATAACAGAGTCTTCGCACTAGACAAGATCTGAGAGGTCATTGAATCCGATATTTTCCCTTTGCCACTGAGAATTCTGAAGCCCAGATTTGTTGACCTGTGATTGATAGTATCAGAGACAGGCCTGGAACAGAGATCATCCTGGCTCCTGGTGGTGCTCTTTGCCCCTCTCCACATTTGCTTCTGTTCCAAAAAACTCTTTTCCAAAATTGGCCCTAGCAATGAGCTGATGATTGGGTTCCAGCTGCCCAGTCGCAGGCCCACTCTCAGGAGAGCCACCTTTCCTTGTCTTGAACAAAGGTGGGAATGCCAAGAAACCCATGGTGTGTCAGAAATGTTGATGGCTAAATATTGCAATGTAATAACAAAGGCAACCTTCAGAGGAATAAGGAAACAAAGCAATTTAAATCTCATTTAAATAATTTCCCCTTCTTCCCCCTATCTTCACCCTGGACTATTCAATGAGCCCATCTGAATTCTGAGGGCATGTTCATCCTCCCACAATGGGGCTGAGTGCTGGAAATGTCCTTTCATTTAATTTCCAGTACTAGCTAAATTATCTATTGCCACGATCTGTGATTGATTTAGCTTTTATTGCTCTTGGCTGCGACAATCTATAAGGACCCAGCTGATTTCCCCTTTTTGGGTTTCAGGCTTTATTGCTGTCATTTTAATGACAGATATTAAACATAGGGAATTCTCATCTGTATTTCCTCCCATAGGCTGAGCTGTATGTTGTATTTGAATGTGAAATGGTATCAAGAACTAGTTCTTCCAAAGTCTCCTTCTCCTACTTGCTCTAAGCAATCACTCCAGAAATCTGTGACAAGTCTGAAGAAGAACACATATATTTTCTGGCTAAATTCATTATGATACCAAATATATAGTAAATATCTAATAAATACCTGATATATACACTAACGAGTGAAGACTTCATTAACCCTTTGGTATGTGGACTTTTCCATGAATCTACCATTAATCCTCAGTTCTAAATGCTAAGTGAACATCTACTGTATGTAAGGAAGTTATGCTACATGTAATTGAAAGAAGTATATGATCTTGCTTTCCATGAACTTGCAACTGATGGGTAAAAGCCAAGTGTATACATAAAAAAATCAATAGCATAAAGGATGGTGACAAATGAGGTTGCAGATTTCCTAAGGGTATAAAAGAGTGAGACATTGTCTTGAGTTGAGCAAGGAAAAAGAAAAGAAGTAGGAAAGACAATGTCAGTTACACAGAAAAAGGAGCCATTTGATATTATATTAGGTCGTTTTCAGCTAGAAGAGACAGAAACCCAGCTCAAGTCCATTTATTGGCTCACACAACTGGCTTCCAGAACTGCTGGGTTAAGGGCTCATCGGATGTCATGAGAAATCTAGAATATCTGCCCCCTATGAGACCAGAGGAAAGAGCGTTCTGTTCTACCATACGGCTACCCTCCTTTCCATAGCATTTCCAATTAAATGCTTTTTTGTTCTTCAAACCTGGACACAGTGTGTTCAATATAAGAAATAGAAAATTTCTAAATTTAATTTTTGAGATGTCCTCTTAATTCTTGAAAATATATCATTAAATCAGCCTGAAATTCACAAGCAGCAGCATAGTCAAGTCAAGTAATAAGTTGGCAGAAAAATTGTTTGAGAGCCCAGATTTCAACTCTGCATTCTGTTTATCAATGATAGGCTCAAAATGGGGTTGTCTCCCTTCTTCCACCATGACAGGTTCATGAGATGCATTATACAATGATATCCTACTTTCTGTTCTTGGGTGCTGCTGCTGCTATCTTCTAATAAATTCAAGTATCAACTTTAGGGTGTCCATTCAGAGAGATAACATTGTAGAAGCCAACTCTATTAGAAGAGAAATTATTTATTCTTGATTATTATGAGATTATGTATGGTTAGTGATGGTAAAAAGGGAAAAGTTACTATTTAAAACAACAACAATAACCTCATAGATTTGGATTTTTGCCTACTTGGGAAGCACAGAAAACATGTGTAGGTAGGAGTCAATGTTTATATTTAATGAAATTATATGTATAAGTATTATATCATAGGTGGTACAAAAAGATAACTTTTCAAAATGCTTTTGTTGATATTATTCTTCTTTTTGAACACTTGAATGATGGCAATGAAGGCATATTTATCAAATCTATAGATGACACAAAGCTTTGATGAAGAAATCTATATTCAAAGAGAGCTCTACAATTCTTTTTCCATTAATCCTCAAAATCCAAAAAACATATGACATACAGTGTGAAAACAGGTTTCAAAACAACTAAAAAGAAATGGAATATTAAGCACTCCCTTTTTCTCGCCTTTCTATCCTCCAAAAAAAGTACTTCTAATCAGCTACCAGAAGTCAGAGCTTATAGCAAGCCTAACAGGGAGAGACATTTGAATTGCTTCTCATAACAATAGAGCTTGGTGATTTGAGAGAATTAAATTTAACCTGAAATTTTAGAGGTTGGGGTTTGATTTCTTTTTTTTTTTTTTAAAGATTTTATTTATTTGACTGAGAGAGAGAGAGCACGAGCACACACAAGCAGGGGGAGTGGTAGAGAGAGAGAGAGAGAGAGAGAGAGAGAGAGAGAGAAGCAGGCTCCCTGCCAAGCAGGGAGCCCGATGTGGGGCTCAATCTTAGGACCCTGCGATCATGACCCAAGCTGAAGGCAGACACTCAACCGACTGAGCCACCCTGGTGTCCCTGGGGTTTGTTTTCTCATGGAAAAGTTAGGTTTCCTCATTCCGAGAGAAGAGTATGAAACATGTGAAATTCCAAACTGCTCTAGCTCAATCAAAATCTTTCATTTAGTCAAAAAAATGTTTGCTGAGTGGAAGTTTCCATGTTCCATTCACTTGGGAACATACCGAAAGGTACCCATCTTCACTGTCTGGGGAATTAAGAGGAGACATACCTGGAAGATGAGAAAAATGAGAAAGATACTAGGTGGGATGGGAATGGGAGTGGGCTCTGGAGACTTTCTGAATGACACAGAAAATAAAACAAATTCAAGAGTTCAGTAAATGTCCAATACTCAACAGCATCTCTGACCCCAGGCCTGGAGTGTCACACTTACCTCTATGCATTGTCAGCAACACGATGGCCAGCATCTCCACCAAACTCATCTCCCGATCCTCTAAGCAGAGAGGGCCTGAAGCTGGCAGTGGTATTGAGATTCCATCTGTCCCCCTGGAAGGGTCCTGGGAGGAAGAAGAGCCCAACAGAGGATCCAGATGTCTCAAATGAATCCAAAATTTAATCACAGGACCTCGGACTGGCATCCAAAACAAGTGATAAGGAAACCCGTGATCATAGATAATTGTGTTCCAGATGCTTTGTGCGTGTTCTACAGTGTTTTCAAAAGAGGTTTTAAAGTCAGAAAATGGGTTGGAATTCTAGCTCTGATCATTGTTTTAGCTGTGACTTTAGTAAGAGTGTAAAACATAGTATGTTCTACTACCATTATTACTACTACCACTCTACAACTGTAAGTTCTACTACTGTAACTACTATCATGATTACCCTGTTGGGTGTTATATAATTCACCCTAAAACCTTACAGAATGTGTATTACTAAACCCAGTATACCAAGAAAAACAAACAAGGAAGAAAAAACACAAGAAAAAGCAAAACTAAGATCTGTTAGCTTGTCCAAAGTTGTATAGCAAAGAAGTGATGGGACTAGAATTTGCATCCAAGTTTGTTTGACTTCAAAAGCTTTGTGCTTATCCAGTCACCCATCATACCTATAGGGTGGACAAGAATTTAGCTCCCTGAGAGCCAAGGAAAAGAGAGAATGTGGAATGGTTGCCTAAGGTCCTAAACTGCAGAAAAAAATCTTAGCACAGCAAGGAGGACCACAGGGAGCATGTCCCTGGGACCATCTCAGACACCATCTAAAAAGACCACCCCAGTCCCAAAGCCTGCTCATATGTCATATGCTGTTGTTGGCCTAACCACAAATCTTGCCTTGACGTTCGCTGTGCAAGTCAACTTTTGCTCAGGGGAGATAACTTCTCCATCCTCTCCATTCTGCTGTGGAGGTGCGGATTTCCAGTGAGGCCAAACTGTCCGAGATGGTTACCATTTAAAATATGTGGTCCTCCTCTTTTATAAGACACTGAAATATTCTGGAAATTCTGATTTTTATGTGTCCAAACACTCTTAGACTGCCTCTTACAAGTAGCTGAAATAAATTTATCAGGCTTATTTTTAATTTGGAAAATACAGGTGACAGAGCAGAACCCATTAGCATTTGTGGCTGAACTTGCAGAAGGGTCGTTTCACTGCCCAAGACAAAACAAGGAACTCAGAGCCTGACATCATGAAGAGGGGAGGAGCCACATCCAGAAACCTCCCCGGGGTACCATGAATTTACCAATAAGGGAGTACTTCATATTTGTATACCATTTGACATCAGATTCTCACAAACTTGTGAGGAAGCCCAGGTGTCTTACAGATGACAAAGGGAATACACAAAGGAAGAGGCAGGGACTTAGTATCTGGTGGGTCTTTCACCTGAGCTAGTTCATTTACTCCTCCCACGGCATTAGTAGGTGGGGGTAAGTTATTTTCTCTCATTTGTAAGTGAAGATATTCAAGCTCAAAAAGTTGAAGTAATCAGCCCAGGGTTATCACATAGTCACCTGGAACAAGGCTTCCAGGTCTTTCTACATGTCCACACTGCCTTACTCTCCCAGACCCCAAGGCTCCTTGACCCCATTCCCAACAACTCACATCCAGAGAAGTAAAATTTGTGTAGACCACGAGGGCCTCCATATTTAGGAGTCTGTTTTAAACCGGGACCATACTGGGAAGTTCCCATCCAAAAGGCTAGTGTGTAGTGTCAGCCTGAGGGAAGTCCACCCCTCTATCTGTAGGGTCGGGAGGGAGCCTATGTGAGAACTAATTCACACCACTTTATCCGGTACAGATATCTCTCCAAGTCTTGGGTCAAGAGAGTACCTAGTGTTCCTTACTTAATTACAGCTGTCTCTCCCAAGCAGAGAGAATTTGGGCTTGAGCTTCCTCTCTTCTGTGGGGAAATCAACCTCAAACACTGTTGATGAGTTGGGGCAAATGAACATTTGTAATCATAAAGAATTTTACCGTTGTATCAAGTGCCCCCTACCTTTTTAGCTGTCATTTTCTCAGACTCTTCCTATGTGCTCAATGCTTTAAACGAATGTATTTATTTTATCCTTACAACAACCCTATTGGCTGGATAGTTTTGTTTTGTTTTGTTTTTCATTTGATAGAAGGGAAAACTGCAGATCTGAGTCATCTAGGGCCCTTTAATAGGAAAGTAGCCAGGCTTGAAACCCAGGTTTTTTTGATTCTTCAGCCTTGCCCTTGAAGCAGGTCGGTATCTTTCAGAAGGGACCCCTTTACTGAGGTTTCGGCTGCAGGTATTATTGACCTTGTCTTGGGCACTTGATCCCTTTCTATTTGGGATGGAGGGTGAGGGACATCCCAACAGCCTCAGCCCTTGAAGGGGTGTTTTGGGTTTATATTACTGGAATTTGAGGTCACCTACCTTCCTATGGCCTATCACTTGCCAAAGAACCAGGAAATATACCTGAAGTTAGTGCCAGGTACCAGGTGAAGACGATATTGAGAGAGTCTACCTGTGTGTCCAGCCCAGAGTGGAAAGGGAGAGGTACTTCCTGCATGGTGTCATTTATCATGCTCCCCTGCCCCCTCCATCGTTCAAACCAAGGAGACGGCATTCTGTGTGTCCAAGGGGCAGAACACGAGCCTCATAACCTCAGCTGGATCCTTTTCCAAGTGGTCAGCAGAACCCATTCAGGACCAACAGCAAAGCCCCAGGCACCCAAACTCCCCCAAATGCAAAGACCCTTTGTTCTCTTGAAAACTTGTCTTTGTTGGTGAGGTTGCTATTGTTGTGGTCTTGGGAGGGAGGAAAATGCCGACATCTCCAGTTTTTAATATGGTAAATGTCAGTGTTTATGCCTGCGCGGGCTGGCCTAATTATCCCGTGTCCTCTAAAATCTTCCGCTGTAATTACCACTCACCGCAGTGACACCTACTGCTACAGGGAGAGCCGTAAGCTGCAGGAAGCTCAAAGCCAGAGCACAGTCAGCAAACTGCAAGCAACACCAGCAGCTGTTTCTGGTTTCGAAGCGGTGGGAGCTTCCTGAGCCATTTTCCCTGGTCCCTCCGGAGCAAATGCCACCATGGTTGAAAAGTTGGAAATGTTTGTCAGGCCCAGAACAAAGCTGTGAATGAATACTACAGTAATTTGCTTCCCCACCATCTTCTCCTTTCTCTAAATCAGCCATGGAAACAACTGATGGGGCTAGAGCAAAAGGAAAAAAAAAAAGGACTATTAGCACCAGTGGTATCTGGTATGTCGTTGCTATTATCTGTATAATAGCCTTTGTGTTACCTACACATGTACTGTAATGCATAGAGAACGAGCTGCAGAGTTGAGACAGCTCAAGAGAATAGCTTTTAAGCAAAACGCCATGCTAAGGAGAATGATCTTCTAAAAAAAAAAAAAAAAAAGAATGCCCATTAGCACACATAGGCAGTATTGAATCGCTTTTCCAGCGTAGAGGGAATAGTTTGGCCTGGCTTCCCCGCTTGCCACTGTACAGAAAGAGGAGGGGAAGAAGGAGAAGAAAAAGAAGAAGGAAAAGGGGGGGAAATCAATAAATTCAGTGTAAGCAAAGTCACGGCAACCTTTAAAATAATAAGACAAATCCATTTATTTCACAAATGTCTTCATTTCCAAATGCCATTGTTTGGGGCACTCTGCTGTCATTGTCCATGACATTTTCGGAAACTTGGCTCTTAATCATTGAGGTGTAGCTGGAGTTCTCCAGCAACAGCCAAGTTAAAAGATTATACGTTCACCCCACTGCTCGAGCAGCCTTGCGCTGTGGGGTGAAGGGGGGAGACTGGCGGTGGGGGGAGAGGCGGTGGGGGGAGACAAGGCTTAAATAGGGACAGAAAAGCTCAGCTGTATTGCTATATACAATGAAAAGTAATTACAGAGAAAAATGAAAGCTGTTTCTTGCTGTTAGCAGGAAGAATACGAGAATTCTGTACCTTTTTAAAGCTCTGAGTCCATTTTGATGTAATTGGTTCTGGAATTATTTATGACATTAATTGCTGCGCTATCGACTGCCTGTCAGCGGCTCTGGCAGTGAGTCCATCTTTCTTAGCACAGACAGCCTGCTCAGCCCCAACTAGACTGACAAGCTAATTATACCCATCTTCCCCTTCCATGACAAATGCTGCTCATCGGAAACCTTTCTAGAAATAAGCTCTCATTCTTTTCCCTTTTTCCTGAGCCAGACATAACGGATATCGCAAGGTGCAGATCGCAGCTAAAACTCAGCTCACAGGGCTATTAGCTCTGAACATCTCACTTGAGCCAAAAAACCTAAGCATCTTATGTTATCAAACTGTATGTCATTCCCTGATGCTAGTTTTCAGGGATGAGCAGGGGCCCGGCCTGTCAGTCAGGGCCGGGCAGAGAGAGAGCCAAGCTGACTGAATTAGCCAAGCTCTTCTGAACCGCCAACCGCGTCCAACTCAGGTGATGATAGGGAGGCTGGGAAAGTGCCTTCTGCGCTTTGTACAGAGGCGGTGGGGGGCGTTTGGGGAGGCTCCCTGCCAGCGCCCATTTTAGGAAGACAAGGTGAATAGTGTCCCTGGCTACCCCTTATCCAAAAGGCTCTTTGTGATTTAATTGCGTAAATTGTTCTTGCCTTCCAGGTTTATTTTGCATGCAGATTTAGTAGTTAAGGAGGGCACGTATTGCACGGAGCACTGGGTGTTATACGGGAACAGTGAATCATGGAACACTACATCAAAAACTAAGGATGTCCTGTACGGTGACTAATATAACATTAAAAAATAAAAAGATTTAGTAGAACACTTTGGAGGCAGGACACCTACTCCATGGGGCATTGCTTTAAAGAGTGAGTACCCTTGTATGTGGCACTTGGAGGAGGCGCAAGAGGAGAAATGAGGCGGCCCTCTTGCTTTAGGAACCAGCAGGCTAGTTGGGAAGACAAGGCATGAACAGAAACAGGCATTCAGTAAACACCGGGAAGTCATCTATTTATAAGAAGGCTGGACAACGTTGACAAAAAGAAGCAACTCTCTTGGAAATACCCCCTGGTTTATTCTCTGCCACAGGTTTTTTTGCTCTATTTTGTGCTGTCCAAAATAAACCGGCAAAATTAATTCTCTTTTTAAAAGATAAAGCACTGCGGACAAGAAAGGCCCCTGTGTGCACCATTACTCAGTTGGGAGGAAACTCAGGCGGCTAGAATTGGGTCTTAAGCAAGACACGAATTCTCAGAATCCAAACCTGCAACATGAACCGAATAACCCCAGTCTACCTCCCAATCGAGGCTTGTAGGAATAAATTCAGAAAAATTATAAAAACACTGACTAAACAAGAACTCTGTTTGCTGCAAAAGTATGGTGATGAGAACAGGATGAACTGTGTGGGCTTTGGAGCAGAAAAGTCACTGGAGACAGCTTGCTTTGAGAAAGATCTTAGAAGGCCTTTGAGATTATGGGATCCCTAGGATAGTATTAGGTGTATTTTGATCTTTCACATAATTTTAATATTGTCTTGGTTTATGGCTGAAAGGGCCATTTAGGGAAGCCAAGTGTAGAAGGGGTGGGCTGCAGTGAATTCGTATTATATTAGCCGAGCTAAACTGCACATTGCCTAGAATTCCCTTCCCTGCGTAGTTCCAAGTTAATGCCACCTGAGTGAGATATTTTGTATGAGATTTAGAAGGGGACAGTGGAGGTGTGGCTATACTCTTACTCTCCAGAGGTCAGCGGAGGCAGTCATACATTGCCACTTACCTGCTGGCTTATCTGATTGGCATGGGATCGACGTCAGGCTCACAGCTCCTCCAGCTGCTGGGTCATCTGCTTCAGCTTTTCCAATGCCTGGAAGAAGTGCCAGCATGACATGTGGGGCCAGCTTCTCTTGCAGCCCATCCCCTCATCAAAGCAGGAGGTCTATAGGAGGTAAGAGACCAACATGGATGCCCGACTTTCCTCCTCAGTTCAAACTCAGCCTTGTCGGTGCTAGCTTGTCCTTGATTTCCTGACTTCATACCTATCTTTCTTTCTGGCTGTCTGCTATGGACTTCAGTCCCCAGCACTAGTATAATTTATATACTAATATAATACATTTATTAGTGTAATATATATAGTATAATAGATACATACTGTATTCTTGTATGTGTATATTTATCCTATATCCTCAGGATTATATATATTCTTTTTATTATAGAGAAATAAATCTCCATATCCTTAAAATTACTCATTGCTCAGCTGGCACAAGAACCAGAACCCTAGGGGAGGAAGGTTCCAGGAAAGGGCTCCTCAGAATGTGGAAGAGGGCATCAGCTACTATGTCTATAGCACATGGTCATCAATGTGCCTGACACCATCTGATTTTCATTTTAGTGTAAGGCAAATGAGAGAAGAAAAAGTGTGCAACATTTGAGCTCTATTTTTATGACCCTCAATACTTACACATAATCCAATATTTTGACCTTAGAATACCAAGCACTTGTATAGCTAGAAAACGGACTTCATTTTCACGCAGAGGGTTGATAATTTACAAATGTAAGCAACTGATGAGCATAGCACAGTGAAACTTGATCTACAAAGGAGTTTATGTAGGGTGACCCACTGTCCCGATTTACTCAGGACTGAGGGATTTCATGGGTCATGGAACCTTCAGTGCTAACTCAGAGTCAGTCCTAGGCAAACTAAGATGGCTGATTCCCTTCAGTATGAGACAACTTTTCACACGCCCTAAGAGGGAGTCAGCCCAGCATTACAATGCTTTTAGTCTCTCTTGTTTCCTCACCTTTAAAATAGTTTGAGGATATTTTTTTTAATAAATGTAAGACACAATAGTTCTTGACAAATAATAAACACTAGCTATGTAGTTATTAATAATTAACAAATAATATTGCCAGAAAAAGTAACACAGGAATATGTGAAATTGTAAGAAAAACCCCATATGTGATGAAATATTGAGCATTAAGTGAGGATGAAAGCAAGCGCGACCAGGGCCCATGGAGACAGACAATATGAGGGCCGGAGGTTCTTGCTTCATTCATTCGATGGAGTATCTCCTCTGGGGCAGGTACCAGACTAAATGAAAAGTCTCATTTGGTGAACCAAGTAGATATTAATTTTTACCTTCAAGGGGCTTTCTATCTATGGGGGAGTCAGGCATTACACAAAAGACAACCAAAAAAAAAAAAAAAAGAGTATTATGAGAGAAAACAATTAAGTGCCCTCAGAGAAAATTTGGGGAGAGATCTAATTTAGATTGGGTAATCAGAGAGGGGTTCTCTGATGAAGTGCCACTGAGAATAAGTCCTGAAGGATGAGAAGGAGCCAGCCAGACAAAAAGGGGGACAAAGGACAGCCCACACACAGGGGAAGAACAGGGCTCAGGGAATGGATCTTTGAATAGGTAGGATTTAAATTGCGTCTTAAAGAATAGGTGAGCTTTCTTTTTTTTAAAGATTTTATTTATTTCAGAGAGAGGGAGAGAGTGAGTGAGAGAGCGAGCCCAAGCATGAGCAGGGGGAGGGGCAGAGGGAGTAACAGACTCCCCGCTTAGCATGGAGCCTGATTGGGAGGGGGGGGGGCTCAATCCCAGGACCCTGGGGTCATGACCTGAGCTGAAGGCAGATGCTTAACCAATTGAGCCACCCAGGCGCCCCCAGAACAGGTGAATTTTCAATAGACACAGAGAAGTATTTCCTATCATGGGCCTTTCTACATATTTACTGACCTTGGGAAAATTATTTTCATTGCCAGGCCTCAATTTCCTCTTCCATGAAATAATGGGTTCAACTGGATGATCCCCATGGAAGAATTATGTTAATATCATTGAATATGCCCAAGAAGATGAACACTTAAGAATCAAAAGCCACTTGCCATCAACCATGGCCAAACACAAATATCCCATGGGAATTGGAGAAAAAGTGCAGCTTCCCCAGGTTGCTATAGTCATTGCCCATTGATTGAATGGACAGAGCGCTTCACTAAGAGCTTCCCTTAGTGAAGATTTACTTAGGTGTGGACAGATGATGGGGTGCAAATCAGGCCTGCCTAGGAGCAAGTCTCATGTATACTCGGCTTCTTAAGGAGGAATTTGTGCTTCTTATTTCCAGTGAATGATTTCAGTGGGTCAGAGAAAAGGAGTTTCCCACTTATGAAGTCCTTCCCCGCTACAAGGAAGGGGATAACTGCACGTCTAAACTGTGGACTTTATATGTATTTTTTTTCTCCTGATAAATTCCTTGGAAACATCCACATAAAATCAACATGAAGGTCTAAAAATTGGATCCTTTAAATCACTCACTCTGTGCTTATACAGTGTGGGGCACGGAGGTAGCTTTCTTGGGCCATTTTTTTTTTTTTTTCACTGATTGTATAGAGCTGCTGAAATAGTTGTATCAGAAGAAAGGTTTCATGTAAGTCCCTACCCACCCCCCCAACTCCCACGTCCCCATCCCCAGGCAGCCACGGGTTCATTTCTGTGCTTCTCCTCAATATCGTCAGAAAAGGAGGAAATTAGGACTTCTCTGAAGACCTTCATCTAAACCAGGGAGCCCCATGAGAGCAGAAGAATCTCCTGTGCCCCGACTCAGGGCCTAGAGCCTGGCCCACAGTGGGACCTCAGGAATTGTCAGCTAGTTGAATGGATAAATTAACTCGAAGTCAAGATCTGCTTTGATCTGTTCCAGCTCATGTGGAAATTGAAGAATGGCAAGGAGATTGGAGAAGCATTTTGAGAAAGAGTAGCATCCTGACACTTGGCAAGAAAAATACACTCGGTCAAGCTGTAGAGGAGGGCTCCCTCTTGGGGCCCTTAGCAAGGTGACCTTGACCCAGGTGACTGTTCTCAAATCTGAGCTCTGCAGGTAAAAATTTCTCTCCTAGCTAGAAAAATGTCCTTAAAAAAAATAAAATGAACTTGGCAGTCTTTCAAATTCTGTAGCTTAGACTTTCAAATAAACATTTTACAACATGACATAGGATGGCTTAAGCTTAGTCCTGATGAAAAGAGGAAATCATGTAGCAATTGCAAGGCAAATAGCAATAGTATCTTACAGCGAGTAAACAGATTATAGGCTCCAAAGTCCTTTACATACATTATCCCATTCAGAATGGTACAACTACATGTTCATCTCCAATATGGGCGGGGACCAAGTATCTCTTGTTTATATCACTGTATTCTCCTCACTTCAATAAATAGTTGTTAATAGATATTGTTGAACAGATCAGTGACAACAAATCAGATGCTGGTTTAGAGATGCCGTATCATTTTCTCAATGTCAAATAGTTAAAAAATGGCAGAGCAATTACATTTCAGCACAGGTAGATAAGAATGTTTTCCAAATGTGCTCATAACTCAGCCTCTTGCCACACCCACAATGGCAGGTAGATTCACCTTCAGTTTCATTGAAACAGGTAGTGTTCAACCTGAAGAAAGGAGAAAGTTTTAGATCATACAGGAAAATGTGGAAAAACAACAATATCCACCCAATGTAGATTGTTTTATAGAAATTAGCTCACAAATCCCAAAGAAGATCAACCCTCATTATAGCTTTGTGTTATATTATGGTTTATCATGTCGTATGGATTGGTAGTTTAAGGTCAATAAATTATTTTTTTAAAGCTCACCAAAATGCCCGAGTAACATTTCTCTTTCTAAAATTCCCTTGATTTTTCTGTAAAAGTATGCTGTGACCAAAATTTAGCAATCTTGCAGATGATATGCATATGCCTTTCATCTTTAAGAACAATAGTCTTTAGCACTCTATTCATGGATTCCGGAAATTATCCCTTGGGTGCTTCTAAAATGCTTCTTGCAGAGGAAGTCCTGTACGCAACAATTTACTAGTCTTTGGGATGGCAGAGTAAGTGAAACGTTTACATCCAGCCAAACCCAGAAAGGCTGTAGCATGTAACTCCAGGGAAAGTGCTATATTCAGTGGTGCTTTCTCTTTTTAATTTCTGAATTTAAGGCTGCAGTTGGAAAGAAGAGAAAGATGGGCACCCCCCTTTCCTTCTGGTCGATAAGCTCACATCAGCTTGCCCAGAACTCACAGACATTATCTTCACTCAGGACAGGTGGCGGAAGGGGTGGTTTGCTCCCTCCTCACCCTGTCCTTTTAGGTTTCCGACATTTTTAAGACACGTGTAGAATTTTTTTCAGGTGAACACCACAAGAGATTTAATAGAAGATGCATTTGTTTTTGACTTCTAATTAATCAAGATAACATCTCTCTCAACCATTAGACAGTGAAATCAATACCTCAGGCAGCTGTACCACCAGTTAGACTTACACACCAATACCTATTATTGGCAAATCAGTGATGTATTTAACCACGTTGTACTCTATCATTTTATAATATGAGACCAACATGACTATGTTGAGCAGGATACTTTTGCCTCTGGACCCAATAATGGGATTTCTTCTGCATCCCTCAGCCCTGGCCCACTCCCTCCCCCACCCAAAGCTGGGGTGATGATTCATTTCCCAGACTCTGATTTGCACAAAACCATATACTCACCATGAAGGACATCAGGATCCCAGAATATGAGAAACATTGGTAGAGAAAAGATGCCGGATAAAAAGGTGGGACAACAACCGTAAGAGATGTGGGTATGTCATGAGCTCCTTCCATCAACAAGCAGTGGTGGCCTGGGGTAGGAAGGGTCCTGGCTATTCTGAGGCCCTGCTTTTAGGAAATAGCATGTGTAGGATGTCTTAAGTCTGGCTGAGGGGGTTATGAATCTCTGGGGAATTCACTGTAGGCTAGTGGCACCTACCCTATTCACTAAAAATAGTCTTCTAGGAAAAACCCACCAAGCCCAGGGCTCCATGGTAGGGGGAGGGCTTTATCTTCAAGGAAACCTATGGCCTTCTGCTGAGTCAGAACTAGAACACTGAGTCCATGATATGTTCCAGGAGTTGGCTAGGTATCCCAGGCACTGTGTGACCAAGAAAGCCTACATGGCAGGTGACTCTCCTCTGGACCCTACACACAGTCTTGACAAGTCACTCAAGTCCAGCATCACTATTACTCTTTATTAGAGTGCCCTACGTTTCAATCATCTCAATTTTTCATCTAATTTGTGAGTATTCTGTGAGCAAGACTCTTGAAGGCATGATGAGTTCTAGGTGACCTGGGACCTAAAGAAGACACTCTTGACGCAGGGGACAAAGAGCCTGGGAGGGGTTGAATAAAGGTACCTGCTGGGACTCTGAGGTACAACAGAGCTAGTGCTAACCTTTAAGACAGGCACACTCTTCTGACTGATCATTTTCCAGAAAGCATTCTTTGACCCTCTCTGGTTTCCCCCTCCACACCCTGGCTATACTTGGAACCCTTTCTCTACTACATGTCACAGTAAGAGATCTGTTTCCTGTCTCTTCTCTCAGTGCCTGCGAGCCCCAGGAGTCTTGTTGCTCTCCATTCCTCCAGGGCTAAGCGCAGACTTGGTCCAAAGGGGACATTCTGTCAAGGGTAGCTATTCTCCTGGGGAAATCAGATGCAGGCATCGCTGAACATGAGGGTAGGGCACCACAAGTTAGTCTGCATGTGAAAGGGTTAAGAAATATTGAATTAATCCCATTTCATGAAATACCTGATGAGGGGAGGAACACACTTCTAGAATGCCTATATTGTAGGCAACATGGTAGAGGGAGTAATAACAACAACCATAACAATATCTATCGTAATGATGAAGATAAGTGCATGGCTTTGTGTGTGTCTCTTTGAGGCTGGTTTTAATACCTTGTCATATTGAAGAGGAAGCTGACTCTGAGAGGTCAAATCATACACCCCAGGTCACGCAGCATTTGAACTTGGTCTGAATTTAAAACCTGTGCTCCTTCCTCAATGTTACATTACCTCCCACTTAAAATTCTAACGTGATCTTTCTTCAGTTTTCACTGAGACATTTCCCCTTTTTCCTCAACACTCGGTTTCTTTCCCAGAGCTCATGATGTTCACAGCCTTGTGTTCCTCTCATTGGAAAGTTACACTTGGAACATCAACATATACAGAAAAGTGAGTTTTTGGGAATAGGATTATGCTTCTAGGATCTATTCTTTTGCCACCAAGATAATGATTCCGTGGATCATAGGCGTTGCCCTGGAGACCTATCCGCACCAACACCCTACAAGAGGGGAACCTCCATGCTGTGTGCGCTGGATATAAAGGACGAACTTCTGCTGGCACTGTTTCTAATGGAAAAGCTTCAATTAGGTGCCCAAGATTGTTCCCCAGTAATGTGAGCCTTGGGCTCAATTAGAGATCCCTTCTTCATTCTTTGCTTTAGAGTCTAACTTACAGTAGCTAGGAATTTATATCATCCATGAGCTTGGTTAAGGTTTTCATTAAAATATTTTTCTTTAACATATCCTTGGATGGGAGGCTGTATCTGTCATTTGTAGCACACGTTTGGGTGAAATGAGGCATAATGTCTCTGGCCTCAGTCTTCAAGTCACTTCCCTCTTAATGACATTTTTACACTCCCACCTCATATTGTCTTGAGCTATATGGTCTGCCCATTTGAATAGAAAGTCCTGGATCAACCACAATAGGCCGTCCAATGTACTGCTCACAGGTCTGTAGAAATGAATCAGGGTTTTGATTAATTACCTGGTCTTAGCCTTGATGTTAAATCTTACCCTTAATGTATTGCCGTGTGAACATGCATTATGGATTGTGAAACCATTCACCCACAAAGGAAGTTGTTTGGCTGACATTTAATTTTACCACTTGTCAGCACCATGATATGAGAGAGGAGCCATCTTTTGACAGGAAGTGCTCTGAATTCTTCCAGGGATTCGTTGGTGATGTGCAAACCTCTGCAGGGCATCTTATGATTGTTCTTTCAGTCAACATTCATGTTTCAAACTCTTGGTTTAAGTCCCTCAGTATTAGTCAGCAAAATCAAAAGTGGCTGGTCTTCATAAAACATAGGCTTGTCCAGGATGTCTTTGACTCACTCTGTCTTGTGGTAGCCCATTCACTGTCATCTCTTTCTCTGTAGTTCTGAGGGCTTCAGGTGAGCTGTAAATACAGGCCCTGCCTTCCTTGGTCCAGGCCGCACTCGGACTTGCTACTCTGCTCCAATGTCAGCCATCTCTGCTTTGTTGCATTGATTCTTTATTTTTGTATTCATTCGTTTAACAAATACTGTTTGAGTACCTACCATGTGACAGGCTCTCTGCTAGATGCTAGGGCTACAATGATGATTATAATTGGCATGGTTCTTATACTCATGATTGTTAGAGTTTATTGGAGGAGAGAGTACTACAGTATGTAATTATGTATCATCATGAACACTAGGAAGAAAAATAATAGCAGCTATAAAAAAATAAAAGATAACCTGGGACCTAGTTGAGATGGGTTGCTGGGAGTTAGCCTGTAATTTCCTTACTTCCTGACCACCCACCTCCTCTACACTTGTGGAATTGCCCTTAAATGAAAATAATTTCCCCACTCAAGGAAACACACCCTTCCTGGAGCCCTTGAATCCAGTGACTGGTCCACAGGAGGACACAAAGGTCTGACTCCCTCGCCTCAGGGCAGGTTAATTCTGAAGCTCCAAGCCCAGTGCGGGATCTGCTGAGGGCTCTGGTACAGCTGCATGCAGTCCAACGTCTCTCTGCCCAATCCTGCTCCCCTCACTCCCTTACAGGACTTGTTCCAGAGGGTACTCTCCAATAAACCTCCACGAAAATCTCAGAGCCTGGTTTCCTGAGGACCTGATCTATGGTGCAGCCATCCCAACAGGTGGCATTTAGCTGAGGCTAACAGCAGGAAGAACGGGGAGATATCTCTCCAAGCACAGGGAACAGCATGTACAAAGACCAGGAAGGAGAAGCACTGGGAAGGAATTATAGGTCAGTAGTTGTAGGGGCTGCTGTGCTCTGATGGTCCTCCCTCACACGATTAGATTCTAAGGCCTCTCCAGCATGATCTGGCCTTGCCCATCCATATGCCTCCTAACCTATGTCCCCACCCAAACTGTACACAAGTTAGACCCGCCTCCTCCCTGCTTCTGAGGCCCTGACTATGGACTTCTTCCAGCTTGCCCTGCTTTCTCCTCTCTTACCAACTGCTATCCTTACCAACTTATTTTTGAAAACTTGATTTCAAGCTTACTCTTTTCTCCTCACAACTTAGTGCTTAGTTATTAATGATTCTCCTTTTATTTGGTTTTTTTAAAAAATGTTTTGCTTGTGCAACACTTATAGCCCTGATGAGACCAAAGATGCTTCATAGAAGAAATAGTTCAGGAACTTCTATGGAATTCTCTTTTGCCCGGAGAGAGGGCTGAGGGAGAGATGAAGCAGGGAACCAGTGAGGGTTCTTAGTTATGGACAGCAGGGACCTAGTCTTGGGTAGTTCAAGAAGGAAAGAAACTTATTAGAGGATGTTATATGACTCACGGATTATCTGGGGGGAGCCAGAGAACCAGGTTTACATAGCCTCCTTCATCATGGGCTATGTCAGTGGGGACATCACTGCCACTTGGCCCAGGCTGTGGTTCATACACAACCCTGATGCTGAGTCAGGACGTGTCACTAGAGTCTCAGTCATTGCTGTCTCTGGGACATCTCTCCTTCCATCCCTTCAGAGTGGCGTCTGGCTGGCATCTGCTTAACTGAGTCCCTAGGTTCTGAATCAGAGTCCCACACAGAAACATCTGACCAGGGGAGCCTAAGTCACATGCCTGCACTGCCAGAAAACCGGCAAGCCAAGTTTTGGGCATCTACTGTAGGGTAGTGAGGATTAATAGGTGGAAACATTGGAAGCTTTAGAAAGGTGTTCAAGTGTGATGGACAGCCAAAAACACTGACTATTGAGTACTACATTTGGATGGGAGGGGGAATGGAGATAGAGCATGAAGGGCCTCTACTACCAGTCTACGAAGTTGACCCATATCCGGGTTCTTCACCCCTCCATCCCCCCGCCTTCACATTGGATCCCTGAGAAAGACCTTCTGATTTACTTGTTAAGCATCTCTTAAAACCCTGTGTCTTCCTTACCATTATCCCCATTCAGCGTTAGCAAACTTTGGTCTTCAGGCCAGATCCAGCCTGCGTAAACCAAGTTTTATTGGACCACAGACACACCCATTTGTTAATAGGTTGTCTGTGGCCGTTTTGAGCAGAGTATTTTTGCTAGAGGCCATATGGCTGACAAAGCCTAAAATATTTACTACCTCGTCCTTTACAGAAAAGGTTTGCTGATCCCTGTCCTTCTCTACACCAGCACCATCTCTTACTGGTCTTCTGCAAGAACTTCCTAAAGAGCCCCAAAGTTCTTACCAGTGAGTACATCTGATAGCCAGGGTGCTCACTGCAAAACATAAATACAGTCATGTCAATGGAAGATAAACTTATTCAATAAACTCATTACACTTAATATAAAGAGCAACATCCTCAAAATGGCAGTAAGATCCTGCAAAATTCAACTTGAGTCTACATGCCTGCCTACATGCCTGGTTGGTCAGCAGGACAATAACACTGAGTGAAAGACACCAACAGACATTGTTAGAGTATGTGATGTTTCTTTGATGATCAAGGATGAGAGGTGATATTCTGACAAAGCATGAGTTGAGAGCTTGTCCCCAGGTATTGAATACAGGGAGAGGCTTCCACTTTTCCCAAGCCCCTCACAAAAAAACCCAGCTGCTGTGGGTAATACTCCATGGAATGAGGATTCAACCAGCAGCAAGAAGCTTGATTTCATCATTCTATTTTTAAAAATACCTTCTTGCCTCCCTCCCCCTCACCCATCTGTCTCTGACTGTGGTGCTGCTTGCTCTTCGGATGTAAGTGATAGATGCTTTCTATCCCAGCACATTTCTCTTTATTGCAGGACTACATAAATTAATGATTAATTTTCCAGGTATGGTGAACTCCAGTAGGCCCATGTTTCAAGCATGCATAAGGTCCATTCCTGATATGAGCCCTCTGGTCTAAGATTAAATATCCTCACAGTATCATTTCTGTAGATTTAGCTTTTTTTGTTTGCTTTGTTTATTCAGGGTTTTTGTTTTGTCTTTATGTTGTTTTATCTTTCTGAACTTCTATTTTATTATGCATAGTACATGATTATCTCTTGACTATATAATAAGGGGGAAAGAGAGTAGCAATCAAATGAATCAATTATAGCATCAATTGAATAATTTGTCTATTTTGTGAGTATATGTTATGTATTGTCTGTCCCTTCTGAGGTTAACAAGTTCTAATAATTATAGTAACAACTTTTTAAAAAAGTTTTTATTTTAGTTTCAGTCAGTTAGCATGCAGTGTTATATTGGTTTCAAGTGTACAATATAGTCATTCAACACTTCCATACTAATAATCGCATTTTATACTTTATAAAGCCTCCACTATCACTACAACTACTCATCCTTCTCGTCAGACTGCCCACTTTATTATTTTTAACCCTATTCCCAGGAACTGCTGAAGGTATTCTTACTATATGCCAACATCAAGGTACTCTCTCCTGCCCAAACAGGTAATGAGTACTCTCCAGGGTGCTCTGGGGATATCTATCCTATATGTACCTACCTACCGACCTACCTGCCTACATACCTATTATTTGTTTGGAACAGAATAATAGAAGCTAAAATTGGTTCTAAGATTATACAACTTGGGCATATTATTTATTTTTAGAAATTTTAAATAGAATTTTTATTGGAATATGATGTACATGCAGAAACACAAAATATACAAAATACAAAATACACAAAATACAACACAGTAGAGCTTAATGGATTTTCCACAGAGTGCACATGGCCGTGTGACCACCACCCCAGATCAAGAAATACAATATTACTGGTTCTACCCAAGATCCTTCGTGGCCCATTCCAGTCAGCGCCGCTCCAAAGGTAACAAGTATTAAGACAGCTGTCACATTGTGTCTCTTCTCCTCGTCTTAAGGGGACACCATTTATATTGGATTAGAGCTCACTGAACACATTTTTTGGAAGGATACAACTCAGCCCACAGTAGTCCATTTTAAAGCTCTGTAGTTAGGTATATACTTCTTTAGGATCATTATGTCTTTTTGGTAAATTGACATTTTATCATTATATATTGTCCACTTTTATCCTTGGTTATTGTTTTCCAGGTTCTACTTTGTCTGATACTACTATAAATGTTCCACCTTTTTTCTTTTAATTAGTGTTTGCAAGGTAGACTTTTGTGCTTTTTACTCTTAATCTATGTATGTTCTATAGTTCCAGAGAATTTCTATAGTTTCTTTTAGTTATATATTTATCAATTCTGATGATCTTTTTCTCTTAATGTTTACCAATCAGCATTTAGTGATGTTGATATGTTTAGATTCAAATCTACCATTTTATTGTTTTCTGGTTTTTATTCCTCTGTTTTTTCTTTCCTGCCCTTTTGTGCTTTTAAATATATTTATCTAATTTTTATTTGTTGCCCTGGGGATTAAAAATTCCAATCTTAACTTCTAACATTCTACTTAGAATCAACATTTCACCACTTTGTGTGTAATGTAGGGAGTGTACCACAATATAGGTCCCTGTACCCTCTCTTCTTTGGTTATAGTTGTCTTACATATTACATCTGTATACATTGAAAACCCCTTGGGACAATGTTTTAATTTTTTATTTCAATGGACAAATACATTTTTAAAGAACTCAGTAGGAAAAGGATAGCCCCCTATATTTACCTAGATATTTAGTATTTCTGTTGTTCTTCCTTTACTTCCATAGTTTGAAGTTTTACTCTGTTATCATGTCCCTCTGTCTGAAGAACTTCCTTTAGCAATTCTTCTAGATCAGGCTTGTCGCTGGTAACAGAAATCTCTTAGCATTCCTTCAGATGAGAAAGTTTTTATTTCACCCTCATTCCTAAAGGATATTTTTTCTGGAAAGTCAATTTTTTTTTTAACCAGGGAAATGGATAATCACACTTTCTATTTCTTCCTGTGTCAATTTCAGTGAGTTGCCTTTTTTAAATTAGTATTTCATCTAGTTTTTCAAATTTATTGGCATAAATTGTTCATGATACCTTCCTTCAAATATATATAGGATCTGTATTTTCATTTCCTTATTTATTCCTGATATTTGTAACTTGTGCCCTCTCTCTCTCTCTCTCTCTCTCTTTTTTTCTCTTTATCAATTTTCACAGGGGTTTGCCAAGAAAAGGATAAAAGACCTAAGTTACAAATATCAGGAATGAATGACTAATGCAGCTCTGAATATTAATTACGTGTCTTTGTGTGGACGTAGGTTTTCATTTCTCCTGGGTAGATGATTAGGAGTGGAAATAGTGCATCATATATTAAATTTATCTTCAAATTTTTAAGAAACTGCTAAATTGTTTTCTGAAGTTTCTGTACTATTTTACATTCTTATCAGCAATGCATAAGCCTTCTAGTTTCTCCACATTCTCACCAAAACTTGGTATTGTCTTTGACTATAGTCATTCTAGTGGGTGTATAGTGATATCTCATTGTGATTTTAATTTGCATTTCTCTAGAAATTAATGTTATTAAGTGCTTTTTTGTGCATATTAGCCATTTCTATGTATTATTTGATGAAATGATTGTTCAAATATTTTACCTGTATTTTAATTGAATTTTTCATCTTATTATTGAGTTATAGGAGTTCTTCACATAGTCTAAATGTAAGGCATTAAAAAAGATGTTTTCAGTCTACCTTGTGTTTTACTGTCCTCTAATTCCTTTTGAGTCTTGTACTTTATGTACACAGTCTCAGGGTAAGCCAGGAGTGTGAGAATAGCTTGGAGGCTCTCTGTCTCCACTGACCATGTATATAGACTCAGCCAAAAATATGTTTGTCCCAATCAGGACTACAATCTCAGGCTACTAGAATGAAGCCATTGGCCTTGCCACTTGTTTGTCTAAGAGAAGTCATTTCCATTGAAGATGGGCAATACCTATTGCCACTAATGGAGTGAGTCCTCCTCAACTGTGTCAGAAAAACTGCTGGTCCTCATAGCCTACACTGTCCTGGCAGAATCTCCACATGACCTATTTGAAGGAGGGGGTAATGGGAGTAGCCTCATCCCCAGGGCTGAATGCCACAGAATCCCACTCTTTTTATCCTAACTCAATAATTTATCACAGATCATTATATGACTTTGGTAGAATTTCAGAGTAATTACATGATATTACTGGTTAGTTTTGTCCAGCTTTATAGTTACTTTTTGGGGAGAACATTTGCCAATCTCACTTGTAAATCCTGACTTTCCTATCTTGAATTTATACTTTCTTCTTTTTAATATATGCATTTAACCCTATATATTTTCTTCTAAGAACAGTTTGAGCTTCATTGCATAAGTTTTTATAAGCTTTATTTCATGATAATCTAATTTAAAATATATTTCAATTTCCATTTCAATTATTTCTTTGCCTCATGGGTTATTTATAACTCTATTGTCTAATTGTGTACTGTGGGGAGTTTTAATAATCTTTGGTACTGATCACTGGCTTCATTAAACTATTTTAAGAGAACATACTCAAAATTAGTCATAATTTTGCCCCCCAGAGGACATCTGGCAATATCTGGAGATGAGTGCTGTTGTCATAACTGGGGGAGGGGAGCTGATCCTGGCATCTAGCGGATAGAGGCCAGGAATACTGCTAAGCATCCTATAATGCACAGAACAGTCTCTCATAACAAAGAATTTTATCAAGCCCAAAATGTCAATAGTGTCAAGGGTGAGACACCGAAGTTGGTGGAGACTAACCTTAAAGTCTGGCATGTCACAAAGTTTGATAAATGTTCCGTATCTACTGGAAAAGAATGTGATTCTGTCAATGTTCACTTCAATGTCCTCTATTAGATTCATATTTCCTCATCATGTTGTTAATGGAGTCTAGAGTCTTACTAATTTTTTAAAAAGATTTTATTTATTTATTTGACAGAGAGACAGCCAGCAAGAGCGGGAACACAAGCAGGGGGAGTGGGAGAGGAAGAAGGAGGCTCCCAACAGAGCAGGGAGCCTGATGTGGGGCTCGATCCCAGGACCCTGGGATCAGGCCCTGAGCCGAAGGCAGACGCTTAATGACTAAACCACCCAAATGCCCTGTAGATTCTTACTAATTTTTGTCTGCTTGTTCTACTGGTTACTAAGAGAAGCATGTTAAATTCTCCCATTTGGCTTATAGATTTATCTCTCTCTCTCTCTCTCTTTTTTTTTCAATTGCTACTTATATATTTTGAGGTCATTTTTTAGGTTCATATAAATTTTTCTATCTTCTTGGCTAATAGACCTTTTGTCAGGAAATCATCTCCAGTAATGCTTCATGCCTTATCTGATATTACAACAGGTTTCTTATGGCTAATGTTTCCTTATCTTTTCTCCATCCATCAATATTCAAGGTACTCTACAATTTATCTGAAGTTGTCTCTTGTAAGTATAATGTAATTTGAGTCTGAGGTTTTATCCAATCTAAGAATATTTGTCTTTTATTGAAATATTCAGGCAATTTACATTTAATATTATTACCAATGTATTTAGATTTATATTTACCATCTTACTGTTTTTCAGTTATTATCTACTTTTGGTTCCTTTCTGTCTCCTTTCTTCAAAATTTTTTGATTAATCAAATATTTTTATTTTTTAAAGATTTTATTTATTTATTTATTTTAATTCTTATTTTACAAAAGATTTTATTTATTTATTCATTTTTTAATTTTTATTTTTTTAAATATTTTATTTATTTATTTCACAGAGAGACAGCCAGAGAGAGAGGGAACACAAGCAGGGGGAGTGGGAGAGGAAGAAGCAGGCTCCTAGTGGAGAAGCCTGATGTGGGACTTGATCCCAGGACTCTGGGATCATGCCCTGAGCCACCCAGCCACCCCTGATTAATCAAATATTTTTATTATTCTCTCCCCTTATTTTCTTCATTACCACGCTCTTTTTTTCTTCTATTCTTTTAGTGGTTTTCCTAAATATTACAAAATACATTGTTAAGTTTTTAGGATCTAATATGTTAGTACTTTCACCTCTTCCCAGATAATCCTTAGAATATTTAACCTCCATTTATTCTAGCATCTTTGATGTTTTTCGTGTTAGTTGTTATCATACATTTTAATTGTGGATATGTATTTTAAATCACACAAGACATTGCTCTTTGGTACAGTCAATATGCCTTTCTGGTTGTCCACATATTTCCCTTTCTTATTGTGCTCTTTATTCCTTACTGCATACCCTTGATTCTGTCAGATAATTTTCTTTCTACCAGAACTCCCTTTAGTCTTTATTTAGCTCACACTTGCAAGAAGTAAATTCTCTCAGTCTTTGTCTAGAAACTTTATTTTTATCTTCACTATTAAAGGATATTTTTTGCTGGGCATGGAATTATAAAGTAGCAGTTTTTAAATTTCAGTACTTCAAATATACCATTCTGTTGTCCACAAGCTGCTATAGTTTCTCTTGGGACATCAGCCGTCTGTCCTATTATTGTTCCTTTTAAAGGTAATGCATCTTTATATTGGCTGCTTTCAAGCCATAGAATTGATTTTAGAGTGGTTTAGGTAGTCAGCTCTAGGGTTTATAATGAAAACATGATGTGGATGGGAGTATGTCGGCTTGGGGTAGGTATCTCCTATTGGCTCGTGCAGATTCTTCACCCCATGGGGAGGGGCACTGTGTTGTCAGCTCAAGATGCTGCAACAAAATACTATATACTGAGTGGCTTAAACATCAAACATTTATTTCTCACAGTTCTGGATGCTGGGAAGTCCAAGATTAAGATGCTGGCAGATTCAGTTCTTGGTGAGAACTCTCTTCCTGGCTTATAGATGGCTGCCTTCTTGCTGCATTCTCATGTGATAGAGAAAGAGAGCTCTGGTTATCTCCCTCTTCTTATAAAGACACAAATCCCACCATGGTGGCCCCATCCTCATGAGCTCATATAAACCTAATTCCTCCCAAAGATCCAGCCTCCAAATTCCATCTCACCATGGGGTTAAGGCTTCAGTACATGAATTTTGGGGAGACACATTCAGTTTATGGCATCCACATTCAGAGGAAAGGGCCAGAGCAGGGACTGCTAAAGGATCCTTTTGTCTGAGTCTAATAGTGGTACTGATACTAAGTATTGAGTCTATAACAACGATTAAACTGTAAACTTATAACTAAATGTAAATAAATAAAATTGGCAATTAGGACTACAGTACAAAATAAAATAATACGTGCTTTAATAATGCAGAAACTATACAAATAGAAATGGAGCAATTAAGGAGAAAAAGATGAGAAGTAGAAAAGCATGCTGATTTCCTCATCTTAAACAGCTTGAAATCAAAGCATACCATTTAAGGTTCACAAATCAAGTATCATCTATCCTCTAAAATGCATACTTCTGTTCCATGAGTTAGGCCATATGTGATTTGAAATTGGTAGAGATGGGTGCCGGTATACTGAAGAAATCGTTGATTCATGTATGGTATTTATCAATGTGTTAATATTTCAAACCACCAGGAAATAAAGTCTGAACGCAGCAAGCCACAGAGGAGTACAGGACTGTACACACCATGCAGCTACTCCATATTTTCTTTCTTGGATCACTTTGTCCATGTGCACTATCTTTGAGGGATTATTGCACATAACTCTCCACTCATTGTGTATTTGGCCCTTGTTTCCAGACATCAGCAGATGCAACATTTGCAACACACACACATGCACATGCACACTCATACACACATGTACACACACTAAACTTTAATAAGACTAGGAAGGCTAGAAATAGAATAAAATAATATAGTAGAAAAGGAGGACAAGAAATAAAAAATGAGCTAATGTATTTGTTGCCCACTTTAGAACACCATATCAGTCAGGGTTTCAACAGAGAAGCACAACCAGTGGTTATATATATAATGATATTTATGGCAGAGAATTGGCTTATGTGATGGTGGGGCAGGCCAGGCAAGTTCAAAATATGCAGTATGGGCCATCAGGAAGAGCAGGCTGGAGAATCTTAGGCAGGATCTAATACTGCAGTGTACAGGTAGAATTTCTCTTTCCTCAAGACAGCCTCAGGTTTCTTGCTATTAAGAACTTAACCTGATTGGATCAGGCCCAGCCAGATAATTAAGAATAATCATTTACTTTAAGTCAGCTCACTATAGATGTTAATCACATCTGCTAAATACCTTCACAGAAACCTAGACTAGTGCTAAAACCTAGTCAAGTTGATACAAAGTTGACCACCACAGAAACACACATGAAGAATTTCAGGTTGGATTAAAAAACAAAACCCGTGGACATTTCTCTAAAAGTCTTTCAACTTTGTTAATTGTTAGAAAATTTTCACAATAAAATGTACATAAATATTGATAGAGAAAAATAAAAGCAATTCTATGTTCTGTATAGGAGACATACCTAATACATCACGACTCAGAAGATGTGGAAGAATAAAAGGCAACCATAAACAAGGAAGATGAAATAAAAAAGAAAATGAATTAGCAAACTTAATAATACATCTTATTGAATATAGTCCCAAATCCTTAAATAATCCTAAATATATTATATTTTATTTATACATTTATATATAATATATATGTTAATATCAGGCTAAATAATATAATAAAGAATGAATACATAACTATTGTAATTATATGCAATCAATAATATAGCATTCACATGCATAAATCAACATGATTTATGCATGTGAATGCTATAGTTACATGGATAAGCAAAAATATGCTGGCCTAAGATTTTAACTCATCTATCTTTATAAGGAGACAAACAGAAGACTCAAATAACATAATTAAAAAGGAGGGCTCCTGGGTTGCGCAGTTGGCTAAGCATCTGACTCTTGATTTTGGCTCAGGTCATGATCTCGGGGTCATGAGATCAAGCCCTGTGTCAGGCTCTGCACTGAGTGTGGAACCTGCTTAAGATTCTTTCTCTCTCTCTCAATCCCTCTGTCCACCACCACCCCCTCCGCCGACTCACTCTCTCTTTCTCAAAAAAAAAAAAAAAAGATTAAAAAATAGGTGTATTAATTGATATATTTTGAGCTTCAAATACTGAAAATATTTCTTGGAGTGCCTCAGTGGCTCAGCCAGTTAAGTGGCCCACTCTTAATTTCAGCTCAGGTCATGATTTTGGAGTCCTGGGATTGAGCCTGGGATTGGGCTCTGCACTCAGCAGGTGGTCTGCTTCAGCCTTCTCTCTCCCTCTGCCACTCCCCCTGCTCATTCTGTCTCTTTCTCTCTGAAATAAATAAATCTTTAAAAAAAAATAAGTAAGAATATACCTTCTTTTTAAGGCATAGACTATTTGCAAAGCTTGCCCATATATTAGATCACTTGGAAGTCCCCAGTAAATTTCAGAGTTAAAAGTACCAAAAAATGTATCATGCTTACAACGAAATAACACTAGTAACAATAAATACAATATAAAAAGTCCCATAAGCATCTTTTTTTTCAAATATAAAATAGAAACAAATTACAGCATATTGAGAAAAAAATGAGTGAACAATTCTAAAGCACACTCAAGCAAAGGAGCAAAGTGAAGACATTTTGAAGGGTGACAGCACTTGGTCATATAGCAAGCACCTTTTAGGTGTTTCAGTACTTTTTCTTTTCTCTCTTTCTTTCCTTCCTTCCCTTATTTCCTATCTTCCTCCTTTCCATCCTGCCTTCCCCCCTCCTTCCTTCCCTTTTTGGTGGTGATGGGGAATGAGCATACAACCACCCAATGATGGAATCCAGTCCAATAAAAGAGAATGGTGACTTGTAAAAGGAGCAGAGGGTGTTCAATGTCAGAAATCAGTACTGCAAAGGCTAAATCTTGCTGATAGAATAAGAGTGTGATCTGGCATGCAAAGAACTCAGAGAATGCAGCACAAAACTCTTTTTTGAGAAAACTACTCCACAACCAAACCTAACCAAGCAAGAGGAATCAAAACCAGAACACTCAGGAATGGAGAAGCTCCAGAGAAAAGACTGGTGGTGAGCAATGAATGAATGCAAACAGAGAACTAAGATGATTATACTCTGTACATTGTGGTTATAGAACATAAGTGTTATAACTCTTGGTAAGTAAATTTGGGAGGTGGGGGTAGGAATCTTGACAGGAAGTATAAAAGGGCCACCCACTTACCTTTCATTGTGTGAATTTGATCACTATTGATTAAAATTGAAGTGGAATTTTAAGAAGTACAGTATTTCCACAGTCTCTTAAAGTTGGAAGTTCACAGATTTTTAGCCTTAGGTAATTTAGGCATTTATATCCCTTGTGGTAAAGAAATAGCTGAAGTAAAGCAAGTCCCTTATTTTTAATTTATTTTTCTTTTTCCTCTCAAAATTATATTTCATTAAAATAACATGGGTAGCATAATCTGTTTTAGTTTTTCTCCATCCATCCATCCACGTATATGCATTAAGAACAGTCTTGAAGAATATTGTCTAATTTTATGAGATACTCATGGGCAGTATGATTTTGGATATTACTTTTAATTTGTGTTCTGGTTGTATTTTTCTTCCTTTATGTTTTGCCATATTGTTTGAAAAGTTCATGATGAAAATACATAATTTAAAAATCAAGCTATAAAAACATGTCAAGAATCAGAATGGGGGGCAGATGGAGGAAGTTTTATGTAAGAAAACTGACAGATCTGAATGACTGCTTGACTGCAGGGAGAAAAGGAAGAGGAGAATTAATTAATTAATTAATTTTTATTATGTTCAGTTAGCCACTGTATACTACATCATTAGTTTTTGATGTAGTGTTCAATGATTCATTAGTTACGTGTAACACCCAGTGCTCATCACAACACGTGCCCTCCTTAATACCCATCACCCTGTTACCTCATCCCCCCACTCCCTCCCTTCTGTAACCCTCAGTTTGTTTCCCAGTGTCCATAGTCTCTCACGGTTTGTCTCCCTCTCTGATTTCTCCCCCTTCAGATTTCCCTCCCTTCCCCTATGGTCCTCCATGCTATTGCTTATGTTCCACATATGTTTGAAACCATATGATAATATTTTTTCTCTGCTTGACTTACTTCACTTAGCAGAATCCCCTCCAGTTCCATCCATGTCGATGCAAATGGTGGGTATTCATCCTTTCTGATGGCTGAGTAATATTCCATTGTATATATGGATCACATCTTCTTCATCCATTCATCTGTTGAAGGGCACCTCGGCTCCTTCCACAGTTTGGCTATTGTGGACGTTGCTGCTATGATCATTGGGGTACACGTGTCCCTTCTTTTCACTACACAGAAGAGGAGAATTTAAAGTCTTACTGAAATTTAGAGGCTGGGCCAATGGCAGAATGGCAGAACCACCAGCAGAGCAGGGAACCGGAAGAGAACATAACTGGTAGGAGCACGCAGATTCCTTCAGCCTCGGATGTATGCATATCGGGGTTATTGTCAGGATGGAGTTGGAAGGCGACAGGCTGGAAGATACAATTAGTTAGAAAGACATAGTTGGGAGTAAACATTGTAGAGATGTGAGCTTGAATCAGGGAAAAGGATGAGATACCAGGAGTGATGAGTGCACAGGGAGGGCCTGGGGGTCCTGACACAAGCTGGCCATCACTATTCTCAGGCAGATGGAGATACTCTGCTATATGGGTCATTTCCAGTTACCAAGGACAAAACCAGAGCAGAAAGTAGCTGAAACTGTGACGTAGGAGCACAGATGGCCCAAACTTACCTTGGCACTCCACAGGCAGGTTGCAATTAAAGTATCTACTCGGGGGCCCTGTTATTCTCAAATTTCAGGCTCTACTTGGGTCACTGTGACACCAGAATTTTCATTCCACTTCCGCGTTGACTGTTGGCATTTGTAGAGGCAGACAGTCACACCACAGTTGATTTATCACTGTGCCTGAGGCTCCAAGGGATTTGCAGTGGAAACCAGATTCAGAGCCTATATGTACCACTGACTTTGTATCAAATAATTATTTGTTGGATTTTTATAAAATGAATGTACTTATAAAGTCCTTATGTTATTTAAAAATGCTTAATGACAAGCCAATGTATTGAGTTAAGAACCATTAAATAAATACATTCTCCGTTAGGAGGCTGGAAGGCCAGGCTAAAGATTATACACACATCTGCTGCCATCCATCATGCCTTAATGCCAGTTAACCATCACTTCTGGGCTGGAGTTAATCAAGCCGGGCTCTCCCACCAGGTGAGCTTGGTTACCACCTGTTACTTTGGCTGGGTGAGAGGACTAGCCATGGATTTTTATTTAGCAGAAATATTTGACTTTGGCAGACTGTTAAAAGAAGTAATATTTCAAAATAATGCAACAGAGGAATATTTATGAAACTATTTGCACAGTGTTACCGAGAAGCTAGCTCTCCTTTCCCATTATAAATCACTCTCCAGCCGGGTCAGAAGAGCATGTTTGCCAAATATTTAGATTCTGCGGGATTTGCTGCAAAGATCGTTATATTAAAGGAATTAGAGTCGTCAGAAGTTATTGGTGGGGGAAAATGCTGGCAGCACAAAAATCACATGCAGAAATGTGGGAAAGAACTAGAATAATTGAAACCCTTTTCTTAGAGGGCAATGCAGAGAACAAAAGAAGAGAGCACGCAAAAGCACATCAAACCAGTGTGACCCACTCCGCCTCCCCCTCCTGACCCTCCCTAGCTGGAGGGCACCTACTTCGGGTGGCTGATCCTAGGTTGTGGCAGCTTGGCAATATCACTTGGGCAGGAAAGAATGTTTTCAAGTTTTCTGAACACTTCCCACTGGCTCTGTCCATTTATAGTTACCATTTTGGAGTTGGGACATGACAAGAATTGGAATTGACATACACCAAACTCTGCATGTCCTGGAGCCAGCCTCGATCGCTCTGCCACTGTCACGTCAAGCTCCATCACTCCTGGCCACTCAGTGCCTGCGCCCATGACACCTGTCAGAAACTTTCAAGTGTCTGCTCGTTTCTTCATCAGGAGTGCCTGGTTAGCCTGGACAAGGAAGGGATGACATTTGGGATGAGGGAGGAATGGGCAGTGCCTTCCTCTTTCTGCCTCCTCCACCTGTCAGTTTGAGTTTTCTCCCAACATATCAAAGTTTAGACCCAGTCGCCTTGTCATTTAGAAATGCATGCAGTGGTGACCGGGTTTGAAAACAATGTGGGGGAGAGAGAACTTGGGCACATCACCTTCGAAAATGATGCATCGTGAGGAAATTAAACAAAGAAAAGAGGCGTTGCATGAGGCTATCTCTGCCCTTTGGAAACGTGGTGCTTTGGGATATGGGTGGATGCACTCAAGTCATCTATACACATGGATTCCTTTGCATTTTTTTCACTTTTCATTAAAGTGGAATAATTTGTCATATGAGTTATCCAAAATTGCAGAGGTTTTCTTGGTGGGAGGTTTTAGTTGTCTATTGTTTTTCTTTTTCTTCTTTTTAGTAATACTCTCATTTTAATACAGGATAGAGGGGCAAGGATATGGGTCTTAATTAAAGACAAAACTTCACAGTGTTGCAAGCTCTGTATGGATGGATGTCTGTAATTCACTCTTCTCATTAACATAATATGGACAAATATGTAGGCACATAAGTGTTCTCCTTGTCCATCCAAATCCCTCCCCCTCCCAGTGGCTTTAACAGATAGCACAAGAGTTCTTTCACTGGCCTTCTACAAGGACAAAATGAGTGTTTTCTTTTTCCTTTAGTCCATCTGAGCTGTTATAACACTCCAAACATGTTGCACAGAGGTAAACTGGATCATTGAACTGCTTCATCTCCCATTAGTTTTTGCTGCACTTAAACTCTGTCTTTTGCCACCAAATGTCACCCAAATCTTCTGTGATTTTTTTTCTCAATTGTTATTATTGAAGTAGAGTTGACTGACAATGTTATATTAGTTTCAAGTGTGCAACATAGTGATTCGACAATTCTATATATTATGCAATGCTCACCACCATAAATGTGGTTACAACTGTCACCACACAATGGTGACACTTTTTATTTTATTTTCCCCCACCATAAATAAGTTTTCCCATTTACTCAGGGGATGGGCTTTCTCCAGAAGTTGTGCCAAAGCAGGGCATTCAACTAGAGCTGATGGAGTTGGCCCCTAGTGGGGCAGCATCTTGTCAGCCATGCGAGAGTCCTAATCCTATAAAGCTTGTGCAGACAGGTGCAGTAGAATCTTTGTTGCCTCGGGGGTCAGGTGTGGTGTCATCCCACTTCTGCCCCCAACTCTTTTCTAAGCCTTGAGCTAATGACCACCATTTTGTGCCTCTATCTCTGGATATAGGATGGGAAGACAGAATGATGATTTGCCTCACTCATCAGATTCTTTAAAGTCCAAATAAGATAATGGTTATGGAATTACTTGAAAAGAATAAGGGTATTATAAGAATAAAAAATGGGGAGGGTTTGGACAATTAGTACAAATGTATCTTCTAAATACTGTACAATGGACTTCAACGACCTGCAATGTCCTCAACAACCACACATAGAAGCAAATGGACCCAGGAGCCATGTTTGTATGGGGTGGTGCCAACTAACTTCTAAAAGGTGAAGAAGTAGGGACACACAGCTTGGACAGGGAGATTATAAAAGATGTTCTGTATATTTTAATTGTTCTGGGTTAGAACAGGAGGCTGCAAAATCTTCCAGGGAACTTGTAGAAGATCAGAGAACTATTTGTATCCAGAAATGAGAATATAAGAAGATCTTAAGAGTAAAAAGGAAATCAGAAGAAAAAGGAATATAAATATGCAACTCTAAACCCTCCCCCCCACACACACACCCAGGAGTGGGACTAAGGGGCATGTCAACAGCAATGCTCATCTCTGACCAGCAGTTTGCTCCTCTCAGCTCACACCCAGAGCAGCACAACTTGGAGTCAGGGACTTCAGGGAGAGAAAAGCAAACCCATAAGGCTGATTTTCTCTCCACATCCAGGTGTCTAATATCAAGTAACACCAGCCCTTATAGAGTGTGAGATTCCAAGGGAAGGCGGTAGTGTGCTGGGAAGGATGTGAGCAGTTTCCAAGCTGACAGTTGGACTGTTAGCCTCTCAGACAAAAACTCACAAGGCCAAGGACGAACAGGCGTGGCTACAGGGCCTTGCATGGATAGGTAGTTCTCCATGGAAGAGCTACCTGCACCCACACAAGCCAGCTCATCCTGCAGTAGACAGGGGTAATGGAAATCCACCCCTATTTGTGAATGCAAGAACTTGTTCAGGGACCCATTCTCTCCTTTGTTTAGTATGCCTCTTTGGCTCAGAAAATGGACTAGGTCACTCTTTAGAAGTAGCACCTCTACTCACCCTAGGGGAGGAGCGAATCTGATGTGGGAAATTGGACTCTGGCCCTCTTGTGTGATGATCTGCTCCTCTGGGCTCTCTTTGTGTGCTGCCCATTTGCTTGCCTGATTTTATATTTTGTTCCAGTTGCCATGACGCAGGTAAGCTCATGAGAGCAGAGCACCTCTACTGTGCACCTGGCAAACAGGCGGTAAAATCTTGGCCGGCACCATACCACCCACTTGAATTTAATTTATCAGCAATAAAAACCAATATTCCTGTCCCTCTCTGACTCCTATATCTACTTTTTATTGTTTTTTGACTCCCGGAGGGAAGGGATATTCAAAATCTTAGTAAGATTGTGGGTAAATCAAATGTTTGTGTGTTTTTTTTTTTTTTCTTCTCAGGCCACTTCTGTGGGAAATGGGAGAACATTGACATCATAAATACAACTGTGGGAAGTGATTAAAAGTGAATCACAGGTAAACTCTCAGAGTCAATGCATGACTTATATACTATGCAATAACCCTTGAATAATTGTTCCCTTGATCCTGGTAGGGACTGTACTATATTAGGAATGACCTATATTAGAGGTAGGTGTTTATGACAACATCAATGAATAAAGTGTAGTAAATATAATTATGAAGTTGTGAACTTGGTACTAAAAAGCAAACTTCACAAATATACAATGAGAGTGTGTAGCTACATGAAAGAGGGATATACTACATGTAAACAAAAGGAGGGTTTGCTAATAATCTCTAGGATTGTAAATTCCAATGAGAACCTTAAACACAGAGCTTGAGTCCCATTCTATTATGCCCTGTGGGAACCACTTTGGAATTTTGAGGCCAGGTTGGAAACCTGGGCAGATTCACAAGTGACAAAGCAGGATAGTGAAAGAAAGGGACAATGAGACCTGAAGAATGGTACTCTATCTTCTGGACAAAAGAGGCACCAGCGGAGGCATGAAGACCATCTTTAAATATCCAAGCAGCGATCATGTGGAAGAGGAAGCTAGTTGTGTGGCGGCAAGAGGTCCAAGCAGGAACTATAAAGAAGAGTTTTCTTTCTTTTTTTTTTTTTAATGCTTTTTATTATATTATGTTAGTTACCATACAGTACATCCCCGGTTTCCAGTGTAAAGTTCGATGATTCATTAGTTGCGTATAACACCCAGTGCACCATGCAATACGTGCCCTCCTTAATTTTCTAACAACTAGATCAAATTGAGATAGAATGACCCTCCCCCCCACAGAGTGAGTTCTTAGTTATCAGGTATAGACAGAATTCATGCATTAGATAAGAGTTAAATGGGGTGAGGTATCATATAGATATCCAGGTATGATATGCTGTGATTCTAGAAATTATAATACTTATCACAGCATAGCCTTGAATTATTATAACTATCTAATTCTGAATGTGGATTCTCCTTTCCCTTACTAGTTCGTTCATAGGGGCTAACATAGTGTCTTGCACTTAAGCACCTGACAAATGTCTACCAAATAAATAAATGGTAGACACCCAAATATTTTTGATGATGGTGATGATATGCTCAATAAAATTTAACTAGTAGATTAATAAACAAAGAAGAATGTTAAGTATTAGCAAATTTTTTTCTCAAACTGTTTATTAACACAAGCAATTCTTCCTGATTTGGTAATATTTCTCTTTAACATTCTTTACATATGAGTTGAATACAATATGCTGAGCAGCCTTGAGGCATCTCCCAGTTTGAAAAAGAGCAATATAGTTTACATTTTACAAAGGATGTGCACACCCATTATTTCCTTATAATGCTCAATATAACTCATATAACTCAATGAAGTTGACACTTTCCAAATGAGGAAACAGGGCCCAGAGATAGAAAGGGACTTGCTCAAGGACACAAAGCCAGTAAGCGCAGAAACTGAACCAAGGACAAGGTCCATTAATTCTATGATGCATGCTCTTTCCACTATATGTCAAATGCCTCTGACAAAGGCCCTATGTAAAAAGAGAGAGAGGGTGAGAGAGAGAGAAGAAAGCAAAAAGAAAAAAAAAAAAGGTGACATGCTTCTACTTGGTTAAGTTGGTCAGACCTACCTACTCCTCATTTTCCCCATGTGTCTCTCTTCCTAGCATCCTGCATTAAGTAAAGCAGATTGTTCACAGAAGATATGGTTCTGGTTTGCCTGGATGCTGAGTTGATGGTGATGCTATGTGAATATGACCACGACATAACTTGTCTTTATAAATATCCATTCCTTGCAGGCTTGTGAAACTACTCGCTTGAAGTCTGAGTCCATTTGGCAGGGAGACAGGACAGGGCAGCTGTAAGTTGGCACAGTTACCCTAGGCTAGTCCATCGCAAGCCACCTCACTTAAAGGAGGACTGGAAGCTGGTGCTGTGGTTTAATACCAGGACTGCTGGCAGCTCCCACCTTGTGACCTGGAATTGCAAGGTGATCTGTGAAGGGAAGCTTTGAAATATCATCAGACATGCTCCGAGGGTATGCTTGCTGCTGCTTAAGTGCTTTAGAGAAAGGACGTCTATTAAATGTGTTCAGTATTCTCCTTTCCCCTTCAATCACATCTTCTCTCACTGTTTCCTTTTTCTCCCTCCTTGAGGAAATAGCCCAAAAGTAACATGTTCTTGTAATAATGAACTAAAGCTTTCTCATGTTAATTCATTTAATAACCTTGAGCACTTCTGATGTGCCTGATGCTAGGCTAAGTTCTAGAAATACAGAGCCAAAAAATACTGTTTATATGATCAATGAATCAGTTTAGTAGGAATGACAGCAATTAGACAAACAAATAAAATAAAGGCTTATTAATAATATTATTGAGGTATTTGCAAGATGCTATAATTGGTATTCCTGAAGAAATTAATCAGAATAAATGAAATATAAATAATAATCATATGTATAATAAAACTTTCCCAAACTGAATAAGAGTGTGCCTATAGAGGACTCATCACGTATCAGGTAAATTCAGGAAAAAAGGCCAACATTTCAATATCCTGAAGAAATCTATTTTTTTAGTAATTGTCATAGTCTGAATAAAGATTCCTAGCAGAAGCAAATAGTGATAATTTCTTGAAGAAAGTTTCCCTCATAAAGGCACTTATTATTGTTTAAATGATTTTGCTTTTCTAACTATAGTTCATTATAGAACAAAATAATGCCATTTTTAAATGCTTTATAGTTTCCCTGGAGTTTCTACTTGCCTTTATTTTATTCTCAAAGTTTTTATTTTCACCTTCTTTAGGCCTTTTGCACAGATAACCTCCAAGTGTTTTCCTTGATAACTCTCTTGAGTTAAGTCCAAACAGTTCTATGTAGCTCCCGTCACAATACTTCCACTGCAGATCATTGCCAAAATATGGTCACATGGCCAACTGAATACCAAAATAAGATTCAATTCCTCATTAACTGACATATATCCTCAAATTGTTTTCTGTGTCAGCTTAGGTTAGATGTAGCTACATATAAGAAAATATTCAAAACTAAATGAAACTTAAGATAAAATTTTATTTCTCTATCACAAAAAGGATTTTTGGAGGCAGGCAATACAGAGCTGCTATGGTGAGTTCATACAGTCATCTGGGACATAGTTTCTCATCTTTCTTTTCCATTATCCTCCACCTGTGGCTTTCATTCTCAAGAAAGCCAAAGAAGCAAAAATGAATGTTAGAGCTCCAGCTACTACATCTATAAATTGGAAGAATAAGAGGGGGTCATTCTCTCTCTTTTAAAGATATCCCCATGAAACCCCCTCACAACACATTCACTACGTATCACTGGCAGAATCTGGTCAGATAGCCAGATAGCCACCCATAGCTGCAAAGGAAGAAGAGAGAAGAGAAGGTATTTTTTTTTTTAAGCTTAGCTGGAATGAGTCTAAGTAAAAACTATTTTCTATTGCTGAGCTAGAAAAAAAAAATGGATCACTGTGGGAAACAGATTTCTCTCTCTTTCATATCTGAAAATATCTTTACTTTGATCTTATATTTGTTACATATTTTGGCAGAGTATAGAATTCCAACTTGAAAACCATTGTCATCAGAACTTTGAAAATATTTTTCTACCATCATTTAGCATTCAGTATTATGACAGCAGATTAGTCCTTGACAAGTGTCATATTTATCTGATTTACTTTTTCAGTCTCAGCAAGCTTTTAATTATTTATCCTAAAATTCTGAAATTTCACCATGATTTTTCCATTTGTTTTAATTTATCATATCGTTTAGCTATTAAAAATTGTATTCCATTATTTCTGTAAATATTTTCTTTCATTCATTTCCATATATATATTTACTACAACTTCTATTACTTGACTATTAGACCTTTTAGATTTGTCCTCTGTCACTTATCTTTTCTGTTCTATTTTTGTTTCTACTTCCTTTCTATTTTACTTCATAGATGAAGGTAGTTTGGAATTTCTTCCTTCAATCCATTAACCAATTCTTCTACTGCATATTTGTTTTGTTTTGGCAATAATATTTTAATCATTAAGATATTATTTTTATTCCCTGAATCTCCCTCTTTCATAACATCCTGTTATGTTATGGATGATAGGTTGTCTCATGTGTCTCTGAGCATATTAATAAAGGGGAATTTTTTTTTGGTGTTTTCTTCTCTAATCTTGAATAGCTCTATTTTCTTTGAAACCTTCTTTTATTTGTTTGCCTTATAATAAATCTTATGTCATATTTTATTGTTCAAATATTAAGTGATTGTTGGTTTCCCATTCATATTTAAAAATAAAGACATGTAAGAATTTCAGTTAAGCTAGCTCATGAAAGAAAGTTCCACCACTGAAAACATTATAAAGTGTTGGAATACACACATGCATACACACAAACTTGAAAATTTGCAAATTTCAAAAATAAAAAAGAAATGCAAAACCATATCTGAGTATGAAAATAAAAGGCAAGTGGCCCATAGGGGCACTGGATTTGAATACAGGATAAATGCCTACCAGGGGAAGTTTTAAGATCTAAGCTGTTAAGCAAAATAAACTGAACTTGAGCTCCTGAATAAGGTTGAGCCTGGTAGAACAAGACATGGGACCCAGCTAACTACTCTGAAAAATATGTGGTAAAAGATTTATCCACATCAAACTGAAAATCCAAGTCTGTGCAAGAAGAGATATAGAGTTCAAATTTGCACTCCACTCATAGGGAAGGAATTATACGCAGAAAATGAACCTATAACCTGCTGTGGAATTGGTAATACCCACAGGGCCTAAGCAAAGCCAAAATTTAAATTGTTCAGTAGAGATATTCCTTAACATAGAGAATCAAGTGCTATCTTGGCAAACAAATACCAGTAAAAAGAAGGAGGAGGAGGAGAACTAGGGCAAGGAAGAGGAGGACAAGGAGGAGGAGGAGGAGAAAAATTATAAACAAAAATATCATGATCAGATTCAGCAGGTACAACAAACAGGAAAGTTACACCCCATGAGCTCCAGGTAATAAACCAAGTTGAAAGAAAAATTTTAAAGTTAGGAAAGTAGGAAAATTTGGAAAAATGAATTTCTAAAAATAAAACACATAGCTAAAATTTTCCAATTTGATGAAAACTATAAACCCACAGATTTGAGGAACTCAACAACCCCCAAACAGAATAAACAAAAAGAAACCACACCACAACACATAATAATGAAATTTCTGAAAACCAGTGATGAAGAGAAAATCTTAAAAGCTGCCAGAAAAAAAAAAGTGACATTATATACAGAGGGACGAGATTAGGATGACTGTGGATCAGAAATGATGCAAGACAGAGCACAGTAAAATGAAATACTCAGTGTGCTGAAAAAAAAGTGTCAACCTACAACTCTATACCCAGTGAAAATATCTTTCAGAAATGAAAGTGAAATAAGGCCGTTTCTAAGCAAGCAAAAGCTGAGAGAATTTATTGTAAGCAAAATCATACTATAAGAAATGTTACAGGAAGTTCTTTATGCTAAAGAATGTTTCTAAATGGAAACTCAGATTTCTACAAAGAAACAAAGAACACAAAAAATGGTAAATACGGGAATTAGAAAAATGTGCATGCATGTGTACCTTTTTCCTTATTTTAAAAAATTTAAAAGCCAATCATTTAAATAAACATGATAAAATATATTAGGAATTTTATATATGTAGGAATAAAATATATCACAATAATAGCACAAAAGATAGCGGGGGGGATGAAAGTATCCTGTTGTAAGGTATGACATTGCATGGGGAGTAAAAATGAAATAAAAACATACTGTGTAAGTATAAGATGATTATTGTAAACTCTAGAGCAACACATATACAGGAAAAAGTGAACTGGAACACTAAAACTACTAAATTAATTGATAAGGAAGCAGGAAAAGACAACATAGAAACAGAGAACAAAAAGTATAAATATAAAGCAAATAGCTAGATGCCAGAATTAAAACTAAATATACTGTTTATTTCAGTACATATAAATTGTTTAAACAGTCCATTAGAAAGCAGAGATTGTTCAACTTTTTTTAAAGTGAGGAGAAGTTATATGCTATTAATAGGAAAATAATTCAAATTAAAAGGTTAAAAGTAAAAGGATGGAAAAAGATAAATCATACAAATACTGAAATAGTTATAGTAATGACAAAGTAGATTTTGAAATGAAGAATGTTATTTGAAATATGGCAGGACATTAAAAATGACAATTTCAACATGAGTATATAATAATTTTGAATAGGTAAGCAGTATCTAATAATAGAACTTTAAAATACAAAAAGCAAAAACTTAAAGAACAAAAGGAAACATATAAAAACACGATTATAGTTGGAGATTTCAACATTCATCTTAGTAATTAATAAAAATGCATATTTAAAATCAGTAAGGATATAAAATACTTAAAGAAAAATATAAATCCATTTGTGTTAGTTGACATTTATAGGACAACATACCAGCAACAGCAGGTGACACATTCTTTTGAAGTGTACATAAAGCATCCAACAAGCTATACTATAAGCTAAGCTCATTTAGAAGGATCAAAGTCATAGAGTTTGATCTGTCAAACATACACACAAATTTAACAGAAACTACCAAAAATTATTGGAAAACACTCAACTATTTGGGAATTAAGTCACTTCTAAATAATCTATCAGTCAGAGTAGACATCACAAAGGATATTATTAAATATTTTTAAATGACATAAAAATAACTACATATCAAAATGTACAGGAGGAAGTTAAAATACTATTTAGAAAAAATGTATGCTTTAAAGTCTCATATTAGAAAATAGAACAGTTTAAAAATCAATTATCCAAGTTCCTATATTAGCAAACTAGGAAAAGATAAGTGACTAAAAGTAAGTGAAAGGGAGAAATAACAAAGAAAATAATGAAAATTAATGAAATAGAAAACACACACACAAGAGGGAAAAATAAATGAAACCAAACTTGGTGTTCAGAAAATATAGGAAAAATTAATTACCTTCTAATAAAGTCTTGGACCATAGATTACCAAACAGACATTAGTGGGACAACCAATGAAATGTAAAGTTTGTAGATTAAACATATTCGACACTGATTTTCTGATTTTGATAACTGTTTCATGGTTAACATGTTAACATTTAAGGAAGCTGGATGAAAAATATACAGAAACTCTGCACCATGGTTTTGGTGACTTTTTTGCAAGTCTGAAACTACTGCAAAGTGGAAATATTTTTTAATTTTTATTTTATTTTTTTAGAGAGGGAGAGAGAAACAGGGAGGGGATTTGGGAGGGGAAAGAGAGACTCTTTAACAGGCTCCACACCAGCACAGAGCCCAACATGAGGCTCTATCTCACAACCCTGAGATCATGACCTGAACCAAAATCGAGAGTCAGACACTTAACCAACTGAGCCACCCAGATGTGCCTGAAAAAAATTTTCTAAAAAGAGAAATTTCCAAGATGCAAGAAGAAAGACTGAAAGAAATAAAAAAGGCAATATTTGATGGGGAGAAAGTATTTGCAATATATAAAGAGTTCTTACGACTGAATCGTAAAAACACACAAGCCTGTTAAAAATGAGTAAAAGATTTGAACAGATATTTCCCAAAACGGGGCACGTGGTGGCTCACTCAGTTACACATCTGCCTTCAGCTCAACTCATGATCTCACAGTCCTGGGATCGAGCCCCAGATCGGGCTCCCTGATCAGCAGGGAGTTTGCTTCTTCCTCTCCCTCTGTGCTCTCTCTCTCTCTCTCCTAGCTCTCTCTCAAGTAAATAAATAAAACCTTCTTCAAAAAGGAAAAAATTTTTTAAATTTCGCAAAATAGATACATGAATGTCCAATAAGCCCATGAAAACATGCTCAAAATTACTAATCATCAGGGAAGTGTAAATAAAATCACAATACTTTAATACTACATTCAAAATATCATGGCCAAAATTTTAAAAGACTGATAACAATAAATGTTGGCTTGTATGTAGAGCAACTGAAGTCTCATACACTCCTGTTAAGAGTGTGGAATGGAACAACCTCTTTGGAAATAACATGGGGGTTTTAAGTAAAGCCAAAATCACTCTTAACAATTAACCCAGGAATTATACACTAAATATATACCTAAAAGTAATAAAAAACATATCCAAACATGAACAAGAATATTCATGGCAACATTATTTAAAATATTTCAAGCTATAGTAATTAAGACAACGGTACTAGAATACACTGAATGTGAACTAGCTGGAACTTAAACAAGTACCTAAAAAAAAAAAGAATGAACAACAACAAAGGGTGAAGAACTTGAAAAGACACTTTTTTCCAAAGAAGGTATTCAAATGGCCAACAAGTACATGCAAAGATGTTTAGTACCATGAGTCATAAGGGAAATGCAAATCAAAACCAGAAGACACCACTTCACACCATTAAATGGATATGATAAAACGAAAACAAACAGAAATTCCAGAATCTGGAACCCCTGTGTACTGTGGTTGGAAATGGTGCGGCTGTTACGGAAAACAGTATGGCAGATTCTCCAAAAGTCAAACATAGAATTACCATATGATCCAGCAATGCCTCTCCTAGGTATACACCCAGCAGAATTGAAAGCAGGGACTTAGACACTTGTACACGCATGTTCACGGCAGCGTTATTCACAATTGCCAAAAGGGCGAAACAATCCGAAAATGGCTGAAGATGAATAGATAAAAATAAAATATGGTATATACAGACAATGGATTATTATTCATCTCTAAAAACAAATGAAATTCTGCTACCTGCTACAACATGGATGAACTTTGAAAACATTATGCTAAATGAAAAAAAAGCCAGACACAGAAGGAGAACTAGGATATAATTCCGCTTATATGAGGCACCTAAAATAGGCAGATTGATAGAGACAGAAAGTAGAATAAAGGTGACCAGGGGTTGGGGGGGAGGGGAAATGGGAGAGTCACTGTTTCATTGGTGTGGGGTTTCTACTTAGGATGATGAGAAAGTTCTAGAAATGGAAAATGGTAGGGCTGTACAATGTTGTGAACCCACTACTACTGACTTAGACACTTAAAAGTGGTTCTATGGTAAATTTTATGTTACATGCATTTTATTTACCACAATAAAAGAAAAGGAAAATTATCCCCAAACTAGAAAAAAGGCAGATGTCCACAAAGGGAAACGGAGAAATAAATTGTGGTGTCTTCACACACCAGAATACTATTTAGTAACAAAAAGCAACAATGTAAATAAATCTCAGAATTATAATAGTGACCAAATGAACCCAGCCACCAAATAAGTACATGCAGTATGACTCCATGTATGTCAAGGTTATGAAAAAGCAAAACTGATCTATAATAACAGAAATAAATTAGCTGTTGAGTAGGGTTAGGGGTTCTGACTGTAAAGGAGTATAAGGGCACTTTCAGGGGTGATGGGAATGAATCATATCTTGTTTGGCATTGTTGTTATACAGGTGTACTTGGTACAATTCATGGAACTTTAAACATAAAATGAAGACATTTGGTGTTTTGTTGTCTGGAAATCACACATATAATAAAGCTGATAAAAGGAAGGAAGGAAGGAGGAAGGGAAGAAGGAGAAAAGATAGGAATAAATGAAAGAGGGGAGGAAGAAAAAAATTCCCAAGTATAGTAATTAGAATGGAGTAAAATCAGCACAAGGAAAGCCAATTACACACATTGAATACATGGGAAACCCAGAGAGAATTGCACACATACACGCAAACCTGGCAAGGCCAGAGGTGACACTGAAAAGGAGAGAAAAGATGAAGTGAACAATAAGCCAGCCATGGAGTCAAAAAGTCTAATTCCAGCTCTGTATCCCACCACCACAAATTCCAGATGGATCGAACACCCAAATATGCAAGACAAGATTTTATAGCTTTTAGAAGAAAATATAGCAGAGTAACTTCTTGATTTCAACTACTGAAGACTGCCCATAGACATATCACAGACCCAGCACCTCTCTCACACGTAGATCACAAAAATTAAGAAATTTGATCACATCAAAATGGAAAAGATAACAAAGTTAAAAGGTAAACCATAGATTCACACGTTGGAGCCAAGTGTTCACATCTAGATTATTCAGGGAGTCCCAAAAGTCTTAGTACAGTTTTAAGCTTTAATCCTTTCAGAAGCGTAAGCGCTACTAACTACACTAACACTATTTGGAAAGTTAACTGTGTATATTTTTAAATATTGATATGTTTCTTATTAAAATTCAATATAACTGCCATCTTCTGCTGCACATCACTGTAGTCAATTTTCACATTTTGTGAAAAGTTTTCTCAGCTGTTGCTCAGTGAGACAAAGAATTATGTTTATAAATGCTGGCCTCAACATCCTCCAAGAAGAAGGTTTTGAAAAACACATGACAGAGACTTTGAACATGACCTCACAAGGAAAGGTCTAGTGGACACAGATCAGGTGACCTCGGTGGCCAAGTAGTGGATTTCCTCCATTGAGCCACCGTCAGAGAGAGTGTCATTCAGAAACTACGACACCCCTGTAAGTTAAAATTAAAAATTTACTTTTCAAACCCACAAAAATAAATAAGTAGAAGGGCAATATAAATAAGTACACTGCCAAATGATATCCAGAGTCATTAAGACGTAAAATTCCACTAAGACTTTTGAAACACTCTGGGTAATAGATGCCCAAAGAGATGCCCAAATTCCTGACTAAAATTGCTCATTTTTCTCTTCACATTGTTCTCTCAGTTGTTTTATACACATGTGAGTCTATACTGATAGGTGTACAGATACTAATGATCACAATGTCTTTTTTGACTGAGCATTTCTTTTAGCAATGCTGTACTGCCTGTATTTGTCAGGATGGCACGGCACTTATTATGAGGAATTGGCTCATGCCATTATGGAGCCTGACAAGTTCTACTATCTGCCACCTGCAAGCTGGGGTGCAGGGAATCAGTGGCACAGGTCAGCCAGAATCCAAAGGCCTGAGAGCCAGGAGAACCAATGGTGTAAATCTCAGTCCAAGGGCAGGAGAAGATGAGTTTTCAGCTCAAGCAGTGAGGCAGGTAAAAGGGGGGAAAATTCCTTTCTCCACCTTTTGTTCTATTCAGACCCTTGAGGGACTAGAATCCTGCCTACCACCACTGGGAAATGCAATCTAGTTTACTGAGTCCCCTGCTCAATGCTAATCTCATCCGGAAACACCCTTACAGAGAAACCAGAAATAATGTTTAACATGGGCCTCCCATGGGCAATGAAGATGACACAAAAAATGAACCATCACATCATCCATCTTTGCTCTTTAAGGGATGTTAAGTGAAAAAAAGTAGGTGCAGTGCATTGCATACGGATCCATGTGTATAAAAAGAAGACATTCTGTATATATCTACACACACAGTTGTTCTCAGTTGTCTTTAGGTGGGGAGAAATCGTGCTGTATAATCAGGGGAAAGGCAAATACAGGGTTTATTCTTCTCACATACCGGCACTAATGAACAGAAGGCCATACTCTTACTTAGTTTCTGCCAAACTGTGCAGAAGAGGAAAACAAGTTTCACGAGAAGAACTAAAAACCACTGGGAATTGCTTTAATAGCTAAATGGGGAAAATGCAAAGATAAGAGAAACCATCACAGATAAAACTTAGCCTTCAGTAATGAAGCCAGCTACAAGCCACAGTTTAGGATTTTTAGCTGGAAATTAAACCAGTGTTGAGTGTTAACAGGATTAAGGATTTTTAAATATACATCAAACAAGTGATGTCCAAGTTCCCCTCAATCTTCCCCAAGGGCTGTGAACTAGGCAGGGCTGGGATTGCAGCAGCCTGAAATGGAATTTCTTACCCAAGGCAACGGGGGACATCAAAGGATTGAGGAAAGTGAAGGTCTGAGGAGCAATGCAAAGGCCCAAGGTAGAAGAGTCAAGCCACAGGAATATCTGAACGATTACTAAAACTAAATTGAGAATGAATGGTCAAAATTGGAAGTGACACGAAAGTCAGACATACCGAAAGGAATATATGATCAGAGAGATAAGGACAGATTAAATCAGTTGGAAGCAAGAAGGGAAAGGGGGATTTGTAGAAAACATGCTGGTCTAACTTACAAGTATGGACTACGCACAGGGCATGTAGCACAGAATCTGGATTTGTTGACCTTGACGCTTTAAGGATAGAACAGGACAGGTGAATACAAGCACATGTTGGAGGTAGTGTGGGTTCGGCTCCACAACGATAAAGGGAATATCGCAAGAAAGTGAGTCCAATGAAATTGTTGATTTCCCAGTGCATATGATTTTTACACTATATTATAGTCTATTAAGTGTGCAATATTATTATGTCTAACAAAGTGTACATACCTTAATTAAAAAATACTTTATTGCAAAAAATGGTAACCATCACCTGAGCTTTCAGTGAGCCATAATCACTGACCACAGATCATCCGAGCAAATACAATAACAAGGAAGAAGCTTGAAATCTTGTGAGAATTACTAAAATGTGATACAGAGACACAAAGTGAGCAAATGCTATTGGAAGAAATGGCATCAACAGACTTGCTCGACACAGTTACTGCAAACCTTCAACTGGTAAAAAACGCCATTCGTACGGGCAGTTTGTAAAGTCCAATGAAGTGAAGTGCGATAAAATGAAGTACGCCTGTATCATTAAACTGTGACTTAGGAACCTCTGTGAATGGGTGCTGTGTATGAATTCCTACCTACTTCAAAACTCCATCACTTAATAGTCTAAATACCATGGTTAAGCCACCACGAGCCACCTTTGTCCCTCTCATCACCAGCAGTCCAATTGAAAAGGTAATGTTAAAGGAAATTATTCCCAGTACCTCTTAAAGTCATCCCTATTTCTAAGATTGAAGGAATTATTCCATGATGGAAAAGGACACATTGGTTTAAGGTAATAGATGTGAGAAAACATAAGCATTAATTATTTCCAGAATATTCGACATGCTAATTAAGGCTATCCATTTGGACTTAGATGTCATCCACTCGTCCTATGAGTTACCATTTACAGCCTGAACCCAAGGACAGTCAAATCCTATTGCCGGTATCTTCAGCCCCGCATAGAGGCCTTCATCATTTTCCTTAAATATCTTGGCATTTGTGTCATATTCTCAAGGCATCCCTCTACCTCTGAACTTAATGAACATAGGAAGGTTTGGCAAGAGCATGAAACTATTTTCTCTCTTTGATCTAATTGCCCAGACACCACGTTTTTCCCTTATCTTTCAGCTGGTCCAAGCAGCAAGGGAACTTACCTTAGGATGCTGGTTTTTGTTGACTATTAACCACACGCCATAGTCATCATTGTGCACAGGCAGCCAGCACACACGCGACCGCTTATGCCCCCACTGCTTTGTAGTCCCATCTTTTTCTCACGGTTTCATTGTCTTGGGCAGAGAAACTCGTAAAATATGACTGAAGAGTGGCTCTCCTCATTTCCATCAAAGATAATTCCATTCTAAGGCAAAGATGTTGCTCAATGTCACTGTTGGGCTGAACATCAGCAAGGCTTCTAGTTGGTGGAAAATGGTCTTTTTGCTTCTTTTCTCCATATTCCCTCAGCTCCCTATTTACTCCTGTCCGCTGTGTCCACTTCCAGGTCTGCCTCGTGTTCTCCTTTGGCATAATTTCATTTATTATCATCTACATCATCCCTACTTTAGGAACTCGCTCCCAGACACATTCCATACTTAAATTTCCTCTTTTGTTTCTTAGCAAAACTCCCTTGACCCAGGCTGTATGTGCTCCAGCCCACGTTCCGTAACACTTCAGAAAAATCAACACATGCTAATATGTTAGTAGGTACAAATAACATAACTTACTATCTACTTCACCCACAAAGTGACAAATTAACATTCTAATTCCCCAAAGAAGGACTCCTAGGGCTGGAAAACTGCAGGTAAAGATATAGGAAGACAATATTTTTGGACAGTGGCTGTGTCTTCTAGTATTCTTCAAATCCCTTAAGTGTTTGCTGGCGCACTGGAAGTAATATACAGTACTCCACTAGGGGCTGACGGTCTGTTTGTCATACGAATAAGTAACCAACATGTTTTTGTGCTCCTCTGTTCTCATTTTTCTTTCCAGGTCCTAGTCACGGTAGTTTAGCACATGGTATTTGGACAAGTTAGAGGGAACAGAACAAGTAATGGTAAACACCCTTCTTCGGCAAAGGCTTCTTGGAAACAGAATTGGGATAAGCAGATGGTGAATGTCACATTGGATCAGCTGCATTGGATAGACACCATGGAAGAGTCTCAATGGACCCCGTGTTGTCCACCCTTGGCATTACGCGGTGACGCAGATCTGACTTAGGCTGCTTTTATGAGTAGCAACTACTGAACACTGTTATTGTTTTTGATGAAAAGAGCCCTGTGGATTGTTTTTGATCTGCATATTAACAAAGAAGAAAAAGACAGCCAGGTTATTTCTTAGAAGCAGCAAGAAAGATTTTCCCTTAAAACTGCAAGATACATCTCTGCTGGAACATACACACACGCACACACAGAGACAAAGCAAAACAAAATAAAGCAAATGAAAAATGCTTTCACCCAGAATCCGGGGTTTGCTTTCTTTTATTCCTTAGCGTACATGGATATGTGAAAATGCACAACACTCAGACGTGCAGCCTGATCGAGTGATAATCTCTTATAATGTGCCTCTATTTAAAGCAACAAACAGATGGAGGGTTTATGAGCAAGGCTGGTAAAAGTAAAAGCAAATTATTGTAATAGTTGTACTTTTAATAGGATTCCCCACAATCTAAAACATTATTCCCCAAGGAACAAATTGTTCTATAAAATTGCGTTACTTAGGGAAAAGACAGTCCGCCCTGACTTTGCAGAGGCAACAGAGGACCCCGGATGGCTTTCTATTGCAGGGGCTCTCAAGGCAGGTCGGTGCCCTGGGAGCGAGGATACCGGGATGTTGGCTACCGTGACCTCCTAAGAAAAAGCTCGATGGAATAGGGCAAAGGCAGAAAGCCCACGGGGCAATTGGAAGTATGAAATAATTCTGAGTTTTGATTGAATTTCTTACCTTCTAATTCACTACTTTAAAAAGCATGGTTTTGGGAAATTCTTACAGATTTAAGATAAGCACGCAACGTCATTTCCTGCTGTACCGATTGAGACCAACATCTCACTCTACACACCAAACCTTGCTCCACAAACAGTGGAACTGCAAGCAACCCAACACAAATTCACGACCGCTATCCCTTTTCAAGAGAAACAAAACTTGTAATAATTCTATCGTTAAGACGAATGGACCATAGTGATGGCCTTTACGTAAATTAAAACTAAAGTTAATCTTAATTAAAGTTATTACACCATTTTGGAAGAAAATAAACAACCCAAAGAGTGGGAAACAATGTGGTCAATAACTCACTCCAAAAATATTTTTTGCCTCCAAAGCTCGCATTGAGGGAGACATTCCTGCGCATGATACAAATGGTTCTGACATTAAGAAAAGTAAACAAGTAAGAAAAATAAAGATGGAAAAATTCTGTGGTCAGTTCACAAGTGCTTTTTTATTGTTTGAGGCAGGGTTAAAGCCTTTTATAAAGACAAGGATATATGTGCTGCTAGATTGGATATGACATTGGACTCGTCTAGCTGCCCTTGCACAGAGATCTGGCTGCCCATAATGTGCCATGGACGAAACATGTGTTGGTGCTTCTAAACAAAGAGCCAGGGTGGGACCTGAGGCACCTAATTTAAAGCACTACCCCGATGCTGTTTCATAGATCAAACAGAGAAAAGGTACTCAGCTCTGGTTATTAATGGATTTGAGAGATAAAGGCAACATTTCATATCCTCTCATTATTAATGGCCTTGAGGATTTTGATCTAAATTTGTGTCCATAACTGATTAACTTGCATAATCTACAAGAGGGACTCCTGCCAGCCTCGTTGCAAGTCATTCAAGGACTGTGTTGACTCAGGAGGCCAGAGGCCATGTAAATGGTCTAGATCTGAGAACGTAGGTTCGTCTTGGGTCCTTGGGGATTTTGAGTTCCCGGAGACTTTTACGGTAGCGGCTCTCTAGTTCTGTGTTATCTACAACTTGGAAGGACTCTCTTTCAGGTTTTGCTGTCCTCAATCTAACCTAATACTGGGAGATCCAGGGCAATGAACATCTGGTCTAAACAGAAGAAACAAAAATATACGCTGTTGTGTCAAGAGCAACCAGCCTTTCAAGTAACTCCTAGAGTGATTTTACCGGTGTATCGGTCTATTAACTGAAATTATAGCCACCCAACTAGTACGATTATGCTTCTTTTCCTTATAACATTAGTGCTGGAATTTAGCCAAAGATACACAAAGACCATCTCATGAGCTTACTGATTTCAGTTCTGAGAGGTCCTGAGGAAAATGCAAAGGGTTTGTGCCTTCTATTAAAAACTGCTTGGTCTGGTGGGTATTTTCTGTGGTCCTCACTTTCTTTCTTAACTTCCAGACCCGTCACTCTATTTTCATCACCTCACTATCTTTAAATAGCACCCAAAGGAGCAAATCAGCTCCAAACTACAAATATGGCCACAGGCATAGCTGGACGCATGTGTGGTTAAAAATAAATAAATGAATACATAAATAAGTCAGAGTCCTCAGTGCAACCAGAGCTTGGTGCTGGGAAAGATGCCCGACGTTGCCTACTGCTCAGGGCAAGAAGTGGATTTAGAAATACACAAAACAAGATCGAGGCCACGCTTTTGTAGTTAGGGATTTAGGGAAAGCGATTTACTCCAATACAGGAAGTGTAACAACACAAAGCCAGCCAGAAACGCATGACCTGGCTGAGAACTTAGACCTTCCGTTCTCTAAAACACTGCACACCAGAATGCACTGCCTATAACAAAGAAAGGTGCTAAAGGATGGTATATGTTGCAGGGGTGGGGGGGCAGCTACACAGAATAGAAGGGATTAAAATTTAAGGTGAATAAGGGAAGGTAGCCTTCCTCTAAACTGTGACTATTCCACTAAAAATAAACGCACAGCACAATGGTATCAGAGGGATCTCTACTCTATAGACAAGCTGAAGACACAGTCTCTCTCACTTGACTACGGCCAGTGAGCATGCTCAAGGAGGCCCCAGGTGTGACCTCTGCTCCCCTGTGAGCAGTGGAGGGGCCAGGCAATCTATCATGGTGTTCCTCCTGTCAGCCCTGGTGCTCCGCTGCCGCTGTCTGTCACCCTAGTGGATGAGACCTGCTTAAGGGCAATCATGTCAATCTCTATGTGACCACTCGGTCTAAGGCAGAAGGATGATTTTGACAGGCCTGGCAAAGTCAGCAGAAGGTACCAAAGGCTGAAGTCATAGCCTTCTCACAGAGATGCAATGTGGGCCATTGTTTTTTTCCTTCAGCTTTTCTTTATTTTTACTTGCCCTTTTACTTTTATTCTCAGGACACAGGCTAAAGCATACAGAACTTGCCATCAGAGCTGGTCATCTCGAATAAACCTGTTGCCTTCCGAGTTTTTCCCATAGTAAACATAGCGACACTTCCCCAGGACACCTGCAAAAAAAAGGAAACACATCTTTAGAGGTGGCACGATTAGTACAGCAAGGAGGCACAGGCACAGAAAAGAAGATATGCAACATGGTCCCTGGTCCAGTGGGTGGCGGCAAATGGATGAAGCTCCAGGAGGCAAGGACCCTAATTTCTTGTCCTCACAGTTGACGATCAACTAAAATGTCACCAGAGCACAGGCTTCTTAGGAATAACACGTTTCCTGCAAGAATTCTCTTCTACCTTTCAGAGACTTCTCCAGTTTGGCCAAGTACTCCAGTTTACTCAAAGCATAAGCCTCTCTCTGTCTAGGTTCACTTAGTAGAGTTTCAAAAAATGGAAAATTAAGACTTCCAAGAAGGGTCCAACCCAAGCAAAAGATATAAAACAATCTTCCCAGAATATGACTCTTTTCAAGACCTTTATCATGAATCAAGATTATGACCTTCCAGGGAAGAATCTTCCAAATCCCAGGAGGCATCAAAGACATCTGGGTGATCAAGGAATAGCAGTGGTGTTGACAAAATGCCACATGGAAATTAACAAGAGCTTCCAGCATTAAAGGGCTTCCTCTTCCCCTTTTTTAAATTGGCTCCATGCCCAGCGTGGAACCCAACACAAGGCTCGAACCCACGACCCTGAGATCAAGACCTGAGCTGAAATCAAGAGTTGGACGTTTAACTGACCAAGCCACCCAGAGACCCAAAAGGACATCTTCTTATGGGCCTGAAATGAATTCTCAGGTTGGAATGCCATTGATTTTCATCTTTAATTTTATTTTAAATAATTTTGTGGCTCCACATAGAGTTTTTGTTCCATTCAAGGAGATTGTAGGAGAGTTTAAGTATTAAAAATACCTCTAGAATAGAGTCCAAATCTTTTAACCAATTTAATATTTATTCTAAATATCCATAAGAAATCACCTGCCATAGTTATTATGAAAGCTTTGTATGATCATTAAGGGAAAGTCAATTTTTCTCTAAGAAAACATTTATAATTACAGTTTGCTTTTTGCCATATTGCTTTTTTTCTTCTAATCTTAGTAAAAGTAACTTAAAATTCAGCTTCGCAGAGTTGTCTTACTACTAAAAGTACTTGAGTCTCTGAAGTGTGCATAACCAGAAAAAGGCAAAGAAATGTCCATAAAACATTAATTTGCGAGCCACAAATCTACTTGTAAAAATAGCTGCCTATATGCATGATTATTTTTTTCTGTCAGTTTGTTAGTGTGAAACCAAAATCACCATCTATTGTTCATTTGGGGTAAATTAGCACTTGAAATTATCCAGGTTCTTCATAGCAGAAGTTCTAAGTAAATATTTTGGTGGTTCTACAAGAGATGATTCTCTACTACAGAACTTTAAATATTATTCTTAACGAAGGATTAAAAATGGCTCTTAGAAACTTTTAAGGACAGGGCAGAGGCTCGCCTGTTTGGATGGCTTGGGACAAAGTTGGAAATTCCTGGGGTCACAGAATCTCTTGAGAGTTGGAGAAAAGGAAAGGACGACATTGTTTCATGGTCTCAAGCTGGTCTTGGGCTTGCTCTCATTACTTCTGTTTATCTCGTTTCCATGAACAAGGTTACTGCGGACCAATCCTCCCCTTTAGACATGCTTTCCCCTTGGCCCCAATCCCTAGTTTCTGCTTTTCAGAAATTAGGCGCTTGGAAACATCGAGCTTGGATAAGACCTCCTTGAGACCTTTCTTGGGGCTAAAAATTATTCCTTTGGCTGTTGGCAGCACTGAGCTGCTCCCTTTATTGTCCAGCATTATGTAGCACCTGCGGCTGTACTAACATTGTTACCGATGCTGGGAACCGGCCTGATGGTCAGGCCTGGCGGGTCAGGTTCCACGCCAGGAACAGTATCCCCTACAGGCCTGGGTGCGGGTGTCTCAGATGTTTCTGCAAATCTACAAAGGGCCTCCTTGAACATAATTGACTCAAATAAACCCTCAAGAATCTGGAAGGATGAGGCCAAGGGATGTTAATTTCTTTCTACAGCACCAGGATAGCATGAATTTTTATAAAAAGAAATGGATAGGGCTGTCAGATATCATAAAGAACACAGTCTTTCTCTTGAGTGAAAGAATGAAAGGCAGACATGCACACGCGCACACACACACACACACACACACACACACCCCACCCACTAGTGGGTGCATTCTCTCCAGTAAACCCTCCAGTGCGTTCAGGGATTGAATTTCTTTACTCTATCCTCTCTCCTTGGCAACCGTCAACTCCAGACCTTGCCTAGAAACAACCTGGACGGCAAGTGCCATCCTGGAAACAAGCTGGCTGCTCCTGGAACATGGGCTGGAATGTGGAGGGAGGGAGGTGAAGTGTTCTGAGCCCTGTTCCCCAGGCCTTCTTTCTGGTCGGCACTGATGAAAGTCCTTTTTAAGGCCTGCCCTGTTCCTTTGGGCCTGGAAGCAAGAATGTTTATAGACGTCCTGGTGAGACAGGGCTGTTTGATGAATGCAGGAGACTGGCGAGGTGTCAGAGCTTGGAGAATGAGGCAAGGACATGAGGTATTAATATTGTCAATGATCTCTTGACGGGAAAACAGATACCGCACTCACCGTCAGATTTAAATAGGCATCAAGTGCATTGATGACAAAAGGGCAGACTTCAAACAAAGGGCTGTGTGGTGGGGAGCAGAGCTAGTCTCTGTGCCGGCAATAACCTGATCTGAAGAGACACTGTCAGGGCTACAGACAGGCCCAGGATTGTGTGCGGTGACAGAAAACAGAGATGCCGACAGAGATACCAGTGCCATATTATGCCAAGGATATTCTAACACTGTCTGCCGCTCTAACGAAAGCTGACATCACTCCCTATCACTTGGGGTCTTCTCCGCCAGCTCCTGCAGAGCATTTCTCCCCAGACGTCATTACAAAACTTGCGGCTGTAAGTTCCTGGCAGCCCTGTTCTGTCGGAGCACTTGGGGTCAAGGGGCCTAAGGATAACCTCGGTCAATCTAAATTTGGACTTTGCAGGAGAGTGCATGCGTCCCCCTGGTATCTCGGCTACTTGAGGTGATCAGAGCGCCAACGTGTGAGGAGCTGTCATCTTGAATAAAATCCTTACAGGGAAGGCCCTCCGTCTGTGGGCTGCTCCGGGAAGGCACAGGGACGGCCTGGCAGCCAAAAATGAAATCCAGCTGCTGGTGCTCTCCTGGGGAGAAAGGTGGCCTGGCTAGTGACAGGTAAAACACGGCTGAAATTTTTGAACTCACACCACCTACAATTGCTTACATGAAGCAAGCGGTGCCTCTGTTGAGAACCCTACCCAAGCTCACAGTTGGGAGGTGATTATCCCTCACATGGGACTTTAGGGTTCTCAAATAAATAAATAAATAAACTTAACAAGGAAAGGAAGGGAAAAAGAACCCACAATCCCATGTGTGGCCATAGGACTCTATTTATCATGAGGATTATCTGTAAAATAATCGAATCTGCTTGTAAATTAAGTGAGGTGGCAGTGTGTTTCTCTCTCCCCTGCCTCCCCATGGCCCTCTTCTCCCGTCATGGCAACTGCCATAAACTGTGAAAATTACAGAGGGAGCAGTTTGCTTGCAAAGAACATTTTGACAGGGAGGCGCTCCGAGGCTGGGATTTGGGAACCCGCTGGTTGTGAGTCAGTAGGCGGCGGTTTCCGTGTACATCTGTAAGGCATTCACTTGTTTGTATCTCCTCGAACTATAACGTCTTGGGACTGCAGGGGGAACAACACATTTAATGGCATATGTAGTGTTTTTAATTAAAATATCTGGCTTTGGCCATAATAAGTGAAGCAGGCTAGCCATGCATCAGGCTGACATGTATCTGTCTGTGTGGGGGTTTCTTCTCAGGGGCCCTGAAAAATGACAGTGTGCTGTCCCCTGGGGAATCTTCTCCTGCCAAATGAGACTCCTAATTTTTCTTAAGTAGCCAGCTCTCCCATCACTATAAGCTTTTAAAACTATAATTATGAAAAAAATGTATTGGGAAGAATCTGTTTTAAAGAGGTCCTTTATCTTTTAAATGTTTCCCCCTCTGGAATGGATGTTCTAATTACGCAGGTTAAGTTATGACCTTGGGGCTGCCTGAGGGGCTTGAAGCAGCCTCTTTTCTTTTGATGCAAGGCTGTGATGGCAGGGCAGTACCAGAGACTTTGCCAGGGAAGACCCTGAGAGTCCTGAGTAGAAATGCCTTGCACACCCATGCAGAGTCCAGCAAGGACCCCTGGGCTCCCTGATCCCCCCAACGGCCTTGCACTTCCAAATTGTATTTTTGATGTCTATTTATTAAGAAGAGGTGGGAGAAGACCTGTATTTAAATCCAGCTCTACCCCTAATGGTTATGTGACCACGTCCATGTCCCTTTTTCTTACTGGGCTGCATTCCCCATTTGTAAAATGAAGGCGAGGGGCCAGATAATCTTGGAAGTTCCTTCTAGCTCTGAAATAAGTGACTTAGTGTTTTCAAATGCTTCCCTCATGAAGACAGGGACGTCAGATCCAATACTGCCTGATGGAGAAGGCAAATCCAGCGGTCAGTTAATCAAAATTGGATTTCAACAAAGTTAGCCCTTGAAACCCATCCAGCCCACATTCCCATAATATATAGAAGAGGAGCTCTGCTGCACCTCAAAATCCCCAAGGAAAGAAGTTCCACTAACTTTTGTGTAGCCTGTATTCCACACTCAGAGCTGGGAAGTGCTTCCTGCAAACTAGCCCATGACCCGTTAGCTTTGATATGAGCCCATTAACTTATCAACTTTACATTCAGCAGAGCTCAACTCTAAATATCAGAGAAAGTGGCTGGCCATTTGTATCTCCCTTCTGGAACAATAATAATCTAGACACACATAAACATACAAATACAAAAACTTATTTGATGATGGAGTACAGGTTGGACAAATAAATTCATATTTATAAAATGAAGTAAAAAGTATCAATGCTATCATCATTATGAACACTAGTTTTGGTAATCATCATTTTAAATGCTCTTATCACAAATGTAATTATTGCTGTGGAATGACAAAAACTTTCGATCTAGTGATTTTGATCACAGGAGCTTGCAAGTAGACAGCACTATGGAACAGGCAAGGGACAGAGGGCTTCTCAAGGAACTCCTGTTTTCCAATCTGCACAAGTAAAGGAAGGAACTAGACTCTTCATGGCCTCTGGAAAAAGGTGATGACAGTATTGTGAAGAAGTGGGTCTACTGACAGACATCTGGAGAGTCTTTCTGGTTCACTGCAGAAGGTTCTAGAACTATGCTTCCATGTGACACTATACATACCTTGAACATGTCACCTTTACAATACTCCCTTGTCCCCAATTTCTAATGCCCAGTGGCTGAAACAGTACAGAGGAGGTGTTCAATAAAGACTTGATGAATAGATAAATACCACTGAAATTATTCCCTATACACAATTTGAACAGAATCCACAAAGTTAGGGATTTCAATTGCTGAACACTCATACCTTAACGTCTGCGAAGACTACATGTCTGAAACATCTTAAAAATATATACAGATTGAATATCTGCCTTATTAAAGAAGGGGGCAAAATAACAGAAGGCAACAGTCTCAATTCCTAAACACCAGGGTTGTTTTTATGCTGAACACTCTCCTCCCACAGAAACAAAGCAATCACAGTCTCTGGCTTGAAAGAGAGAAGTGAAGTGAATGTTATCATCCAGCCTTAAGAGCTGTAAACATCATACACGGGGAAGGACATTCCCCAGAAAGCACATTCGGCGGTCTTTGTTACGTGTGGGCCGCGAGTAAACTGGGAGCTGGAAGGGAATAAACACCCCTGTTTTATGATCTTGAGAAGAGGCTGGAGCGATACCCCGAGGTCAGCCTGGGTGGTGTGCTATCAGCTCTGCTGTGGCTATCACACCGGATTTAGCAGAGCCTGCAGCATTACGGGCTCCTAGCACAACACCCTCCTTCAGGGTCAGCTACTCAAAAACCCAGGCAAAATGAAAAGAAGAGAGATTGTAAAAGGTCTTAAGGGAAGGGGTTGCTTAGGAGCTGTTTTTGTGGAGGGAGGACAGAGTCCATCGTCCATGCCATGCAGATTTTCCCTTCGTCGGCCTGCTCCTCTGAGAAGCCTCAGGCTGAGAAGAAGAGGGGAAAGGCTCTCTCCCCGGGACAGGGTAGAGAAGAGAAGGAATAAAGTGAGAGAGACTTCCTTCCCAAACTAGCTGAGTGTGGTTTTAGGCAAGTGTCTCAGTTTATAATCTGCTTCTTGGGTTGGAATTTGTTGCCATGGTTGTGCAATGCTGGCTAATCCCGAAAACATCTCTAAGGGCTCCCGCTGTCTCCGCCATCAGCCAGGGGCACGAGGTCCTTGCTGACGACTGCAGCGAACACCTCCAACAGCGCTGGGCAAGGGATGTCTCCTAGTCTCTCAAATGAGCACCCTCCGGAACTCTTCTCCTTTATTATACAAAACAACACCACCCCACGAGGGGTAGGAGCCGCCAGCCTTGCTACACTACCCCTGAGATACTGCTGTGGTCGACAGTTCAATTCTGCCATTTTGACCCCAAGGATGCTTTGGCTTCATGCTTATGAATGTAAACATGGAGACTAGTCTGATAATTTTTCTTTGAGAAAGCATTAACTATTCAGAGCAAACTCCATTTAGCCAATTTAATTCCTTAATTTTTAAATGCAAAGTTCAACCATATTCTATGTTTCACATTTCACTTCTATTTTATCGAGTTTATTTTCAATGGAGTCAATTCTTTTCCATGTAATTTTTACAACCAGGCTAAATTTCTCAGCTTTTGCCTGATATCAAAGTGTACCGGTTAGAGCTTCTAAATCTCGGAGTCATCAATTTTTACAAAGTCACATTACCTTGAGTAAAATTTGAGTAAAAAAAGATCTGAATTGTGACAGGAAGACCTGTGCCTTCTGTTAAAGTTTAGTCAACTCACTTTATGCTGTGTCGTTTTGATTCATTTCAATTTTATTTTGTTTTCATTATTTCCACAAAGGCTAATTTCTCCCCATGAATTTGTATAGTTTTCAATATACCAACAAGATATAAATCTTGGTCAGTTTTTTTTTTTTTTTTTTTGCCCATAGTAAATTACATTATGTGCAGATTTAGTTGCTGTCCGTTTTATTTTGGATTGGCTCTTTCTACCGGCAATGCTTATTATAAGTTAAAGTAAATGATAGTTTTTATTCATTTCTTAGCACAAAGGGTATGCAGGACAAAGATCAATACTGGCTGCCTGATGGACGGAATGCGAACGGTGGGGCTATGACACGCTGCTTTCTACCAAGCACCGGTTAAAACAAAAACAAAAACAAAAAACAAAACACAGAGTGGGCCACAGCACCCAAGGGTTTGGATGCAACCACATCCTGAAGGGAAGCTGACCCCAATGCCAGGCCACCTACCTCTTTGAGAAGAGGGCACAGTCCTCAGTCCCCTCAGGGAGACCTAATGGGAAGTTCAACTTTGCACTGAGAGAGAACAGATCATTTAGCCTGCTTACACCAATGCTGGGCCTTGTCAAGCCTCACCCCTGTGTTTGAGGAAGAAACAGCCAGGGAGGGAAACCAGTCAGCAGAGAAAGGATCTTGGAGAAACCTGCACTGAAGGTGATAGGAATGCAAGGGTGAGACGCCGGCCTCCCAGCCTGGGGGAGGCCTTGCGAACAGTCACGTGACTGGGCAGACAGGTTGATGTGCGACAAGCCAGAGCTTGTGGAAAATGCGCTCTGGGCTCCCAGGGCAGCTGAAATGAGGCTTGTCATTTTAGAAGAAGGGAAGGAGGTAGAAAAGGAGGAGAAAAATGCAGGGCCGGTTTTGCCCTCACGTAACCTGCTAGTGGGAAATGTAAAAGCTGGTCCAACTCCAAGAAATAACCACACCTTTGAGTGGACCCTCAGTAACCAGCTCCCCTGTTCCACTTGGAGCCCGTGGTCTCTGCCCCCAGGTTGCAGACCCGCGGCCCTGCCCAGACCTGACCTAGCCATCAAAGTGCTTTCCACATAGAGGAAATATTAGGCTGACAGAATTAAAAGTTATCTGGCAGCAGGTGTTTCCATTATGTGAAGCCTGGAAAGGAAACAGTCAACACGCTTTTCCTCAGATGTCAATGCTTTTTAAATTGTGTTGTACTGGGGGCTGTTCAGGTAGACAGAGACTGATAGGGAGGAATCCCAGTGTGAGGGTGGGCTCACCTGCTCTTTTTTAAACATCATTAATATGATTGGCTCTTATCTCTACAAAGGCTGTATTTCAACCAAATAGGAACATATACGCATCAGAGATCAATGCCATAGTAAAGATTTCCTTGTTCCAACAACATCCCTCCATTAAAAAAAGCAAAAAACAAAAACAAAAAAACCCCTGCTAAATCTTAGTAATCCAAATTTTGGTTTTTTTTCTTAGGTTACATTTTTTGTGCCAGTTAAAATGAAGCCAGAAAGTTTTTATTCTGACTTTCCAAACAATGATTTATTTATACAGTCTTATAAGAATACTCTATTTTGCTATACTTCCTAGCAGGCTTAAACACAGAATAGAATACTTCTGTTTAAAATCATTACTGAAGAACTCTCGTTGAGACAAAATTTAAACACTTTCGTTTTAGGTCAAGTCTTTTGTTTCATAATGGCAGAAAATGAGGTTCAGAGAGGCTTCGCCAAGATCACAGTGCCAGACCAGACGTCCATGCAATGCTACCTGTCTAGCCCAGGTATCTGAATCATAGGACACTGCCTTTAAGATGGGGGAGCACTGCAAAGATCAATCTGACATAGGCTGACTCTCACCTACTTTTCCATTGGGAGAAATTGAACCTTCAAGGCCCATTTGGTGTGAGCATGTCCCCCTACTCCCCAGCTCTGTATTCTAAGTGGGGGTTAATGGATTTCCGATGGGCTGGATTCCAAAGTGCATGCCAAGATGGAATGCAAATCTGTTCAGATTCATGAAGTTCCCTTCCGTGCTGCTCACTGATGGATGTCACATAAACCAAGCTGTCAATCAAAGTGGACAGTGGCCAAGTGGTATGGCTTCATTTTTCTTTCTCAGTGTTTTTTTTCTTTTTACTGAAGAAAACTCAGAAATCTTTCGGACAGGAGAGAGAAAAGAAAGAAAAAGTTCACCCTTCATCACCTCCACCACTTCCACCACCATGTCCACATGCATCTTTTCCCTCTCCCGTCTGAAGTCAAGAACATTGCCACTAGAGGGCAGCATGAATTTAGGAAACACAGCAGCTTTATTGGGGAAAAAAAAAAAAAAAAGATGGCAACTATTCAGGAAGGGCCATTAAAGCCACACTGTGCTTTTGGTCACCAATTATAGGTTCTGTAATGATCAATATGCCACGTTTGCTCAATCTACACTGAAGGCTTTCTGGGAATGGGGCAACCAAACACCCGCCGTTTGGATTCCTCTAGCCTTGATTTCAAAGACTGATTTTCTTTGCCATCAGTTGCTCTAATTCATCTTCGAGGCTCAGGGGTTGGGGATGTTTACATAACACCTGTATAAATGATAACACCTGTATAAATGTAAAGAAGTATACAAACTAATAAACAAAGAAAAATTCCTGCATTTCCTAAAAAAATATCATTTTCATTGCAGAAATCCAAAAGGAAATATGCCACCCGATGGCATGGAATTACCCATCATTGTGACAGCGCAAAAAGTAGAAAACTCAAAAATAAAACAAAATAAAACTGGATGAATAAAATATACAAAAGGTGTGTATACTCTGTCCACACAAATCATAGCTACCCAAAACCCACCCAATTATCATCTTTCCTCTTAGAGTTTCTGGTCCAGACTAATCAGAAAAGAGAGGCAGCAGGGCACCTGGGTGGCTCAGTCAGTTAAGTGTCTGCCTTCAGCTCAGGCCACGATCTCAGGGTCCTGACATCGAGTCCTGCACTAGGGCTCTCTGCTTACCAGAGAGTCTGCTTCTCCTTCTCACTCTCCCTCTGTGCTCTGGCTCTTTCAAATATATAAAATCTTAAAAAAAAAAAAAAGAGAGAGAGAAGGAAGGAAGGAGAAGCAGAAGCAACTCAAATAAAAATAAAATAATAATTCCAGCTTCTCTTCGACCACCATTTGGCACCCATCATTCGTCTCTGGTACATGGGTTAGTGCTTATTTTCATGGCCTAGTGCTTATTTTCATGGTCTGACAGAAAATGACCACCTCCCTTTAGGAGAGATGAGGTACCCATGGGTTTCCGGGGATTTCAAGCTTACCATTATTTTTAAAACAGCAATAAAGGTATGACATTCTAGGGCATGGCATTTTAAATTAGAATTTTTTAGGATTAAAAGCAACGAGTCGATTCAATCAGAGAAGGGCGTAAACAAGACTCGGTGTTACTAGACTAGGGGAAGGCCCGCTGAGTGCAGGTGGGGCTTTCCATCTCAGCTGAGAGACCTTTCACGTGGTCAGCGAAGCACGCATAAAACAGCTCTCACACGCTTTCTTCCAGTACACTTTCTTTCCTCATATAACAGTCATGTGATTGACTAGCCACTAGGGGAATGTTGGGTTCCAGTTAATTAATTAAATTATCTCATTAACTCGTGGCTAACTAGAAACCTTTCTGAGTTTTCTCTCGTACATCAACACTATGTAAACCCAAAGTCAGCTTCATTGTCTTACCAGGTATAACACAGTGACCACAAATGAGGATTTCTTTGAGTATCTGTAGTGAGGATGATGCAGTTTAGAAGCTTAGCTGGGGTGGGAAGACTGCTCATTGAACATTCCTCAAGGTCTTAGGATCTCCCTTCTATATGACTTCCAAAAGGGCAGAGATGACAACTTTTCATCTTTGCTTCATGAGGCCCAGGACATGTAGGTACTCAATAGATTGTTTTTTATGTGGAATAAATGAAAGAATCCTAGGATGCGACTTGCCCTTGTACCAGAATCACCTGGAAGGCTTGATAAAACAGATTGCTGAGCCCCATCCCCAGAGTTTCTGATTAGCAGGTCTGAGACAGGGCCAAGAATTTGCATTTTTGCTAGTTCCCAGGTGAGAGTGATGCTGCTGATTAGGGGACCCCACTTTAAGAAACACTGTTCTAGGACAACACGAGGGGGCTCCTTTTTTTCCTTTTTAAAAAATAAAACCCTTGACATTAGCTTTTATTCTCGTAAAATTAAGATCGCTCAAATTCAGAGACAGAAAAGCTAGTTGACTGGGGGTCCTGGTGTACTGGGTTTTAGTAGACACAGTTACTGTCTCCAAACAGCAGTCTGAAGACCAAAGGCAACTAAAATTAATAACACTAATAATTATAATAGTTGTGCCAGCTCTGTAATAAGAAACAAAAAACATAAAAGTTTAAATTTTAGTGATGTGTAGACTATATTAACAGAAGAAAAGAGTTTTTTGGATAAGTAGATTGGAACTGAACCCGGAAACCATAATTTATGAAGTATAGAAAAAAAAAAAACTTGCAGAAAAAATTTCCCAGAAAGTCTTTAGCTTTCCCCTAAAAGGACAGAATCTTAAATGAACAAATCGGAGCAGTGGGGGTCCTCCTGCAGAGTTTGAATGGGAATTTTGGCTTTGCTCTCAAGCACAAATTTGCTTTTTGGGTTTCAGATCTGCTCCTATTAGAAAGCTTACATCAAAAGGGGGGAAAACAGCCACAGTTCTGTCTAGTTCTTCAGGCTAAGATTTCTCAAGAGAGTCATCGAAAATAAAGACAAGTTGCTTTTTCTTCTTTTTTTATTCTTTAAGCTGCAAAAAAAGAACCTCTCAAATAAAATTAAGCAGACCTAGTAACAACTGGGTTTGTCATAATTCAAACTCTGCAAGGATTGGGGGAAAGACCTTCCTTCTTGGGCCCATTAGTCCAGCCTCCATCTGCCCTTCATTAGAATCCAAACAAACTTTTCCTGTACTGATATTACTATAATCTTTCCTAATTCCAGGACACTCTAAATTGCTTTCTCCAAAAGGAAAACAAAAGGAATCTGCTGATATATGAGCTAACTGAAAGAAGTTTGCATTATATATATAAAAAAAAAGTACGTTGTTGCAGAAAGCACAATATAATTCTTGGGCACTAGCAAATCTCAATGCCAAATGCCAAAATATTTTCATTATTTCCTGATCTTTAACTTCCCATCCTCTAAACTGCCTTGGAAAAATAAAAATTCATATATATGCTAATGCTAATGAAAGAAACTATATGTTAAGAATTAATAGTAGAAAGCAGTTTATAAGAGCAATATGAACCTCTTATACATTTTTTTTTAACCCAAGATAAAGACAAAGTAAACAGTAGAAGAACATATTATAAGGGCCTTCATTAGGGTCAGGCTCATTAAAACTTAATGAAGGCACCAGAGTTTCTCCAACAATATTAAGAGGGGTGCACTTTTTACCTATCAGTGGAATGGCCTGGGTTGGAGAGACATTGCTGACAGTGGGTGGTACCAGGTGTTATCTGTCTCTGGAACATACTACTTTGATGGCTTGGGATATTACCCCTTTTATTTGGCTGGCTTGAATTCGTCAGGATTCACCCTGTGGTGAGTTAACATGCCTCCATATTGAAAAAAAATTGCCCATGGGCCAATGTGAGCCTCGCACCTAATAGAATACATCTGGCTCTGACAGTTTGATGCCCAGCTCTGAGCCACATTCGGCAACACGAATTAACAGCGTAGACATTGCCCACGCTGAGCAGGAAGTAATAACCTGCTACCTGCTACTTGGCCAAAATCTCATTATAAGCCATTACGGTAATTGAGGGCCAAGACTCTGTGGATATTAGACTCCCCAAGCGCCAGTCGTTAGTTCAGCAGAAGAAAGACTCCGAATGGCGGGGGCGGAGGGGCCGGCTGAGGAGAAACTGTTTTGGACCATAGCGTGAATTCCTTCTACAGGGTGTTCTGTGGCTCTGGGAGCTCTGGGAGCTGTTTCTCTTCTGCCCCAAAGTCCACACAACCTCTCAGGGGGTGGGGGTGGGTCAGGACTCCAGGAAGCTGACGTAATTCTTGATAGGTCTCCAACAATGCTATACAATTAAAATTTGGTTCAAGTGAATATTGAGGATAGCCACAAAGGGAAGAAGAGGGCAAAAGAAGTCAGAATGCTCCAGAGTAACAAGGGTAGAAGCTGGGGTAGAGAGAGGGGAAGAAGGAAGTCACCCATTTCGCCCAGAAGATGGACCCTCTCTAGAATTGCTGCACCTATATGAGCTTTCATTCTTCTGTAGGGGGTAAGGCCAGCCCCTTTTTCCCATAAGGCTGGCCCTCTTAGTCTCTGTCCAGGGTTGGGCAGCTAGGGATGAAGTGGTGTGAGTTTGGTAGAGGGAAACAGGACAGAAGTCCAATGGATCAGTCAAACAGTGGATCAATTAACCTTGTTTCTGGTACCATGAGGATGGCTCTGGACTGTAGTAACCATGACAGCTATCAATAAATATCTCTTGGAAAGAGTTACGGAGGGCCAGGGAAAGGAGTAAATGAAAATACAATAAACCATCCCCAGAAATTCCTTCTTATCCTGCTACATACAAATCTCTCCCCCGGCCACACCTCACATACACACCAATAAAAACCAAATTCTCTAATCATGGGAGCAGGTTTATGCAAAGCTTTACCTTGGTTATACTCAGGAGTATCCTAAAAATTCTGAGTGCCAGGTCTTCTCTAGAAATGACTGGAAGCCTAGTTAATAAACCTTCCTGGGCATCCAGAAGTTTCCATCGCATCCTATACCATGTCTCAGTGAAAGGATCCCTGGTCTTGGAATTTTGAAAGAGTCAGTGTTTGGGGGGAAATAAACACTATGGTGGAGGAGAGAGGATACTGCTGAGGGCGAGGACATCTGTGAACAGCAGGTGTGCACTCGGGACACCCTAAGACAGCCTTCCTATCTCAGCCACGCCAGCCTCAGTGTTTCTCTTCACCTAGAGGGTTAAGCACAAGCTGGAGCCTACGAAATGGCTGCTGTTGGTACAAGTGAGGCCTTCCCTATAACTAGATCCTTCAGGAAAAAACAAATTAATCAACAGCGAACTGAAGTGGGTTTAATGATTGCATTCTGCATACAATCAGCTTTTCCCTTTTCAAGGGCCATCAATATGTCAAGGGAAGACATATCTGAAGGATATAGCTCTTAACATCAAGGTTATCTATTCTCCACAAGGCTCCCACTCCTTGCTGGGCTGATACTCCATGCTGCCTGTGTCTAACATTTTCATCAACTCTGCAATCAATCAAGGTAATAATGTTGTGCAAAAAATCAATTAACAACGCAATTAAACTTTCCTTATTATCTCAAAGGGCTGAAATAATACCTAAAGGGAAGATAGACTCACTGAACGCAGACATCCATAATCCAATGTGAAAGTGAATTATGAGCTTGGACAGATGCAGGCATGTGCGGGGGCTGTTATTTTCCAGGGGTTATATCTCATCGTGGCAGTGTATCAGTCAGCCCCAATCCCAGACCCTAAAATTCCAAATTACTTTTAAGAAATATATGATGTGCAATATCCATTTCATATTCTCTTTTAAAGATAACCCCCTCCCCTCCAAAAAAAATTGAACGGCCATATTATTCAAAGACAAAATGATCTTTCAACAAGAACATAAAATATAAAAGCTATAATAACATTTACATCTGTATAGCACACATCTCTGTAAATGCAGGTCATCTATTATACATAATCTGCAGAGCCTAAGAGGCCCGGGATGCGGCACAACATTTAAAACCCCAATGCGTGAATGTGGAGACTCCTATGGGGTGGCTGTGACTTCCCCCCAGTAGAGGCCTCACCCACGCTTGCCCACAGGCACATGCATGCGCACACACGCACGCACGCACACACAGACACACACGCATGTAGAAGCATCCGGAACAACGGAAGTATCACTCATTTAAAATGAGAGTGACTATATTATTTAGCAATTACATTCGAGTTGCCCTGAAACACTGTCCTTAGGAATCGAGCATTTATAGTACATAAAAGAGATGACCATTAACCTTTTGCTGCAGTGAGGACTGCGAAGGGCTTGAAATTTCACAGCGAAATGAGATACATGGTAGAAGAAGAGGAAGGGGTTCCCCGACATTTACAGAGTTTGTTTTAAACTGTTCGGGACCCACGTGCAATGGTCTGGCTCCAACAAAAGACAGAATGGGAAACAATGACCAGAAGAGGGAAGGTTAAACAGACAAACACCAAAGCAAAAGCCAGCAAAAAAAAAAAAAAAAAAAAAGTGCTGATCAAATACTGACATTATTTGAATATCCTCTTAAGTCCTGGAAATAAAACACAACAACACTTAAAGGATCAATATGAACAGATGTGAAATATGAATGCCTGCACAAAAATCACCTCCCTACACTCGTCCTTCTCCATCAGGGCACCAGAGGCTTCCCTGTGGTGGAGTGGGAGATCTCGCTGCCTTTATGGAGAGCCTAGGAGATCCCTGGAAATTCACAGGAGCCAAATGAACTGGTCCAGAAAGGCACAATTCCAAGTTTGGGCCTCACAGAGTTATCTGAATCAGAATAAGGAAGGATTTCGCTGTGTTTCCTTATCAAACGTGTTGCTACGTGAGCTCTAGGTTTCGGTAACACGCAGCTATTCTCCTAGCGGTGTGGATTTCCACATATGCCACCTGGAGTTACGCACGTATCGGCGCTTGAAAATACCATTGTTCAACAATGAATTCCTTTTTTGCGAGTCACTCATTTGTAACAAGGACCCATCTTCTTAAGCCAACGTTCCCCATTTTCAGCACAGCAAGGAGGCAGGACTGAGCCCCAACTGCTGGTGTACATGAACAGTAAAACAAGACAAATGCATACAAGAGCTCACTCTGTAATTTCTTAAGAAAAAATAAGAAAGCAAATCATGATGTACTTTTTGGTACAGAATTTTAGCAGAGAAGTTGAACAGGTTAGTGAATCACGCCATTTCTCTAACCTTAAGGAACATAATTAATATGTTTTCATTTTCAATGAGTATATTGTGTGTGTATCAACTGGAACTTCTCCTGCTGTGTATTTGATTCCGCTGACGATGGGGTGGGTTGGATTTTAAATGACGTGTGAGCACTTCTGTTCTTTCCGTGCTCTGGTTTATGTGTTATTCATGACTTGCATTACAGACATGGCTGATACACAGATGTAAATGTTATTAAATCTTTTGTATTTTAGAGGCTTTGTGAAAGGCTTCTTTGTTTTCAAATAATTCTCTTAACCACCAAAAATAACCAGTAATACATGACAATGTCTGGGGAATTTTTTTTTTTCACTGAATTTTCTGATGAAGAGATTTTCTCCTCTCTACTGTTATTTTTTTCATTAAAATAAAAATGTGGGATATGTTGGCAGATGGAAGAGTTACATCTCCATCGTACCAGTCAAGAAGAAATTCATGTGTGTGTGTATGTGCCCGCGCAAGCGTGTGCTGTGTGTTTTGTGTATATGCGTTACACGTGGGTGCTTGTGTGTGCACTGTTGTATGTGTGCTGTGGGTCTTGCGGTAAATCGTGTTATAGATATTGTATGTCTTACTTGTGTCTGTGTGCATCTTGAGTATGACCGTGTTATAAGTGCACATGGTGTGTACGTGGGTGTGAATGTGTCGACATCATTACGCCGGATCAGAACTCAAAGTTGCCAATTCTCAATTTCCTGCCAGAGAAGCAGTTGCCTTACCACCTTTTGGTATCTGACATAATTTTTAATCTGTTTTCGACTTTGTTCCATCGTCTTCACATTTCTTAGGATTTCAACAGAAATGTGGCAGAGGGTAGACCTCTTCATACAGACAGCACTTAATCAGTCTGTGCCTCTTCCTCGCTCACTTTTCTTTATTGATTTTAAATTTAAATGATGCTCTGAGGCTGAACAATGCACCTCCATAAATACAGCTGACTTCACTGAAGGAGGTCAAGAAAGACAGAGATGCGTGTCTCAGTGCTGAGGTTAGTAGCCCAACTTCGAAGGGCTCTAAAAGGAGAGAAGGCTCGGGCCCTCTCCCATCCTCAGGGCAGTGGGGGTACCTGCCTGACTTCAGACGTGCTCCTTTTAGAAGCACAAGAAAGGTCATATCAACTCTGGGAAATGCGGAGAAGTCCAAAGATCAGGTTCCAGCTCCAGGTCTATGGTATGGGTCCTGTGCAACTTGCTCAATTGTTCTGGACCTTGGTTTCTTTCTTTTTTTTTTTTTTAAAGATTTTATTTATTTATTCGACAGAGATAGAGACAGCCAGCGAGAGAGGGAACACAAGCAGGGGGAGTGGGAGAGGAAGAAGCAGGCTCATAGCGGAGGAGCCTGATGTGGGGCTCGATCCCACAACGCCAGGATCACGCCCTGAGCCGAAGGCAGACGCTTAACCGCTGTGCCACCCAGGCGTCCCTAGACCTTGGTTTCTTAGTGTCTAGAGAAAACACGTCTTATTTCTGTGAACATAATCCCGATTATCATCTACATATATTTTCTATACTGTGCATAGCTCATATGGTTGACACAAAGATAGAGACCTTTCTCTTTCCATGTCCCTCTCTTCCTTTCCTTGGTTTGTCCCCTTCCCTCCTAGAATATCTATGACCCTCATACTCCCTCTTGCCTTTCTTGGGGTTTCAACTCTAGAGTTAAAATATAACTGTCCTAGGAATGCCTGGGTGGCTCAGTCAGTTAAGCATCTGCCTTCGGCTCAGGTTATGATCCCAGGGTCCTGGGATCGAGCCCCACATCGAGCTCCCTGCTCAGCTGAGAGCCTGCTTCTCCCTCTGCCTGGTGCTCCCCCTGCTTGTGTTCTTGTGCTCTCTCTCTGGCAAATAAATAAATAAAATCTTTAAAAACATATAACTGTCTTCTTTCGGATGCATGTCCCTCCACACCTTTTCTAAGAATCAACTAGTTTTCTGATCAGTAATTCACATGAGGATATTAACAGTTGACAATGAAACAGTTTTATCACGTCAACAAAATATTTTAATTTTTAAAACAAACACATTAAAAAAATAGATGAACTGAATGAATCTTTAATGGAATTTTAGGCAAAACAAATAAGTGGGGAAACACTATGTGCCAGGAACAATCCATGACACCCAAAATTAAAAAGAAAAGGGAAGAAAGGGAGAGACTTTTTTTACATTTGAGGAGCTGACAGGCCAGTAAGGGAGATGACTTGTCAAATAAAAATAACTGCAGTAAAATTTGCTATAATAATATTATGTACAAATGTTATGCAAACATAGAAAAAAGATTAGCTCTACCTTGGGGAGTGATGGGGGGAGCAGAAAGCATAAAAAAACCCCATTTTCTCTATATGTATTTCTCTTTTTACTTAAGTCACAGATATAATATTTATTGTTAATAAGTTAGACAATACAGAAGGCATATTTAAAAACTTATTACTCCTCTCAAGACTTCCATGATCACCTGATATACAGTGACTCCCAGGATATGCAGCTGGAGAGATGTAAAGGTAGGTATAGATATATAGAGACGAAGTATAAATGTAGGTATACGGAGATACAGAGGTATAGCTAGAGACACAGTATAGATGTAGCCATAGGCATACAGATATGTAGAGACAGAGATGTTGATATAGGTGTGTATATCTATATCTATATAAATATATAGATTTATATAAATATAAATAGAGATGTAGATGGAAGACATACTGCCAAGTAAAAATGCAAGGAACCAAAAAGTATATAAACGCAGTTACTTTGGGGTAAGAAAAAAGTAAAAATAAGATTAAAAAAATAAACACACCTCTTCAACTATGTTTTACAAAAAGAAAGATGGGAAGGATAAACCATAGACGAGTAAGAATGACTACGTGTAGTGGGTAAGTGAAATAGGGTGGCGGGCATCGGGATGGAGCTGAGACTTCTCTGGATAGATCTCTTTATATTCACATATTTCACATAATCAAAAATGTATATTAAAAGATGGAAAAAGCAAACCCTAAAACTGAATACACCTGGAGAAAAAAAATGAACCTAATTGCATATCAAATCAATAACATAATGACGCAAGAAAAGAAAATCAAGTAATTTTGGAACACCGTACTTCAACTGCACACCTGAGTGAGATATAGTCTGAGGAAAAAAATACAAAAAAATCTTGAGCTTTACGTAGTAAGCTTATCGCTGTTAGCATTACTGCCGTTATAATTCTCAAATTATTTTGTGCGTATTGTAGGGTAAAGAAAACGTGTACATATCCTGAAGTTATTGGGAGTTAGTAGTTTCACTGTGAGGGAAGGAAAAGCAAAGAATGAGGGAAGATGTGGTTGGCAGAATACTGGTTCCCAAGATGTCCATCCACACTCTGACCTCTGGAAACTGTAGTATAATATTTTACTTGATAAAAGGGACGTTGCAAAAGCGATAATGTGTATGGACTTTAGGTTGGAGACATTATTCTGGACTGTCTGGGCTCTACCTAATCCCATGAGCCCTTAAAAAGGCAAAAGAAGCTCTAAGGCTGTGGTCCCAGAAGGAGGTGTGACCACAATCAGAGAGGGGCAACACCCCCCTGTCCCACTTTGAAGGTGGTCAAAGGGACCTGGAGCAAAGGCACGGCTGGAGCTGGAAAAGACAAGGGAATGGATGCTTCCCTGTGAGTCTCCAGAAAGGAGCACAACCCGGCCAACACCTTGATTTTAGCTCCTTGAAGAGCCATGTTAAACTTCGGACCGACAAAACTAAAGGATAATGAATTTGTGTTATTTAAGCCATTCAGTTTGAGTAATTTGTTGTGGCAGCTCTAGAAAACCAAATACAGAAGTTGATGATGGTGATGATAATAATGGTAATGAAAATTGCAAATCTAAATTGGAGGGATCTGTAAGAAATGATTAAAACTCACCCATGTATGAATGTGTGTGCATTCGCACATGTGTGGTGGACATCTAGCACCTAGATACTGGTTCCCCCCAAAAATATTGCCACCTAAAATAACCAGGACACGGGCAGGGAATATACAAAGTGCCTGAAACATCTTGTGCCAGAAAACAGGTCATGAATGCATAAGGTGTCTTGAAGATCCTCTCTCTAGCCAAATTTGGCACTATTTGATATCAAAATGAATAATGAGAGTAATTAATTTGACACATTGAATTGAGAAAAAAAGCTATGAGTTAATAATGACACTTAAGTACATAAATAAATATAAGAGAAAAAGCCCTTACTTAATGAATGACAGCTAATTAATGTAGAAGGAATGACAAAATTGGAAAAATCACCATATTCCCACGTAGTAATTCAGGCAAGTATGATCAATGGATGTCACAGGTATTGCGTGAAAGTTTATTGGAGAAGAAAAACAGCCTTAGATTGCCACTGTTTAGGTTACTTATTAATTATAAAGGGGAACATATACCTTCGGAGTGGATCAATATGGCAGTAACCACATTAACCAAATGATCAATCAGCATTACTACAACAGGGATCCTTCTATATGAAGGGCCTCTCAACATGATGGAACACACCCAACATCACCTACATTTGCCAAAATGTTAACCCTGAATCAACTTATGAGTGAGCAACCAAAAACTCTGGAATGTGGGAAATTCTACAGTGACACTGACTTGTGCTTTTGGGAAAGCAAAAACAGAAACCTAAATGTCATGAAAAGCAGGAAAGGTGGGAGGCGTGCTCCCACATACATGAAAATCACCTGGAGCACTTGTTAACAACACAGATTGCTGGGTCAGCCCCCAGAATTTCTCTTTTAGTGGGTCCAGAGAGGGGCTTCAGCATTCCTAGTTCTGACCATTTCCCTAGTGACCCTGATGCTGCTGGTCAGGGGGGATCACCCTTGAGAACTACTTCACTAGATCAAAAAAGAAATAAAAGATTTAACAACCAAATGCAAACTTTGGTTGGATAGTACATTAAAATGAAAAAAGTTATGAGACATCATTGGAAAGACTGAGGAAATTTAACTACAGACTGTATAGTAGGCAATGGTTTGAATTAACATACTTTTTTAAGATTTTATGTATTTATTTGACAGAGAAAGAGCACAAGCAGGGGGAGCAACAGAGAGGGAGAAGCAGACTCCCTGCTGAGCAGGGAGCCTGACATAGGGCTTGATCCAAGGACCCTGGAATCATGACCCGAGCTGAAGTCAGCTGCTTGACTGACTGAGCGACCCAGGTGCCCCAAATTAATGTCAATATTCTTAGCTTTTTGTTGTTGTGTAAGAAACGATCCTTATCTTAGGATATTCATGCTGAAGTATTTAGGGCTGAAGTGTGGTGGTGTCTGAAACTTATTTAAATGTCTCATAAAAAATGTGTGTGTATATACATGCAGACTCATAGACATACAAAGAAAGAGAGCAAATGTGGCAAAATATTACCAGGGAATTTAGGTAAAGAACATATATGTGTTCAATGTACTATTCTTTTGAATTTCCTGTAGGCTTGAACATTTTCACAGTAATAATTCTGGAAGAGATGGCTTGTTTATCTTGGCATATGCTCTTTGTAACTGTATAGTAATGACCCCAGGAATGATTTTCAAATCTGTGTTAACTTTTTTGCCTTCTCTTCTCTGATTCCATCAGGTGACCAACTGAAGCCTCTCAAGTTAGCACTGATTGAGATACTTTCAGGCCAACATGTTTTCCACGAACAGCACTTTGCTATTCAAAACAGAATAATTGAGAGTGAAAAATTATCAGTCCCTGCTCCTGCAATCCCATCACCCCGTGCCTTCCTCTTTGTACACACACACACACACACACACACACACACGCAGTCCACATATACACTCCATCCTTTATTTTTTTTTAAGATTTTATTTGAGAGAGAGCATGCACACGTGCACAAGTACAGGGGGAGAGGGATAGAGGGAGAGGGAGAAACAGGCTCCCCACTGTGCAGGGACCCCGACACGGGACTCAATCCTAGGACCCTGAGATCATGACCTGAGCCAAACGCAGACACTTAACCAACTGAGCCACCCAGGCACCCTTACACTCCATCCTTTCATTCCTTCCTTCCATATTCTCTTCACAAAAACATACAGGGTCATGTTTAATTTGTGTCACACTATGCCTGACTACTAAAGTATTTATTTACTCAGTTATTGAGTCATGCCTTCTTTTATTACATAGCTACTTCCTGAAGTCCTCCTATGTGCCTGTCAGTGCTCTTATAGATGGTGATACAGTAGGTGGATAAGGTCTCAGCTCATGGACACTACGACCCAGTGTGGAAGGAAAGCAATAAGGAGACAAAATTTAGAGCAAACTCATACTTTCAGATATAAATATAATGAAGATCGTAAGGACTCAGAAGACTGAACTAAGAAATAATACCTTGGTACTAGTACTAATTGTTCTGTATTCCAGGCTTGTGAGTTTTGGCAGGTTACGTGACTTATGTGATCCTTGATTTTCATGTCTAAATTAGGAGTGATAATCCTTGCCTATGCACTCCTTCATCACCTGCCTTTAAGGAACTCTAGCTTCTGCATAGTATTTATTGTCATTGCCAGATGATTTGTCATAATTCTTATAATAATAAGCCATCTTGTAACTGTCCCACTACTGTATTAGTGAGGATTACGCAAGCTGCTATAACAAAGAAGCCCCACAGTTTCAGTGGCCTAACACAATGGAAGCTTATGTCTCCCTTACTCAAATGTCCAATGCAGGAAGCCTCCTCTACGTGTGATTGCTGTGTTCTGCCACCTCCTGTAAGTCCTGTCATCAACGTTTGGCTGATGGAGCAGGAAATGGGAAGGAGGCAGAGCCACTCCTCAAAAGGCCTGGCTGTGGAATGACACACACCGTTTCTATTAACGTTTCTTTGGCTAAACCACACTCATGTAACCACATCTAACTGCAAGCGAGACTGAGTTGAAGTCCACCTTTGTGGCCCCAAAAGGGGAAGAAAATGTGTATTTTATTGAGCAAAAAGCAATCTCTGCTATTATGACCAAAATGTTTCTTTTTTTCTTTCCACATTCTTACTTAATGTAGAATAATGTAATATGGTAAAGAGAAGAGAGAGCGTAATTTTACAGTCAGTTAAATACCTGTTCTGGGCTAAGGACCAGGCACAACTCCATACTGTTGCTTCATCTGTATAGCAAAGCACAGTACTATCACAGTGCCTGGTGCACAAGAGGCGTTTCAGTATGTATTCGTAGGTTAACGAATGAATGAACATCTACTAAAGCCAAGCCCCATGAGAGCAGGAAGTCTGACTTGTTTACTACAGCCTCTTGGGGGCCTAGCACTGTGCTCAGCATAGAGTGGGCAGTAAACATATATTAAGAATTTGTTTTAAAACTTAAAGTTATATTTTGTTCCCCAAGTTGGGCATATGCATGTAAAGCATACTCTTGGAGCAAATATTTTTATGACATATTTAGTTATGTCAGAATAATTCCAAACCATCCAGGCTTTACCTAAATACCCACAAATACTTAAATAACTGACAATTCCATGGAGCCATTAGTGCTATATTTTAGTAGCAAAGAGTAATACACAAATCAAGCAGACAGCATCTACCTTTTTTTAATGGAAATCAGTAGGTGCCTTTAGCTGAAAATTAAAAACAAGGGATCCTAACTTCCAAAGAGCCTCCATTAATTAATCAAAGCAACGAATTTGCAAGCTCCTGGGTGAGAGTGAGGTGTTCCCGGAGGCCAACATGGTTCTATAAGGGCAACACAACCAGCATTAACTGCAACAACACACGTGAACTTGGGTCTTGTATGGCGATCTAGACATAGTTAACCTCTGTGAGGAAGAGGTGTTCCTCACCAAATTTACACAAAGAAATTGCTTTTCATGATATATTCAGAGGCCAATGAATCCAGCTGGATTTGGATAGAGCAACTTAAGTTGACCTGACATGATCAACGTACTGAAGGTAAAATTGTGAACAGTCACAATCAGCTGACTCTGGGAGAAATTCTACAGCACCCACACTTTACAGGTATTTGTATTCCCTTCCTCCTTCGTCCCCTCCCCCTCTCCCTCTCTCTCCCCTTCTATCTACACAGGATCTTGTTTCTCTTCTTTCCTTACTGAAATGTCAGCACTCAAATTAAGGTCCATTTCAACGACCACATCTTCCTTGAAGAAAAATGTAAATTTACTATTACAACCATGAAAATAAGAATTTAAATAAAAATAGGATTTAAAGATCTGAGAGTCATCCTGGAGCAACCATTCAACCCAAGTCCACTCTGCAGTGGTATTATATCAGGCATGTCGGCTGTATTTTAAGAACACCTAAATAGAAGACTTGGAATAATTAAAACAATTTTTTCATTTACCAGTCAGATTTTCACTGCCCCGACCCAATCAATTAATTCCTGAAAGAAATGTTCCTACCCTCAGAAAATCTGAGACGACTTTTCCCCAAACATCCCATGACATTTCACGTGTAGGACTCCATTCTGCCACATAAAGTTCTCCCTATCTTTTTTTTTTTTTTTAAAGATTTTATTTATTTATTCGACAGAGATAGAGATAGCCAGCGAGAGAGGGAACACAAGTAGGGGGAGCTTAACCGCTGTGCCACCCAGGCGCCCCCTTTTTTTTTTTTTTTAAAGATTTTATTTATATTTCTCCCTATCTTTTAAGACCAAGTTCAAATGGCGTTTTTTCTTGGAAGCCTCCACTGATTTCCCTCAGGCAGAATTAGTAGCTCCTTGTTTGTTCTCCCTGTGTACCATTCATTACACAACCATTACACACCCCTACAGTATCATAGTCAATCAGGTCACTATTATTCCCACTTAAATGTAATTTACTTGAACTCAGGGACACTGTCTTATTCATCTTTGAATCTATGGATTCTCTACCACGGGTCTTGGAATTTAAAATGTAGTTAAAATGTTTGCTAAAGGAATGAATGCATGCATGAATGAATTGAGCAAGTGAGCCAGACTTTCTCTGTTTACCAAACAGAAGGCCTAGGAGATCATGAGCAGAATTCATAATTAAGCCGTAAATAACACAATGATTATCTGATAGCCACACTTATTAAAAGTAGAGGCTTAATGGGGGTGCAATTTGTCTTTTATAGAAAAGCTGAGGCACTAAAGAAGAAATAAAAAACCCAAAGAACCACATGTCTCTTAAAGAAATCAAATTCATAGTTTAATATCAACCTATGAAGATAACTCCAAGTGCAAATGGCTTTAATGGCAAATTCAACCAAGGATTTACCAATGAATAATATCAGTTCTCCACAAACTTCTCCAAAATATTGAAGAGGTGGGAACACTTTCCAATTTATTTTATGCTTCCAGCATTATACTGATACCAAAACTAGGTAAATATATTACAGGAAAAGAAAGCCACAGAACAATATTCCTCATGTACATGCATGTAAAAATCTGCAATAAAATATTAGAGTATTGGATCCAGCAATACATAACAAGTATAATATATCATGACCAAGTAGTGTTTATCCTAGAAATGCAAGGTTGGTTCAACATTTAAAAATAAATTTAATATACCACATCAACAGACTGAGAAAAATATAATCATCTCAACTGATGCAGAAAAAAATGACAAAATTCAAAATTCCTTCATGATAAGAACTTTCAACAATATAGGAATAAAAGGGAAGTTCCTCAATCTGGTAAACGTCACCTATAGAAACCCACAGATAACATCATACTGAAAATGGTAAGACCGAGTGCTTTTCCTCCATTAGGAACAAGATGGGATATCCACCCTCACTTCTGCAATTCAATTCACATGTCTCATCTTCCCATCTGGAAGTATCTATGCCCATGTATTCTAGGGACTGTGTGGCATGATACTACCAATCACTCTTGCATGTTAAAGGCAGTTACAGTCCCTGAGAGCTACAGCACAGAGGCTGGCCTTCTCTTGTGCGAGAAGCACTAGGCAGATTCCCAAGGACAGGAAGGGCTTGGGACATGCTGAGCAATACCACAATGAGTGATTCTAATGGGGTGGGGATTCTCTTTCTAACATTCACAGGAAAGACATAACAAAATTTCTGCCCCTGAACATAATAAATCCTTAGGCCATCTAACCATTAACATAATAAAAGTTCTCAATTTTGAGTTTTCTTTTGGTAGAATTGTCTTCTGCATCAGGCATGTCCCTGGAGATGGAGGCAGACTGTCCCCCCAAAACATGGCACATCCATAGTCCTTTATAGCATCAGTTACTCCTTTACTTTATGTGCAAGACATTGTACTGGGTGCTTTAAATTAATCATTCATTCAATCCCTATCATCCACGGGTAAGTTATAGTACCCCTAGTCCACAGATGAAGCAAGTAAGATTTAGAAAGATTAAAAAAAAATGTGTTCAAAAAGATAAACTTATTAAAGGAAAAAACTATGGTTGACTTTCAGTTCTTCTGATTCAGTGCTTCTTTCATTATCACAAAGATCATTTTAGGAAATGATGAACCAAAGAAGAATGCAAATGAGCAGTGTTTCTGTGACTTCAGACTTTATCAAAAAGTTCTGTGTTTCATCTCATGATAAAATTTTCAAAGTTAATTTTCCAGTTCTAAATCCCAAGTCTCCTCTTGTTAATGCAAATTTTCAACTAAAAGACATTTTTTGGAGCAAAACTTTAGCAGATTTCTTGCCCTCTTCCTTTTCCTTTTTCCTCCTCCTCCTCCACCATCATCATCATAGGTAAGTTTGTTGAGCTTCCTAGGTGTAGGCACTCTGATGATCATTTTATGTGATTGTCTGATCATCGGGTCCTCTAAACAACCCGATGAGATAACTAGTATTATTTTTGCCCTTTCTTTCTTCTACAAATTGCCTATAAAATGGATATAAACAAATTTCAGGTCTGTGAGTCCTTGGTGTCATGCTTGTGTTCTCCCTGGAGCCCACTAAATTAGTTTACAGTGCAGTTCATGAAAATACTGGCCCACAGCGCTCATTCTCTGTCTCTCTCTCCCAGCACCCCTCAGTGCTTAAATCTATCACGACATAGAATTTGACTTGATGGTTCTGATCCACTGCAAGAAAGAACAGTCTTAAAAAGAACAAAATTCAGTTGCTCTGAAATTCTTCCTGTATTCAAGTCGGAAATGAGTCCCCTGGGAACTTTAAATGGCCCAGTTCTTGTCTTCTGTTTTGGGGAGCCTGTCTATTGACACACAAAGACCTCCTCCACGCACCTCCCCTATTAGTGGGCCAAGAGGAGAGCTCAAAGGAAGGCAGGTAGTAGATGCTCCTGATCTTCCTGGGAACTGTTTACCTCCTTTCGCCAGTCAGCCCTTACGCTTGGCTTCAACGACTTTCTTTTTAAAAAATAATGAAAATCCAACCAACAAAGTCAAACCTCTTGGACCAAGTCTTCTCATCCCTGAAAGTCCCCAGACTACTATACCAGGGGTAGTCTAAGAAATGAGTGCCCTGTTTTCCATGTGAAAAATACCTGTTCAGATGGGATGTAGTCTCCTCACCAGAGAAAATCAAGGAAGGGCTAGAATAGAATTAGGTTCCTGAGGATTCCATGGTGCCACTGATGTGCTAGACTTTGTTAAAATCAACCTGCTATTGAGTGGCAGAATTGGAATTAAAATCAGGAAGCATGGTTGACTGCCAAAGTATCCATACCCCCCTTTTATCTTACACACAGACACTCTAAGCTATTGAGCATGGCATTGTGCTCATTGATGGTGGCCATAAAATAAAAGGGAATGTTATAAAGGGCTCCTGGGACATCTTGTTAAAATATAATCTCTTTGCTTGAGGGAATATCTTTGTAACCTTGGTTTTTCTTTCTTCCTGCTAGTTGAAACACGGAAATAAGGGCTGGTGCTGCGGCAACAATATTGTGACTATAAATCAAACTTGAAGATGGAAGCTGGTCTTTTGGGAGTTAGAACAAAAGTAAAAGAATCTTGGGCTCCCGATGGTGTCATCCCTGCTATAGACTGCCTATATCTGGGGTTCATGTTATATGAAAGTATCTTGTTAAAGTCATTGCTATTTGGGATGTTTGTTAGTTGAAGCTGAACACAACTCCTAACTCATGCAAACCCTTTTTCATACTATCACTATTTTTCCTTCTAGAACTATCTGCATACACACTATATTATTGTTTGAGGTTTGTTTTTAAATTATTTCTTATTATATCTACAACTTCATTGTAAAAAAAATAAAGTGCAAAGAAAAATAATCATGTATAATTCCACTGCCCAGAGCTAAATGCAGTTGACATTTTGATGTTTTCCTTCCAGTCATTTTTCTATCCCTATGTCATAAGCATGGATGAGTTCATATATATCTTTCTCCATCTGTTTTGTTGCATAAATATTTGCCATATTAAAAATTATTTTGAACATCTCTTAAATTCGACATAATATTGCAAATTCTATGAATTTTCCATAATTTACTTTCCATTCCTATCTAGTTGGATATTGACTATTTTCTGCATTTTGATGTCATAAACATTACTATGAACATGTGAATGTATAAAGATGCTTGGTTTATGCATTTCAGATTCTTTCCTTTGGACAGATTCCTAAGTGTATCATTATTAGGTCAAAGGATCTAAATATTTTCTAGCTTCAATGCACAGGGCCAAAATGCTTTTCTAAAACATATCAGTATACACCCAATCCACTCAATAGTACCAAATATGGCTATGTGATCATCTTAGCTACCCTAGTAAGTGGAGAAATTTTATTCCAGGATTGTTTTACTTTTCGAGCACTTGATTATTACTGAGGGTGAACATTCTTCATGCCCACCACCACTGGTGCTTCCTACAGTGTTTTATGCATCTTTGTATGTCCAACATGTACCATACATCCTAGATCACAGGATATACTCAATATGGCTTCACCAGAAAGATATGGTTATTTGTAATAACCTTGTATCTAAGATGGCCTGAGAAAAATTGCTTTTGGAATTATTACCAATTAGATTATATACCATGGAGTTTTAGTGTTTGAATACTAATGATCCCATGGAGGGCTATAATAGTTACATCTAACACTAAACTTTTTCTATTTATTACACAGTTCCAAAACTTTAAATGCATTATTTCATTAAACCTTTATAATAACCTTGTGAGGTAGTTAGTATTGACCTCCCCATGTTAGGATTTAGAAGCTGAGACAGAGATGTTAAATCAATGGAACAAGGATTTCAACCTAAGCAGTGTAATTCTTGTATGAATTACTATTCAGATTCTCCAATGTGCATGGAAACTTTTGGGGTATCAAGAGGGGAAAATAAACATAGACCTGGTTTTCCAAAGTTCAGTCTGTTTGTGTAGACAAAATGAAACACAGTAAATGTGGATACTAATGGTGATGGTGATAACTAACATTTACTGAGGGCCAGATGCTCTTCTAAGCACTCACTCCTTTCAAAATATGTACTCTACAGGCACTACTATTATTTTCATTTTACAGATAAGGAAACTAAAGCAGAGAGATTATGTAATTTGTCTGAGTTTACACAGGTAGTAACTGATGGAGCCAGGATTTGAATCTAGAAAGACTTTACAGCCTACCTTCTTAACCACTTTGTATAGAACTTCCCATTGTTGAATACAAAAGTCTCGAAAATGGCACATGTCAGTGCATGCTTAACAATCAAAGAGGTAGTGAATTCAGAAGATAGCATGTTCAGAAGAAATTATAAGTTGGAACAATTAGGAGTAACCCTACCATCCTTCACTATGAAATCAAAATGGCAGCTAAAGAAACATGACAATAGAGAAAAGGCCCAGAATGGAATCAGAAAAGTGTGGTTTTCAACCATTTCCTAATGAAACGGGAATAAATACTCTTCTGTAATAAGATCATTATAAAGATGGTATAAGTTGCTGTATATATGGGATTTAACAAAATTTCAAGCCTTTTGATAGGAGCACAAAAAATGAGATTAATCTTACATAGTCGACACTGCGCATTGGCTCCCCTTTATCCTATCTTCCTGTACTGTAAGAGCATGAACACTAAAATACTTGATTTTCCAGCCTCCCAATGACATGGTCTGTGAAATAAGAAATAGGCAGATGTCTTTAGAAAACTGTCCATCCACAAATAAAAAGTGAATGCCTTGCAAGGAAAAGACCTTCCCTCTTCATCCTGCCCAGATGGCTGAAATGATGCCAAGAGGAATAGCAGCCATTCTGAGAACATGAAGATGAAATCCTCATGCTAAGGATAGTGGAATAGATAGAAAGAGCCTCGGTGCTTACTGACCTCACTTTTAACCACTGTAACAGCCCTGGATTGCCTACTTCCATCCTTACTTTTATGTGAGAAAAATAAACACCTGTGTAGGTGACTATTTGTTGGATTTCTGTCATTTGCAGATGAACATATGTTTATCTGACACACTTTCCTCACCATTTGCCAGAGTCGCTTGTGTTTCCCCAGACGATGGAACACAAGGATCTAAGGGTCACACTGCCCATCACCAAATGGCCAACATCTACTCTTTTAGAGCTAATGGTTCATCATTCTTCATAGTTATGCCTCAGGATGTGAGGTTTAGGTGAGAAAGTGTGAATTCTTCTGCCCATTAGCAGGCAGTTGGAGAGCTGGCTGGTTGTGGACTGGAATAAAAACTTGGGGTGACTTACTCACATTTTAATCACCAGTGAGAACGTGACACACTACAGAACATGAGAATATTGTATAAGTGAAAGAGAGACAGACAGGCCAGATTCAAATTCTGGAATTGCTACACTAACAGTGACCACAAATAATTCCTTTAAATGCTTGAGACCTCAGTTTTTGCCTCTGTAAAATGGAGATAACTCTTACCATCTTGGGTTAGAGCTGAGATCACGTATTATCCGTCAAACAACTACTGCAGTGTCTAGAAATCATAATAGGTGAACTCCCAAAATGGTTATAACAATGATTATTAAAGACAATCAGAAATAATAGTCTGAAATTCACTTAACTGCTATTTGTAAGAACCTAGTGTGGGCCAGACCCTGGGATTCTAGGGGCAAAGAAAATTGTGTTCCTGTATCCCTACTTCCTGCCCACCTGCCCCCTACCATAGACCTGATATTAACATGGGGAAAACAGAATGCACAAATAGACAAATCGATCAACCAATCACCTAAGCGAGAGAGAAGAACTTGGGAAAAAAATAAAGAAGGGTCCAGGGACTGCAGGGGGAGTGGGGCATGAGAAGTCACATGTGGGATGTCCTCACAGTAGCAGACAGTGACCCTTTGGACTTCAGAACAAAAGGTGTCTCCCCATTTTGCTTAAGGGAGGACAAACGACCAGAGAATCCATCGGTTTGGTTGACTAACCTAAAAGTGATTTCTTCTGAATCTCAGGCCCAATTAGTACACAAATTCTTGTGATTTAAAACAAATTTAAAGTAAAAGCAGATGTTATTCTATATTTTTACAGATCTGAGTACTAGATAGCTAATTATCTTACCCCTTGCCCCTTTTCCTCATCCTGCAGCCCCACCTTGATAGGTATTAAACTATTTTCTTCAACACTCTGGCATTAAAAGTGAAGATTTTTCAGAAGGCTCAAACACCGAAGAGAACCTAGACAACTGGTTGGAAAAGGGATATTAAAAACATGCTCTTCCATTGTGTAAAATGTTTCTAATTATTTTAATAAAGTGTATGCATGTTCCAAGACCCCATGCTCCACAGGGATAGCATACTTTGTCTGTTTTATTTTGGGAGGGGAAAAAAAAAGAAAGAAAATGCAAAGCTCAACTACGTTTGTATTTTTTTGTTGTTGTTCAGACAAAGCTATTCCTCTCCTTTTATTTCAGCCTGTTTCTGTCCGGTGAGATGGCACCACTACTGGCAAAGGCCATTCCCTTTTAGCCAATGTGGTCCTACCCGACTCAGCAGTGCTACAAAATATCGACTTGAAAAGTAATTAAGATATAAGTATTCCAAAAGAGAGCACACGGTTATTTAAAGTCGTTGGACACCATTCAAATGGAAAGATCTATGGAACACAAGGGCTGAGAGTCTTCATGCCGTTTCTCCCCCACTTCTCACATTAAGAAAAAAGGACTAATTATAAATCTCCAGCAAATATGACCTGGTAAAGAGTTTTCAAACAAAAGCCTGTACCGAATGGGATATCTGGCAGATCTGGGCACTTGTTTTCCCTAATAACCATTAAAGTTGTTCCTAGTAAACCATTTTACAGCAACATTAGAAATATCAGAGTTTACGTTTTCGTTAATGAATTGCTGCAGAATGTTAGCTCTGCATCACGTCTCCCAATGACTCCTTATCCTCGCTTTGTCTCCGTTGTGCTCCCCCCACCCCAACATTTCATTTCCAATGACACGTCAGCCGTCTTTCACCAACCTCAAAGGAAAGTTGAATGCGGGGCTCACAAAGTTAAGCTGACATTTGCTCCCTTCCAATAAAAAATATTTAGTCCATTAAACATAAATAGCTGTCATTATGATACATGGACTGAGTGCAAACCTCCCGGTTCCCTCTGATGTTTATTACACCCAAACAACTGCAGTGCCTGCATGTTTTCAACTTTAGTGTATTGATTAAACTTTTAAATGGCTGCCATATAACCCAGGGACAGCGGGAAGATTAATTTGCGTCAATGTTCATCTGTAATTCATTAGCCATTTATTCTTTACAACCACATGGGCTATCAAGAAAATGCAGGCCATTTTTCACTCGGCACAGGCTGAGAACAGATTCTGAAATTTGTGCTGCATACAAATCAGTCCTCCGGGCCTGGCCAGTTAAACTGCTTGGCTTTTCAAAAGTTGAAGTCGGGAAACAGCAGCGGGGAAGAAACACTCAAAACTGGGGACGGGGGGAAAACATACATCCTCGGGGTGTTCACATTTTCACTGAGTTTGTCCACTGTCTTCTCATCCATGGATTATGGTTTCTTATTTCAGTCGGATTAAAATAACAGAAACGTGTGTCCGAGCAAAGGCCCTAAATAAAAGGGGCTGCTGTTTCCCCATCTCTCCCTTCCCACCTTCTTCCCCTCCCCCATTCTAATATCTCCTAAAAATGCCGTTTCTGGCAGAAAACTCCAGAGAGTGGCAGTGGAGTTGAGAAGTGCATAGCCCGAGGAACTTGGATTTGTACTCAGGGACGGTGGCGTTTGAACCAACCCTTCCCGAAACAGTGGAATCTCAGCCGGCCTCGAGTTGGGAAGGTGCCCAGCTAAATAGCGGCGTGCTTCCTGAGGGAAGAGGTAAGCCATCTGGCTTCTCCGCGTGCCCTCCTGACCCCCTTGGCAGAGCACAAAATGCATATTAAAGGCATAAACGGAACGAGCACCCTGGTGAAAGGCCCTTCGACACACAAGGCACTTGGGAAGACAAGGAAGAAGGAGTCCACGTGCACTCAGGTCGGGGCAGGAGGAGAATAAAGCACACGAGGGAAATTTTTCTTCATAAGGATGAATAATTAAAGTGGAGAGCTGAGCGCCCTGGCCTCACTGTGGCTAATAACTGCAATAGTGAGCGGCAAAAATCAATGGTCAGAACGACATCTGGGGAAGAGGGCTGGCAGGTACCCATTTGCAGGACGTGTGAAAGCCAACGTGCAGATGCCCAAGGCGACAACTCTTTTCTCTGGGCTGCAGTGCCCACAAAAATCAAAGGCACCAGGCGCGCTGGTAACCTTTGGTAACAAAGTCCATGAAAGGACTTGGGGAGAAGGCTGTAAACGACTCATTTATAACAGAACTGCTCAGGCGGCTTACAAGCAAGGATAAAAGGAGCCCTCCACAAAAGCCTCCATCTGGAGCCCTTCTCATCCCAGCCCAGGAGTGACCAGCACTAAGAATCCACAGCACACAACTCCTTGTCAGGCCCTTTGGGGAAATGGGTGTGCGATCATCGCGCATCATAGAGATGCAGCTTGAGGAGTTTTATTTGGCTTGTGGATATGACATGTAAGTGCCCAAAGGAACGCACACGAATTGTAGGAAAATGCACTGGATGAGACTTCAAGGTCATTAGAGACAGCCCCCTGCCATATTTAGAATCTGTCAACTTTATCTATTATTTTCATAGTTATAAGTACACTTGGCTTTGCACCTCAGAGGAGCTCAATAAATATTTGTAGAGTGATTGATTAGTTCAGCCTGACCACACAGAGTCATTCATTCAACCATTCAACAAATATTTATTGACCATCTATCAGATCCCCTACACTGTTCTAGATCTAGGATAAATGGGCAACAAGCATAGATGCAAACTTTTACCAGTTGGGTACATTTATCACAGTTGACTTTTACTTTCATTTGGAGCTAAGGGACATTCTAGAATCCTAGGACATCAGTGTTGGGAGAACCAAGACCATGTTCTTTATTTGGGCTTTCTACAGGCAAACCCTGAAAATGGTGGTATTTAAACTTCTTGTGCCTTATGAATTAATTGTATAAGAGGGGAGGGGGGTGGGGAAATGGGATAGGCCGGTGATGGGTATTAAGGAGGGCACATATTGCATGGTGCACTGGGTGTTATACGCAAGTAATGAATCATGGAACTTTACATCAAAAACTAGGGATGTACTATATGGTGACTAACATAACATAATAAAAAATTATTATTAAAAAAATAAAAAATAAAACAAGAGAATCAAGAAAAAAAGAGCTGGAATAAAATAAGTCTGAAGTTCTAGAAGAATTCAAACTATGTGTTTACTGAAAATTTCAAATAACATCAATTCCAAGGGTAAGTACAATTTGTGTAGGTAAGGTGAGGGTAAAAGTTTATTTTTGGAGATAGGGCTGCAAAAATATGCTGCTGGCCAAAAGCATCTGTCATTATTGAACTTAAATTTGAGGAACAGAAAGAAATTTTATAAAGGCTTCAATCAGTAAAGAGCAAATACTGAAGAAAATTATGCCTGCTACACTTTTTAAAAGATACCGTGAGACATAAAGAATAAACAAAAATCACTATCTCTACTTTCATGCAAGGACCTTACAATTTCTTTGGGGAGATAAAGTTAACACATTAAAGCTAACCAATACAGGATCACAGAGAATTAGGGGCAAAAGTGTTTAACATGTTTCTCTCCCCCCCTTAAATAATCAATAGTAAAATATTTATGCCCAGTAAAATCAAAGCTGCTGGGGTACCAAAACTCTCACAAATTAAATTGTTGGATGAAAGTCATCTGATAATAAATATCAGGGGCTTAAAAATGCTCTCACCTTTCCTCCCCTCAATTCCAATTCTTAATATCTATTCTAAGGAAATAATTCCCCATGGAGAGGAAAACTACACAACAAAGATCTCACTTTACTTTTGCAGAGCTTTTTGTTATAGGGAACAGAAAGTAAAGCAAAGATTAAGTAAATAATAGTACACCAGCTCTATAGAACCCAGGTGGCCATTGAAATGGAAATAATAGATACAATGAAGCAACATAGAACAGCTTGAATCTATGCTAAAGTAACCTACAAAACTGTAAGTTCAGTAGGGTTACCACTAGCATTCATGTTAAAAATACCGTAAGGGAGTAAATACAATTCATAATATGGAGTTAGAGCTATGTGAAATATGTCTTCTCTCTTTATCAAATGTTCTGTGAGTTTGTTTTATTGCTTTTATAATTAGAAAAAGTTCTAAAACGTTTAAACCGTGTAACAAATTATAAATGCTATGAATATTGAAAGAAAGTTCCATGCTGAAGGACCTAGGGTTTGGCCTTAAAAAAAAAGATTCCTTAAATAAACAGATCTTAATACACAGAAAAGAAGAGACAAAACAACAACAACAAAAAAAACAAAAAGCAAAAAAAAAAATCCTTGGCAAAGAATATTCTCAGCAAAGGCTGGGAATTTGAAATGCGCATGGCCTAAAGCAGGAATAATGAAGAGACGTGTCTGGCTAGAGCAGATGAGATGCTTTGGAGAAATATGTCAGATAAATAACATTGCACAATTTTTTTTTTTTTAAAACTTTGGTTCTATCAGAGTGAACTATTTCCTCTCTACCACCCCCTTTCCAAACTTATAGGTGTATTTCTTACTTCAGAATCCTACCTTGGCTCTCCCCAGGTTTTTATGGGTCAAACGAAATTAAAAATAATATATCAAAAGGATTGGTTAAGTTTGTAGTTTTTTTTTTTTTTTTTTTTTTTTTTACCCCAGGAAATGACTCTGCACTTCATCTTAGTTAATCAAAAAGGATAGTTGAGATCATTTTGAAATACAAGATAATGCATAATGTTTGTAATTTTAAAAAAAGTATCTAGTAACATGGAGGAAAAAAGAAAAAGCAGCAGAATGGGGTGGGTGATGAAACCATCACCCACCCCATAAATAACAAAGCTACAATAATTAAACAATGTGGAACTTGGAGAAAAGAGGAAAGGAGATTAATGATACAAAATAGAAAGCAAAGAAGTAGATTCATTTATAAAGGAATTTAGACTAGGATACAGTTGACATTTTATATCAGTGAGGAAATTAAGTGCTGTTTAATAAATGTTAAAGGGACAAAATGAATTTGCAATCCTAACCAGATAAACAGTCAAATGTAACAAAACTGTACAACACTAATGACAAAAGTTGATTGGAGCTCTGCAATCTCTAGAGATATGAATAAAGTCAAAGGAAGAAATAACAAAGAGAAATATTGTCAGATCTAGCCTGTAAAAAGTTAAATGCCTCTGCACGTTAAAACACCATAAAAAAAGTAAAAGCCAAATTATAGACAAAAACACACTTTTTATCGTCTATGACAAGGGGTTACTATCCTTAAGGTAGTAAACACATCTTACAAATCAAATGAAAATTATTAACATCTCCATAGGAAAATGGGTAACAATGAAAACAGTTGTTTATAACATAAAATAAAAATAATCAATGTACTGAGTATGTTCAGCCTCACAAGGTATCAAAGAAATAAAAAATAGGTATTTAATTATTTTTAAAAATTACGATATCCAGGGGCACCTGGGTGGCTCAGTCGTTAAGCGTCTGCCTTCAGCTCAGGGCATGATCCCAGGGTCCTGGGATCGAGCTCCGCTGGGAGCCTGCTTCTTCCTCTCCCCACTCCCTCTGCTTGCGTTCCCTCTTTCTCTGGCTATCTCTCTCTGTGTCAAATAAATAAATAAAATCTTTAAAAAAAATTACGATATCCAGTGTTGGTGCTCATATAGTGAAAGGAACCCTATCACACTCTGTTGGTAAGAGTTTAAATTGGCACAGCTTTGTGAGAAGGTTGTCAATGTGTTTCAAGTAATTTTAAAAAGCCTGAAACAAAATACAAATTATATTGTGGCCAGACAACATGTATGTGTTTTTGAAATTTGTTAAAACTTGCTTTTTATCTTATGATGTGGTCAATTTTTAAAAAATATTTTATTTATTTATTTGAGAGAGAGAGAGAGAGCATGAGAGGGGGGAAGGTCAGAGGGAGAAGCAGACTCCATGCTGAGCAGGGAGCCTGATGTGGGACTGGATCCCTGGACTCCAGGATCATGACCTGAGCTGAAGGCAGTGGCTTAACCAACTGAGCCACCCAGGTGCCCTAATGTGATCAATTTTTAAAGTGTTCCTTATATGCTTTAGAAGAATATGTATTCTCTGTGCACAGTTCTATGTATGTCCATTAAAATCAGCTTAATCGTATTAATTTTCTAGATCTTTACTATTTTTGTCTGCTTGAGCTATCACAAATTGAGAGAAGTGTTTTGAAATATGTGACTATTATGTAGATTTTTCTATTCTTTTTCTATTATAGAAATACTTGCTTTAGCTTTATATGGTATGAGGCTATGATAGTACATCAATTCTAAGATATACTTTTTTTCACATTTAACATCAGTCCTCTACATTATTTCAAACATTCCTTCTAGGACCATTTCCTTTTGTTTTCTCCTCAGATACTTGCTGTAGAAGTTCTATTAGTTGACTATATGGGTAGTAAGTTCTTCCCATTTTGTCCATATTAATATTTCTTTATGTCGTACTCATTCTTGAAAGATCATTTCACTTCTAACACAATTCTAGGCTCTTCTTTCTTTCTTTTTTTCATATTTATTTTATATCAGTACTCTGAAAATGCAATCTCACTGCTTCTTGGCTTCCATGCTGAGGCTAAGAAATTTGCCTTTTGCCTTCATTTGAAAGATTAGTTCTATGACTCCATTTTCAATATTTGATCACTGACAGTTTATAGGTCCCATTCCTCCACTTTCTCTTTTGCCCCACCTATGCGCAAGCTGGTAAGAGAGCCCAGATGCTTCTTTCCTTGGCACCAGAAGGGAAGTTCAAGTCGTGCAAACCTTGGCCCACATTTCCCTGGCACAACTGTTAACCACAATAACAATCAAATCCATTTGCCCATTCACTGAAGCCAAATGGACCAGCTTGAATGCCTGCCTTCCTCTCTGCAGAAAGTCTCATGATAGGAGTAATGAATGTCTTCCTACCCTCCTGGTGCATGTGTGGTGTCATCAGTCTTGCAAGGGGATCCAACTTGGGTACGGGGTGGTTGATTCCACCCTCTGCTGAACAACCACAGGATAATTGACCCTGTGAGCAGGGTGGTCTAGGTGATGACTACCATCATCTGGAGAACTTTCTTCTTTTGCTTGTGGCTTGCTAATAGGCTCTACCGTCAATTGGCTAGTGTGCAGTTTTGAAGCCTGCTAGCTATCAACCACTTTGAGATATATTTGCTAAGTCCCACCTAGCCTTCCTTACAGATTTAAAATCTAGAAGACCAATGTAAGTCAAAGTTTAAATATTGGCATTTAGGGACAGGAATAGGAATTGGGGGTCTCCTTAAAGTAGCTTTAAGTCATATGTCTTAGCCCAGACCTATGCTTGTGCCTCAGATTACATTTTGTATCTCAATTTCAGCATGAAACTTGTGACTCATGCTAGGTACAGGGAAATAGACAAGCCCATTGACTATCTCTCAATCAGGCATGGACCCTGTTCTATAATTAGGGGAAAGACCAATATTGATACCCTATGCAGTATATGGGCCCCCTGGGTTCTGCTGCTATAAAAAACAGGCATCACGTGGTGTGCTGAGGTCTGCGCTTCTAGAAACAGATTACTCACTAGAACCTTATGAGGCTTTAACTGCTGCTGCTCCCTATGCCTCTGCCGCCAAAAACAAACCTGATCCTCGCAGTTCTAGGAAAAGAACAGCCATTTACCATATAGCACAGACCCTGATTTAAAAAAATAAAATAATAATAATAAAAAAGATCTTGAATGCTTTATCCCCACACCTCTTAAAGGGCCAGAGGATATCAAATTGACCCACAAAGACTCTACGTTCCATCACATTGAGCAATGTGACTTATCAACATAAATTCTACTTACACTAGTGTCCCTACACACAATAGAACAATTGCTATGGGGGAAGGGGTCCTTAACCTGGATGAAACTGAATTGACTCTGGAGGAAAAAGAAACTTATATAAATCTGAGCAAGAGAGAGAAAACCCCCAAAAGCATATCCAGTATCCACCAAAAGAAAGTGAGGAGTAGGGGAGAACTGAAATGGAGGCCGACAACTTGACCCCATTATAAATACAAAATTTACTAAAAGAACTCAACAATGGAAAAGCAAAGAGGGTACCAACTGGCTTTTGTGTTTTAAAACAGAGGTTCTGCATTAACTCTAATCTCTGCTAAGCTGTATAACTGGCACAATTTCATGGTCTCGACTGATGGTGGGACTCAAATTACGGGTATACCTGGGTCCCTCATTAAATTTAAAGGTACACCATACTCTTAAGGGAGTTATCAAAAGTAAAACAGAGGACAAACAGGTATGCTTCACTTTACCCACCATCCTACTGTCTGGTCTAAGTTTCCCATGGTCTTAGCACCCATTTCTTTAATATATCCCATAGTGGACATGAATACTCTGACATACCAAGTAATACACTGAAATAAAATGAAACCTTTGATGCTTAAAATTAATGCTTGACAAAATGAGACCCAAAGAACCAAAATGGGAACATTACTTTTGGGTTAAAGTAGTTAATATGGCCTAATAGTGATGAAAACAAGGCCTACAGAAATTAAGACTCCCTCCTCCTCCTCCTCCTCCTCCTCCTCCTCCTTCTTCTTCTTCTTCTTTATAAAAGGACTTAAAGGAAGAGGCTATTGTCTCTACTATCTTCCCATTTAATAGTGATATTGAGCATCATTTTTCCTTTTGTCACTTGTACTTTTGGTGCCATAGTTAAAAAGACCTCACTAAACCAAGGTCATGAAGACCCTACTCCTATGTTTTCTTCTAAGAGTTTTATAGTTTTAGCTCTTACATTTAGGTCTATAATCTATCTCGAGCACATTTTTGTGTATAGCACAAGGAAGGTGTCCAACTTTATTCTTTTGCCTGTGGCTATCCTGTTGTCCCAGCAACATTTGTTGAAAAGACCACTCTTTCCTCATTGAAATGTCTTGTCGCACTTGGTGAAAATCAACTGACCTTAAATATAAGGGTTTACTTCTGGACATCCAATTCTTTTACATTAATCTATAGGTTTATCCTACAACAATACACACTCATTACTGTAGCTTTGTTATAAGTTTTGAAGGTGTTAAGTGTGAGTCCTACAACTTTGTCTTCTTTTTCAAGATTGTGTCTCCTATTTTAGATTTTTTGCATTTCTGTATGACTTTTAAGATTAGCTTGTCAATTTCTATAAAAAACAAGCTGGGATTTTGGTAGGGATTGTGTTAAATCTGTAGATCATTTTGGGAAATATTGTCATTTTAATAGTAAGTCTTACAATCCATGAACATAGGATGTCTTTCTACTCCTTTAGGTCTTCTTTAATTTTTCAATAATGTTTTGAGTTTTTGGAGTGTAACTTTTATATTTCTTTTGTTAAATTTATTCCTAAGTAATTTATACTTTTACATACCATGATTAATGGAATTATTCCCTTAATTTCCCTTTTAATTGTTCATTGTAAATGTTTAGAAATACAATTGACCTGTGTGTATATTGATCCTGTATCCCGAAATCTTGCTAACTCATTTACTAGTTCTAGTAGATTTTTAGTGGATTCCTTGGGATTTTCTAATATGTAAGATCATTTGACACCAAAATAGCAGCTGACCACTTTCAGACCCCATCGTTCTCCCTTCCTTTTAGCCCCACACTGAGCAAGCCAATTAAAAAGCTCAGGTAATCCTTCCCTTCAAATCCCACAAACCCTACGCTGTACATGGAAACTTCATGCCAGTCTATACCTAGTCATAATAAAAACCCACTTTCCCTTTCTTCACTCAAACCAAGTAGACCAGCTTGAGTGCTCGCTCTGCTCGCCCCAGAAAGCCTCATGATGTAAGAAATAAATGTTTCCATAGTCTCTTGGGGCATGTGTGGCATCATTAGTCTTGACATCTGAGCCAATTAGAGGGAAGGGAATATTGATCCCATACTCTGTGGCGCAACCATAAGACAAATGACAAAAATAGAAACAATTCAAACATCCTACAACAGGGACAAGATTAAATACCGCCATTACAAATGATATATTTGAAAAATATTTAATAATATTGGAATATGCTCATGATATACTATTGTGAGAAACACAATACAAAAATGTGTATGCACTATAATCTCAACTTTCACTTAAAATATATGTATACACATCTGTATGTAGAAGAAAGAATGGAAGAAAACATGTTAGAAATATTTATCACTGGGTGGTAGGATTGCAAACTTATTTTTATTCCTTATAATTTTATATATTTTTCAAAATTTTTAAGAAAAACACTTATTAATTATTTTGTCATTAATAAGAACAAGTAGGAGCCAAAATCTTACCAAGATGTCATAGGTCTAATTTAAAAACATTGGGGTGCTATATCACTTGACCTGTCTGAAGTATAAAGGTAGGGCATAATTATGCCCTTGCATCTACTTAATTATAATTTCCATTGGTACTACATTGTTCATGTAACAAAAATAAATATTGAAACAAGTTTTTTTCTAAAAAGCATGTGGTTAGCATTTATAAAATAAACACATTTAAGTAACAACAACAACAAAGAAGCACACACAAGATCTTTTGGTTGTTTTTGGCATTTACAGAGTACTGATTCACCTTCCTTAACATCTCCTCCCTTTGTTCCCTGCTCCATGCTCCAACTCTAAGTCTGCACTCCCTTTTATTATCCATTGCTAACTCTACTCAGGGTTTTGTTTGTTTGCTTGTTTTTAATTTTATTAGGTCTCTAATTTTAATTCCTATATAGTTAACATACAGTGTTATATTACTTCAGGTATACAATATAGTGATTCAACAATTTTATACATTACTCAAGGCTTATCATGATGTCTACTCTTAAATCCCCATCACCTATTTCACCCTTTCCCCCACCCACCTCCCCTCTGGTAACCATCAGTTTTTTCTCTACAGTTAAGAGACCATTTCTTGATATGTCTCTCTTTTCCCCCCCTTTGTTTTGTTTCTTAAGTTTCACATATGAGTGAAATCATATGGTATTTGTCTTTCTCTCACTGACTTATTTTGCTTAGTATTATACGCTCTGGATCCACCCACCTTGTTGAAAATGACAAGATTTCATTCATTTTTTTAGAAAGGGAGAGAGAGGTGGGGGAGGGGCAAAGGAAGAGAGAGAGAATCTTAAGCAGGATTCACACCCAGCACACAGCCTGATGCAGGGCTCAATCTCACAACCCTGAGATCATAACCTGAGACAAAATCAAGAGTTGGACACTTAACCAACTGAACCACCCAAATGCTCCAATTTCATTCTTTTTTATGGCTGAATAATATTCTATCATATATATATACACACACACACACACACACACACACACACCACATCTTCTTTATCCATTCATCTATCGATGGGCAATTGAGCTACTTCTGTATCTCAGCTGTTATAAATAATGCTGCAACAAACATAGGGGTGCATATATTCTCTACCCTATGATCCAGTAATCACATTACTGGGTATTTATTTACCCAAAGAATAAAAAAAAACTCTACTCAGGGTTTTCTAATTCGGCTGTCTGTTTCCAGGTCTCCCAAGAAAGTTGCTACTAGACATACACTTGTAAAACATAATGACATGTAGGTCCCTTCCTATTTTATAGTCCTGACAATATTTCAAATTTTGCAAGGCATATAGTATTTTTCATAAAGTGATTATTTATTTCCTAATGTTTCCTCACCTTGGACTTACTTCTTCAACAGTACCAAATGCCTTCAGGTCCCATGGTTGCCATACCGCCACACTTCTGTGTGCTTTGCCTGGAATGCCTTTTCCTTTTGTACCACTTCATCTTCAGTTCAACTATTTCTTCCACTGCCTTTCTGGATTCCTGTCCATCCAAGCAGCATCTTCAGTTGCCTTCTATATGCCCTCACTGCATATTAAATAAACCTTTATGGTAGCTCTTACCACACTGCACTGAAGTAACTTGCATAGTGAAATAATATTTTTGAAATGCTTCCCTGGACCACCTACCCATTGGTCTTCCATGCTGCCTCCCTCTCACCCTGTAGTTTTAACTCTGTTTTCCTGATTCCTGGAATTTCTGTGAAGCTGTCTCACTGTGCCTTGCCGGGAGGACAGTGTAAACAAGGTGGGTGGAGGTTATAGACCCCCCAATTCCTGCTTTATCAAGAAGAGTTTTGTTTTTACCTGCTTTACAACCAGGTCTTCAAAGAAATAACCCATGGGATGACACTTTCAATAGTTATAAGAAACTTGAACTCCACAGCTTAACCTAAAGAAGACTGGACAGATAGAGAGTACGAGGCATGAAAGCGCAGATCTAGTAGGGACGTGTAGACAGGAATTTCCTCACAGATGGGTTGGTGGCTGACACTCTGGCAAGGTAGATAACCACATATGGGGTCACAGGCTCTGAAAGTCCTTACCTCAACAATGATCATGAGTCATCCATCTGTGCCACTGTATTTCAGAGCCAGAAGGAATTATAAAATTAACTAATCTATCTTCTTTACTGTACAGGTGAAGGATGGATCCCTAGAGATTTAAGTGGCTTGCTTAGGCTACCTGGCCATAGCACAGATTGGAATTTGGTTCTTCTGGACTCCTTGCCTGTGATCTTCCCACTACACTGACTCAGTCTACACGTAAGAACAGCCCTCTCTGTGATTCTCTGGAAACTGGTTACCAGCTGCAGGATTCTAGTCATCATCACTCATGTTCCAGTCATCATCACTCATCATCACAAAGGGCCCTTTGATAGGGAAGAAAATTATTTTAGCAACAACCTCCTGAAAAAAAAAAATGCCACAAGTTTGCATCTGACCCTTGAAAACAGGTGATCTGGGACATTTGGCTACTTTCGCAGCCTGGTTGGAGCACGCTGTTCCTCAACTTCAGCTCAGAGCTCTCCTTTTGATCATTGCTTAGCCTCCAGGTGCTCAGCTAGGGGTCTGAATTTGAGGTAATCCAGACTGAGCCCATCTGTGACCTCTCACCTTAACATACAAACACATTCAGTATCACTACCTATGGCTTGAGCTTATCTGCCTGTACCAGCAGTGACCTGGATGCTATGCCCACCAAAAGGCCAAAAGGGAACCACACCAGGAATGAGATGGCTCATGGAATTCTGTTTCACACAGGCAGCCTCAGTGTTTTCCAGTGAAATTGCCACTCTCAGATCTTTCTCGTGCAGTGATCCTGCAAACCATCATTCAGGGAAAGAATAAACTGATTGTCACTTCCCAAAAATAATCAAAGCAAGCATTTTGTAGGAGTTGCATTTATCATCCCATAACATCTTCTGAGAAGTTAGGATATTTCATGTCTTTTGCTTGTTAGTGTGCACACCCAGCCCACTGTGTTGCTGGGAATTCCCCACACCAGCATCATTTCAAGAAATGCTAGAAAATGGTTAGAAACTAAGGTTGCCTGATTGCTTTAAGTGTGAGTCAGTGTTCCCTGCCTCTTTTTGGTAGAGAAAGATCAACCCCTCAACCCTTCGTCACTCATGTCCAAGGTATCAAACATATTTCTTTGATTGGTTAATGTCCATCTAGGTCCTATCTTGAAAAGGATTCTGAGGTTCTGTTTGGGGACAGAGAAGGAATGACATAATGGATTAGTGGTGTACCATGGCCTGGGGTACAGGAAAATAACCGGCAGGTTTCCTGTATGGGTTTCATCCCCAACTTATGAAACCAATGAAACTATAGCTAGAGAAGGAGATGGAAGAAAGACCTACTCATTCTCTGGAGTCTCAAGTTAGGCTTCTAGACTCCCCTGGAGATAACACTGGCCTGGCAATCTAACACATACTTGGCCTTGTTTTGTTCCATTCTGCCTCTCTCCACACCCTCTGAATAACCCCATTCTCTTTTTGTAATATATAGAATATATAGAATCTTGTAATATACAGAATAACAAGGCCTGAATAGGTCTTAGACTCTAAACAGAATGGAAGCCACTTTAAAATATACATTTCTCCTGAAATAAACTTTAGAAGAAAAGATTCCAAAAGACATGTGTCCTTAGTTCATACCTGGCATATCAAATTTGATTATGAAGCAGATATAAAGATCTTAAATAAATGTAAAATAGGGATCGACCCATGGGCTTTCTTTACACCTACAACTTAATTGCCAAGAAGTTCAGAGTCAAATAGTTTATGGTAGAAGTTTATCCCTCTCCTCCATGACCCATGCCAACCCTTCCCCAACACCCCCCCCCCCACACACACAACCCAACCAGCCCAGCCAACCTCATTCATCCCAGGGGTTCTCAAAGAGTGGTTCCTAGACTAGCAACAACAGCATCGGGTGGGAACTTGTTAGAAATACAAACTCTCAATCTTAGTTCCATATACTCTACTTACTCCACTCATACTTACTCAACTTACTCTCATTCTTACTGAATCAGAATCTCCGAAAGTAGGGCTCAGCAATCTGCCTTAAGAAAATCAAGTGATTCTGATGCATGCCAAAGTTTGAGAACGAACAGCTTGCAGTGCTGCCTAACGGAATTTTCTGTAATGATGGAAATCACGTCCTATGTTTGTACTGAACAACATCATAGCCACTGGCTACATGAGGCTATTGAGCACTTGAAATGTGCAAATGAGGAAATGAATTTTTAACTTTATTTATTTTTAATGAAATTAAATGTAAATAAGTATATGTGGCAAGTGGCTTCCAGACTAGACAACATAGCTCTACGACGGTAGCATTTAAATATTTGGGGTTCTGAGAATTTTCTGAGAATCTTATGAAAACTACAAACCCTATCTCTAGAAAAAAATGCATATATTCCAATAAACAAAATTTGGTAAACAATTTCTGGAGGCCCAAGGGAGTTGCAGAGCATTCAAGAGAATCCACTAAGTATCCACCCTCAAAATTTCCAGTAGCAGAATTTGCAATTTATAGGTTGTAAATTGTTAAAGAATTTCTATGTACATCATGTGGAACTTATTTTCTAGACCAATGAAAATACAGATTTATGTACAATGAGTTCCAAGAGAAATGTTCAAAATGTTTCACCAAAACAACAAACCAATATTCTGGACTCAGAAGTGGTTGTGATGCTAAATATTAGAAATGCCAGCAAAGTTAAACAAATATGTTAAAATTCTAATTATGCCTAAGATCATCTGTCCCCAACACAATATATTCCTCAATTGTTGTCAATGGTATGTATTGCAAAATTTATCAGGTCAATAGATTAGGAGACCTCGTGCAGGAACTGTCCATACTTTTTGGATATCTGGTAGGATGGAGGCCACCTTGGCATGGAAGACTATCCTCTTGTATAAAGAATGATCTGCATGTGGAAGGCAAATTTTGTCTCCTATCACTGTAATCATTTCTGATGCACAAATGAGTGGTCCTGAACTGTACTCTATGTTCCAGTGTCCTAACCTTCAGTGTTCTTTTATGACAATGAAATCCCATCATCTTTGATGGCTCAGCTCAAATACCTCCTCCTCTACCCAACACCAAGATCTTTATTTTCCAAAATCTTAGACCATGCATCCCCCCAAATTACAGCACTTGTAACACTCACTTGAAATTTCATGTATTATAGTTTCACGTTCTCACAAGTTCCTACAAGGGAGGGGCTGTATCTTTTAACATTTTTTAACCTACACATTTTCTATCTCAATGCTCAAAGTAGGTGCATATAAATACTTATGAGTGAATAACCCAACTCAGATTCAACTAGTATTTGAGTGCCCACTATGAGACAAATATTATGCTATTTCCCATGTGTTCCTCCATTCACTCACCACAACAATCCTGAGAGGCAAATAGCATTAGATTCATTTTGAAGATAAAGGTATGAAGGCTCAGAGATACTGAACAAATTTTCTAATCCCAGTGTGAAATTAAATTTAAGAATGGGCATTAGGGTTAAAACACCTGGGTTCAACGACAGCTGAGTGACACTGGATGTGTTATTTATGTCAAATATGGGTATGGGTATGTTTCACATAAATGACAGTTCTTCCATTTAAAAAATGCAGCTCTTGGGACACCTGGGTGACTCAGTCAGTTAAACGTCTGCTTTCAGCTCAGGTCATGATCCCACGGTCCTGGGGTTGAGTCTTGCTCAGTGGGGAGCCTTGTTCTCCCTCTAACTGCTGCTCCCCCTGCTTGTCCTCGGTCTCTCTCTCTCTCTCTCTCTGACAAATAAATAAATAAATAAATAAATAAATAAATAAATAATCTTGAAAAAAAATGCAGCTCTTAATTGTAACCTAACTCATGCGGAGGAAGTAAAATAATATTAATGCTTAGAATGGTGTCCAGACGATGGCTTAGAAGTATCTTCAGTAAAAGTTATCAGGTTTCCTTGGAGAAATGGCTGACTCCCAGGCTAGAGCAAGAAAAGTATAAGATAAACGTGGAACAGAAAATAAGGAATAGCACAATAAATTATGGGAATATGTCAAAAAAATATAAGAATCAAATGGAAGGGTCTTCAATTGGGAAATCTTAATTCAATTAAAAAATAAAGATAGTAATGAATTATAACTCATAGAATAAAACAAAGTTCTACTAAACCATAATGAAATAAATAAATAAGAAATGATGGAAGTAGAAAATCATCATTTGGCAAACACAACAATAATGAATATTGCAGGTAAATACTGCCAATAGAAGGTAACATTGGTGATGAAACTATGATGAGAAATAGGATAACTATATGGTCTCAAAGTATCTTCTCACAAGATACTTATTAAATACAAAGGCAAAGTAACAACTTTACTCTGGGAAAACCTGACAGACATTATCCAAACCAAGTTATCAAGGTTATCAAAGATGATAACTAAGTTATCATCAGAAATAGTGCAAACTGATGTCATGTACCATCTGTTATAATAGACTGAGAAGGACACACTAAACTATTCTGATCAAATATGGATTTCCTGAATTTGCTTGTGAAAAAATACCGATATATCTAAAAAAAACCAAATTGAGGAATATTCCACAAAATAAATGCCCAGTACTCTTCAAAAATGTCAGTCTTAAAGAATGAGAAACTGTTTGAGATTAAAAGACACAAAGGAGACACAACAAGTAAATGCGGTGTGTGATTCTGAGTTGGATCCTATTTCACAAAAAGAATATTAGTTGCAACAAAAGGAGAAACCTGATTACAGTCTTTATATGAGATAATAATATTGTATCAATGTTTGATCATCATACTGTCAAGTTAAGTAAGGTGTTAACATCTGGGGAATCTGGGAAAATGCTTTGGACTAATTTTTCAACTTTTTGTGAGTTTGAAATTAATTCAAAACCAAAGGTTAAAAAATATATGATTGTGATATCTAGCAAAACTCTAACAACGTGGAAATCTAAATGTCTGTTAAATGATGAATGGGTAAACAAAATGTAGTGTATCTATGCAAAGGAACATTATTAGGCTATAACAAAGGCTGATGTATTGATATATGCTACAACATGGCTGAAATTTGAAAACATCATACTAAGTGAAAGAAGCCAGACACAGAAGATCACACTCTATGATTCCATTTATATGAAGTGTCCAGAACAAATCTACAGAGATAAAAAGTAGATTAGTAGTTGACAGGGAGTGAGGGGTGTAGGGAAAGGGATAGTGACTGCTAATGGATATGGGGTTTCTTTGGGGGTGATAAAAATGTTCTAAAATTAGATAATGTATAACTCTGTACTATACTAGAAACAACTAAAGTGTTACACTTTAAATGGGAGAATTTTATCATATGTGAATTGTATCTTAATAAAGCTGCTTTTAAAAAAAATAATAGTGCCTGGCACTCTTATAAATGATCAAAAGTAATAAATGGTCATAACACACACTCTAAAAAGCATGGCACATGGTGATGATGACAATGACCACTGGTACTATTATTGTCATCGTTGTTGTTTTCTCCTCACTAGAGCTCATACCTTTCCAGCATTAACTTGTAAGGCTTATAAATAAGCTAGAGGTAAAATGACTTAGTTATTTGTTAACTGCCTCTTCCTATCTACTGGCAACCAAACCATCTCTCTCCCCTGAGGAAAGACCAAGGGTTTAAGGAGAATCCATTTCAGCTGCAAGCACTGATGAAGATGCTTGGAAACAGGACAAAATGTGATCCAGGGGAAAAATATCAATCTATTTAGCTTTTATGGATTTCTTCGGATTTGTTTGTTTACTGAATATTAAATTAAATGTTATTTAATTTAAATTTAAATTATTTTTTTCACCTTTCAAAGGGTTGCATTACTGCCATGAATCCTTGTTCAGCTCTCAATGCATCAGGTAAGAAAAGCTCCAGGCATGTTGGCTGCAGGTGTAAAAAAATGGACCAGGCTGACAAAATCTGAATTTTTTATAGAAAGCAATGGGGAGAATTCTAAAGGGCTTTGCATGGCATTCACAGGAAGCTTATTACATATGTGGATGGCACCTGGTATAGGCCCACATTCTGTCCCTTGGTGCTTACAGACCATTTACTATCTCTGGATGTGGAAACACTGAAGCCAGAGTGAACTCACCTTCTCTCAGGTCTCAGTGCAGCCTCAGAGAGCTGAGGGCTGCCATTAATCTTGAGAAGCCTCCAAACACAGTATTTAGCTGGGATTTATGAGAGGCCTTTGAGGCTTGCTCACTACTGGTCACAACCCCATGTCCTTGATTATTGTGAATGAAACAAAGCCAAAGAAAACAATGCTGATGGCTGAGCACAGACAGAGCAAGCCCTGTGGTATAACAATCAAAACTCATAAACAATCGTTCCAATTTGCAAGCCCATGATGTAGGCTTATCTGAAATTAATAAATGCCCTCAGAGGTCTCCTCGAGAGGAAGGCCTGACATTCTGGGAGAGAATGGAAAGGGCAGAAGGCCAGAAGGAATTGCTCTCTGAAGCTACATTCTTAACTAATTTGTTCCGAATATCCTCCAGTCATACTTGTGAGAAATGACATCTGAGGGCAAGGGGCAACAGTTCAGAGATAAAACAAGTTGAAGGTATTTAAAGTACTTGCCAAGGAAAAGTGCTCATCTGATAAAAATTTAGACAGGAAGTATGCCAAAATCTAGGAGACACACAACTGAGAGATGTGATGAGGTGATTGCTGCTCCAGCTGTCAGACTTGTCAATGGTGTGGAGATGCCAGATTTTAACTCAAATGCAATGTCAGCCCAATAGCTGCCTCTATTTCCCTGCATGGTTTTCATTAAGAAAGCACTAAGACTTGGTTTCAACTATAAATATACTATCTGGGGCTAATTCAAGATGTAAATTTGTCAGTTGGTCTGTCTCCTCTTCAAAAGTGGAACTTAAGTAGGAGGAAGAGAATACAATCTGACACTTTTACCATCACTATACTGGAATGGAACCAGCAGGGTGTACTTGGGCTGGAATTGTGGGCATGTTAGAAGACAAGACATGAAGGGCAAGGTGGGTCTTGAATTGCCTTGAGGAAGGCAAAATTTTCCTTATTGGTCTTTAAGGGTCCCACTAAGAAACAATGGTATAAGGAGTGGCAACTCATCCATAATTTTGGAATGCCAAAGTAGATCAGGATCTGTGTTATAATAAATACTAGCCATAAATATAAGTAAATATACTTGCAATTGCAACCAAGATGGGATAACAGGGACTAGATTTACCCCCCCCCAACCTGAAATAACTAAAACATTGAACAAAATATGAAAAACAAAGAGTTTTTAGTCAATAGATGTATGGCGGCACAGGCTAACATGTCCTAAGAGAGGGAAAATAAAGGAAGTGATTTCTTGAATTGCCTCAGTTTACTGCCTGGAGAGAACTGTAGGTCACATTAAAGGCAAAGGGGACCCAAGTGGAGCACAGAGTCCCTTTGAGTAGTGGAAGTGGAACCAGGAGGAAAAGGCAGGGAACGTGTCTAGAGTTTAAAGCACAGACGACCGAAGAGGAGAAAATGTAACCAAAAGAGCTCCAGAAAACTTCAGAGAATCTGCTTCAAGTCTTTAGCTGATCAAGGCATGTGCATAAGGCAATTACTTGAGTCTGGGAAGAGAACTACCTGAAACAAATGAAAGATATCTAAATTTGTAAGGAAGAAATAAAACCGAACTACTGGGGGAAGAAAAACCAAAAGGGGAAAAAAAGGAGCAATTCCTCAATATTAAGTAGAACTGAGAAGAGTGCATGTTCTCCAACTAGAATGGAAAATCTAGCAAATCATGGGATTTGGGGTAGAGTATCCAGAATGATACAGGCTCAACAGTGGGGCAAAATTAGCCTAGATTAAAGCTGATTTTGTCCCAACTACCAAAGATTAAAAGCAAGTCTTTAAAGTCAGTAAGTCAAAGGAAAAAAAAAACAACACATGCACATTGGAAAAGAAGGAATAAAAATGCCTCTATGGGCAGACAAAATGATTATCTACATAGAAAACCCAAGAAGTCTACCAAAGAACTCCTAGAACTAATAAATAAGTCCAACAAGGTGGCAGTATACAAGATCAACACACAAAAATTGTATTTTCTAAGTAGAGACAATGAACAAATGGAATATGAAATAAATAATACAATTTACAACTGTATTGAATTTATAATTGCTCAAAGAATACGAAATACATAGGTATAAATTTAGTACAATATTTATAGGATCTTTATGATAAAGATTACAAAATTTTGGGCAAAAGTAATTTTAAAAAGACCTAAACACTTGGAGAGGCATACCATGTTCATGGATTGGAAGACTCATCACAGTAAAGATGTGAATTCTTCCTAAATTGATTTACAGATTTAATGCAATACCTATCAAAATCCCAACAAATCTCTTTCTAGACAAAGACCACTTATTCTGATACTTATATCAAAAGGTAAAGGAGCTAAAATTGCCAAAATAATTTTTTCTTTAATAAAAGGGGAAGGAATCACTCTTCTCTTCTCAATGTCAGGTTTTATTATATAAGCATAGTAATCAAGATAGTATGGTATTGAGGGAGAGAGATTGATCAATGGAACAGTATAGAGAACCTAGAAAAAGCATAAATCCTAAGGGGAAAAATTGATATATTGGACCTCATCAAAACTAAAGGAAAAGAAAGAAAACTGCTTTTAATTGCAGAAGACATTATCATCTGTAAAGAAAATCACACAGAATGTACACAAAAATCTATTGGAACTATAAAAAAATGGGTTTATGTAGGTAGCAGTGAACAAGGTCAATATACAAAAATCAATTGAATTTATGTATAAAAGCAACAATCAGAAACTGAAATTAAACAATAGCATAGCACAAAGCAAATAAAAGGTATCTAAATTGGTAAGGAAGAAATAAAACAGTCACTATTTGCAGATGACATATTACAGGTAAAAAAAAAAAAAACCCTAAAGACTCCACCAAAAAACCAATAGAGGTGATCAATAAATTCAGTGAAATTGTAGGATACAAAATTAATATACCGAAACCAGTTGCATTTCTACACACTAATAATGAAGCAGTGAAAAGAGAAATTAAGGAAACAATTCCATTTACAACTGCACCAGAAAGAATAAAATATCTAGGAATAAATTTAACCAAGGAGATAAAATACCTAGAATCTGATAACCATAAGACATTGATGAAAGAAATTGAAGGCAACAGAAATGGAAAGATAAACCATGTTCATAGATTGGGAGATGTTGTCAAAATGTCCATACTACCCAAAGCAATCTACAGATGCATTGCAATCCCTGTCAAAATACCAACAGCATTTTTCCCAGAACAAGAACAAATAATCTTCAAATTTGTATGGAACCACAAAAGATCCAGCAATTCTGAGAAAGAAAAACAAAGCTAGAGGTGTCACAATTCCAGATTTCAAGATATACTAGAAAGCTGTAGTAATCAAACAGTATGTTATTGGCACAAAAATAGACACATAGATCAATGGAATAGGATAAAAAGACTTATATACAAGTTTGCTTTGAAAAGGTTGATTTGAAAAGGTAGATTATAATAATACCTATGTTATAGGGTTATGGCATATAGAAAGAGCTCAACAAATGTTAGTTTTGTTAATTTTCCCCACTTCTTATTCCCACTAACAGATGGTAAATTCTTGCAAGATGTGTCTTATACTCACCCTACCTCAAACACAACAGACTCTCAAGAGCTCGACACACACATGCCAGAGGTGTCCCAAATTTCCATATGCACATCAAGTCTCATTCTATATCCTACACTTCACTTTGGCATTCTCCCATCTAGTTATTGTATCCTCCTCACATGCATCCCAAATCCTTCTTCTGAGTTAACTTTTAATATACCCCTTCTTTATCTTCCAAGGAAGAATCCTTCATCTTCCAGGTACTTCCAAGTGCCCTCAATATTACCTCCAAAATATCTCTCCTATTTCCCCCATATTTTCTATGGCCTTGGCCTAACTTCAAGACCCTGATATCATTTGCTAACAATATTATAGGCATCTACTAATCTCTTTAACTTTGATGATTTGCTGATCTACTACCACTTATAAGTAGTATCTTTTAAATCTTTAGTATGCATAGAATGCACAGATGATACAAATCTAGAAATCAAGATTAAAGAGGTCAATAGCTAAGGCCTAGAAATGTGCACATGTAACATCTTTCACTGAGGGACTTGATGCAGCTGAACTATAAATCCTACTTTGATAATCGTTATACTCCCTGTTATTATTGCCTAAGGAAGAAAACATTCCATCTTAGCAAGCAAGCTGGCCTTTATTAAAATATTCAACTTCATTAGCTGTCTAAACAGAAGTAGTTAACACTGTATCACGGAGCTCCAACAAACTAGAGAGTGTCAGAAGAATCTGCATTTCCCTTTCTCTTCTTCCTTCCAGACTCCTTCCAAGGACAGGGTCATTCATGGACCTGATCTGCCATGGCAGTCATGACAGTGGCAGCAGTATAATCACTTAGAACCTTGAGAGACGATCTGTCTCCCTAGCCAGAGTTATTGGAAAAAGTAGCCTCTACTGGCCAAAGAGTGCAGAGAGAATGCCCATTTCTTTTTCTTTTTTCCCACTGTCTCTTCCCCCAAATCGCCCCAGTCACATAGAATGTGTGATGGTGCAGGTAACCTGATTTTCTAGCCAAAGGAACCGGGAAAAGGGGTTCCTGGGAACAAATGTTGGTGAGGATATGGAGAAAAGGATATCCTTGTGCAATGCTGGTGGGAAATATAGATTGTACAGCCATTATGGAAACTAGCATGAAGTTTCCTTAAAAAAATTAAAAATGGAACTACCATATGATCAACAATTCCATTTCTGGGTAAATATATAAAGAAAACAAAATCACTATGTTGAAGAGATGTCTGCACCCCATGTTCCCTACAGCATTATTTATGATAACCAAGACTTGGAAACAATCTAAGTGTCTACTGACAGATGAATGGATCAAGAAAAGGTAATAGACACACACACACACTGAAATATTACTCATACATAACAAAGAAGGAAATCCTACCATTTACAACAACATGGATGGAACTTGAGGGGATTATGCTAAGTGAAATAAGTCAGACAGAGAAAGACAAATACTGTATGATCTCACTTATGTATGAAATCTAAACAAACAAACAAAACAAACCTAGGAGTAACAGAGAACAAATTGGTGGTTGCCAGCAGTAGTAGGGGTGGGGTGCAAGATGAGTGAAGGTGGTCAAAAGGTAGAAACTTCCAGTTATAAGATAAACAAGTCCTGGGAATGTCATGTACAGCATAGTGACTACAGTTAAAAATTCTGTATTGCATATTTTAAAGTTGCTAAGAGAATAGATCTTAACAGTTCTAATCACAAGAAAAAAAAATGTAACCATATGAGGTGATGGATGCAAACTAAGCTTATTCTGGTAATCATTTCACAATATATTCATATACCAAGTCATTTTGTATCTCAACAAACTGGGAAGAATAAAAGCCAGTCTTCATCTCTGTCATAAATGTGCTAAGTTCACTCATCAGAGGAATTAGGCAAAGAAAGGTCATTTCAGGTCCTTTGCTAAAGCTTAGGAAGGAATCCCTAAGCTGACCTTAACAGGACAGTCTTGGAACCAAACACAGGGTCAGAGAATTACCCTGTAGAGTTATTAAAAAAAAAAAAGTATATAATGGAATAAAGAAAACACCAACGAGTTTTGACTCTCTGGTTTTATTATCAATAGAGTTGTAGAAAGAAGGTAGGTATCAAGAAGATATCAAAAAGATATCAAGTCTTCATGATCCACATTAATTTATTAAACTGCCCATCTTTACATCCTGATGGATCCCCAAGTACAGACTAATAAGCTACAAATAAGGATTTCTCAGAAATATAAATTAGAACATTTCCTCTCACCATTCTAAATGCTTCATTTTCAATTTTATCCCTGTTACTTCTACCATTGAGTCACTGCCCCAGTGATAGAATTTCTTATTCCTCACAACACATGAATTGTTTGTACCTTGTCCTTTGAACTATTCAAAAAGTATTTATCACTGGTTTCTACTATGTAAGTTGAAGTCCTCTTCAAAGAGGACAACTCTATGTTGAGTTAAAGAAACCTTAAAAGCCTATAATTCACATATACTGAATATCCACAGGCTGTCTAAATCTCATACAAGTTATTTCTATTTAAAAAGAAATATGTCAAACCATCAAACTGGTTGTTTTACTTCACATAGACAAAGCTGATCAAAGAGAGATAAGGTAATATGTGAAAATACATATGAACCCCAAATTTACTTTAATTCACAAGTTATACTTCTGTCTTTGTCATTAACATCATGTACTGATTATGGGAACATAGGTAAGATATTAAACATATCTAGATCTCAGTTACAACATGTATAAAATGTGAAGGCTGGCACAGGACTCCTTTAAGGTTTCTTCCAGCTCTTGGGGTGCCTGAGTAGCTCAGTCAGTTAAGTGACTGACTCTTGATTTCTGCTCAGGTCATGATCTCAGAGTCATAAGATCAAGCCCCATGTCGGGTTCAGTGCTCAGCACGGAGTCTGCTTGCCCCTCTCCCTCTTCTCGCCCCTCTCCCTCTGCTCCTCTCCCTGCTCACTCACTTACAAATAAATAAATAAAATCTTTAAAAAAATTTCCTCCAACTCTAATACTCTATGACTCTAGAAATAATTGAATATTTCAATTTCCAATTCAGTATTTTTGTCTCATATAGAGTATTAAATACTCAACCTGGGTATATAATAAATCTTGGTGCAACATGAAAATAACACCACCACATGGTTTTATAATAGAATAAGTGTGCGGCAGTATCATACATCAGTAGATTTCAACACTAATTCTCCTAATAAAACCTCTTATGTTTGGGGGAAAAGTCAATGAAGGAAAGATACCTATGGATTTCAGATTTTATCTAAGAGCAGTTGAGAAATCAAAGAGAAGATACCATTTTCTTCTAATCTTTCTCTGTTAACTTCTCTGAGATTCAGCTTCCTCATGTGTAAAGCTAGGATAATCATAATCAACTGAAAAGATTGATGGGAAAATGAGATGAAACAATGTAAGTAAAGTGATTAGCTTAGAATATTATTATTCATCAGAAATTCTCTGGGAATCATAATTGTTTTTGCCATAGAGACTACTAAGTTGGAAATTTTTAAAGGAATCTACTAATAGAAATTATACAAGTTGAGGCTGTATTTACTAAAATCTCAGCAGGCCAGTTAGAGGAAGAGAAACAAGGCTAAGGCAAATATGGTTCATATAGGGTGTATTATCTGTCTCAGGAAACAAAATAAGGGACAAAACCCCCCAAAAGTCTTGGACCTTCTACACTTTTTTTGTTAAGTACATGAAATAAAACAACTCTCTTGAAGTTCAGGTACCATTCTTGAAGGTTTCAGATTCGTTTCTACTAGGCTAGTTAAAAATTACAGTACTTCAGAGTTCAACCTTTCCTTAGCGACCAATGTTTCTCATTAGGACTCTGTAGACAGGGCACTGTTCCTTCCTGTGCACTGCAGGATGCTAAAGAAGCCCCAGCCCATTCCTACTATCTGTGGGATCAGAAATGGTTACATAATTTGTGGGACCCAGTGCATAATGAAAATGAATGACTCCTTCCTTGCTCAACACTTATTTAGAATTTCAAGATGGTAACAGCAGAGAAGTAAACCAAGCATTGGGTCTTCTTATCATGGAACCCATAAAGCTGGCCTTGTGGGAGGAGCCTTCTTGGTTACTATAACCCTTAACTAATTTCCTCTGCCCTACCTTACATTGCCAAGTGCCTCCTTTAAGAAATTTTAGGTCCAAGCTATTGTAGATAATGAAACTAAGGCCCACAAATATGCAAATTGTCTAAAGTCATATTGGCAGAAAAACACGAATATAGGATTGGATCCATGTTTTCCGACTTCATAATTTTTTAATAAAAGGTTTATAGAGATATAATAAACATAGCCTAAAATTCACTATTTTAAAGTGTATATTCAAGCTTTTTTTGTATATTCACAGAGTTATGCAATCATTACTACAATTTAAGAACATTTTCATCAACCCCAAAAACTCTCATGCCCATTAGTAATCATTTCTCATTCTTTTCCCTGATTTCCTCAATCCTATGCAACCACTAATCTTCTTTCCATCTCTATATATTTACCTTATACTATGTGTGGTCTTTTGTAACTGGGTTCTTTCACTTAGCATAATGTTTTCAAGATTCATCCACGTTGTAGCACACATAAGTACATTATTTCTTTTAATTACCAAATATTTCACTGTATGGATATCATATTTTATTTATCAATCCTTCAATTGGTAGACATTTGAGGTTTTTTCCACTTTTTTGAGCTATTAAGTAATGATGCTATAAACATTCATGCACAAGTTTTTTGGGGGTGGATGTATGTTTTCAGTTCTCCTGGGTATACACCTAGGAGTAGAATTGCTACATCATATGGTAACTATATGATTAATCTTTTAAGGAACTACCAGATTGCTTTCCGAAGGAGCCTCACCATTTTAGATGCCCAGCACCACATCCTTGCCTACATTTGTATTGTTCATCTTTTTTTTTTAATTGTAGCCATTCTAGAGGGTATGAAGTGGTATCTCTGAGGTTTTGATTCACATTACTCAGATGACTAACAATGTTGAGCATTTGGTTGTATGTTCATTGATCATTTGTATATCATTTTTGAACAAACATCTATTCAAATCCCTTGCCCATTTTTTTAAATGGGATAACTGTTTTTTTGTTACTGAGTTGTGTTCTTTATATATTTGGAATATAAGTCCTTCACAGATATATGATTTGCAAAAATCTTCTCCCATTTTATAGTTATCTTTTCATATGTTCACATGGTGTTCTTTGAAGAATACACATTTTTAATTTTGATGAAGTTCAATATAGCTATTTTCCTCTTTTGTACCTTGTGATTTTTGTGTCATATCTAAGAAACTACTGCCTAATCCAAGGTTACAAATATTTACACCTATGTTTTTCTTCTAAGAATTCTATACTCTTAGGTCTTATATTAACTCTTTTTGAGTTAATCTTGAAAGGAGACCAATTTCATTCTATTTCATGTGACTACCCAATTACCCCAGCACCATTTATTGAAAAGACTGTTATTTCCCCCATTGAATTGTCTTGGCATCCTTACTAAAAATCAGTTAACTGTAAATATGATGGTCTATTTACAAACTTTTTGTTCAATTCCATTGATTTGTATACCAGTACCATGCAACCTTGATGATTGTAGCTTTGTGTAAGTTTTGAAATTGGAAAGTCAATTTCATTGAATCTATAAGATCAGTTTGGGGGAATGATGCCATCCTCACAGTCATGCAATTAAAAGTATGATTGTTTCCTTAATTTTACTTTCAGATTGTTCACTGCATATATATACAAATACAATTGATTTTTCTATATTGCTCTTATATCCTGCTTTTTAAAATCAGTTAAGAGAATAAGGGAGAAGAAATATTGCATTTATATTATCTTTTATTGTTTTATAATTATCTTTGCTGGTGTTCTTTGTTTTTTAATGTGGTTTTGAATTAATGTCTGGATCCTTGTTTTCAGCCTGAAGAAATTCACTTAGTAATTTTTTATAGGGCATGTCTATTAGCAATGAAACATCTCAGTTTTTGAATGTGAATGCTTTTATTTCATCTTCATAGCTATAAGACAGTTTGGCTGGATATAAGATTCTTGTCTGACAACTATTTTCTTTCAGCACTTTGAATATGTCATCCTACTGGCTTTTAGCCTCCATTACTTCTGATGAGAAGTTAGTTGTTAATCCCTCCAGGAGGAGGGAAGAAATGTGGAGTTTTTGCTTAATGGTTACAGATTTTCTTCTTGGGAGGATGAACAAGCTTTCAACATAGATAGTGGTGGTGGTTGTACAATAATGTAAATGTAATTAGTGACACTGAATAGTGGATAGCTTTTGAGGCTGGTCATTAAGGATTGTTGTGAACCCAGGAGAGCTGTCAGCTGTCTCTTTCCCATGGTTCTCTCCAGGAAATGTACTGCCCTCTGTTTACCTTTTTGCTCTCATAGTTATTAGCCTCTTCATAATTGCTTAATATCAAAATCTCCACTGTTTATGTAAGTGCCGTTAACCTTAAACTTCCCCACATTCTGTTTCAAACACAGTCAGTTCTTTTGGAGAAAATTCCAGAACTTTCTGTTCTTATGGACTGCTTCTCTCCCTGGAGAAAAGTCTCTAAGCCACTGCTCCTGGTGCTGGAAAGAAAATGGTGGGCTCTGGTCTTCTCAGCTTGCCTCTTTCAGTATGGAATCTCCACCCTATAATCAAACTGGAGAAAGAGTGATCACGGCCCCTGTATTCTAGCTTGCTACTTGGGGGAGAGCCTCACCTTCTGAATGGGGGTTGGGTAGAGAAAGAAGTCCCCAAAGTTAGGCACACACTGGGAATTTAACTTACAACTTGTGGAGTTGGAGAGAATTAAAAAAAAAAAAATGCTGGCAGCCTGCCTTTCTTGGCAAGATACCTTAGCCCTCGACTGGGAGCTGAAGGGAAAGGGAGACCCATCTTCTTGGCCACACCTGCCCAAGGTGGAGCTTCTGTCAATCCAAGCTAGGGAGGGAAGGGAGGAAAGGGACTCACATGGTTCGAGGGCCGTAGACTCTCATTGCTCCTTTTGAGTTTTAGTGGACTTTCTTACATAAATGTTTATTTGCTGTATTTCCCTAAGATAATATCTGGAGACATTAAATGGTTGTTGTTGTTGTTGCTTTTTTCCCCATAATCTTCACTAGTTACACTTGTTTCACCGGGGAGCAGACCACAGAGATCCCAAAGCTGCATTTCTAGAAGTGGATCTCTCCCTCTCTTTCCTTTCTTTCTTTTGTTTTTTTTTTAACCATCCCTCTTCCCACTGTTTTGATGTCTTGGGATTTCATTGATGAGCAAAGAAAATTTGTTACAAGGGCTCTCATCCTGTCTTCTGGATACATTTCAGAGTTAGGTGACCCTTCTGTGTTTTTCTCATGTTCTATGAGAAGAAGTTTAACTTTAAAATTCCTCCAGTTTTTCCAAACATATGCCTTTCTTAAAGGATAACTATAGGCAGAGCTATATACCTGAAAATGATTAAAAAGTAGTAAACGCAACTAACCTACCTAATTACAAACTCCCTCATGAATCATCCCTCATGTGAAAGAGATTTTCTTTGTGGTAACTTTATCTTTCCTGATCTCTGCAAGGTTCAGAACTTTCTCTGAGGCAGCTCAGAAAGATCCCTGGCTACTCTACTCAAAAGCACACAATGGTTTAAATAAAACAGAAATATCCTCCAACACTCCCCTTAAAGGGTCAGCAATTATTAATGAAGAGCAAGCCTCAAAACTTGCTAGTCAGTGATTAAAAGACATTTGCCCTGGAACAGTCTCGCTGTCTCAAATAAAAGAGATGAAGAAGGAAATTAAATTCTTGAAGAAATAAATTTTGACTGAAGTGAGAAATCACACTAAGAAGCTAATTTAAGAGAGATGAAATTAATTTTGGTGACATTTATTCTATTTAGCAAAAACGGTGACAAAACATATAGTGGCTCTGTTAGCCAGAGATAAGAGGCGAGTAATTTAAGGCTGGGCACAGCTACAGTCTACAGCGATTTAATCCTGCTGCTACACATCCCTTGTGACCTATCATTAAAGGTTTAAAGTAAAACTGACAATTATTATTAGCTAGTAATTGGATTTTGGAGATTCAGTATAAAGTTAGGATAATTTAAATGACTGTTGACATTGGAAAGATTATGTAAACGCTCTGAATCAGCTGAATTTATCAATTTATTTAGTCTTATAAAACTGAGCATACCCCAGCACCAGGAAACCAGCACGAGGGGTAGTGACTCTCTCAGAATTGTCCTCAGGGATCTGGCAAAGACTTGGACTCGGGTTTTCTGAAGGTAGCACGTAAACTTGCATACCAAGTCTCTGACAGGCAGGTGGGCTTCAAGCATCTGGCTCGGAACCATCCAGACTTTTTCACAGAGAACCAAGCACGTCATACCTCAGATAATCAGGGCATCCCAGGAGAAAAATAAAATCATCACAGGCCAATATTTTATGATATGGAATTTTAATTACAAAGGCTAAAATTCAGAAACTAAAGATGGAATCAAAAACACAACCATCATTATAGATTGAGAACGCTGTCCCCTGGCCGTTGTAATTCCTACAAGGCTACGCTTCATAAATACTGATACAAACCCTGCCTGCTCCTTTGTCCAAACATGGCACCAAGTAAAATTGGATTATTTAGGCAAATGCTTTACAAAATTAGTTCTGCTAAGAATGCAATTGCGTTAAAATCAGTAACAACATGGTGTCTCCAGCAACTGAGGCAAATGTTGCTATTAATATTCCCCTCATCTTTAAATGCTTTCTTAAAGGGAAGGTTTTGTTTTACTCTGAAATAATTACATCTCTATTCTTATTGCTTACATTCATTGGATACTACTTAAACCCTCCCCTGGGTTTTAGGACAGTATGTTTTAGGACCGTATACTCTCTCCCTGTTATATTCCAGAACAGAAGGAACCATACATATTTCATGTTTTCTGTAGCTTAGGAAAAGTAATTTTATACCTTACAAATATTCATATTTTGGGACTTCTAAAAATTCATGTTAAGGGATTATTTAAGGATATGTGCTTAGATTTAGCAGGCTGAACTACTGTTTATAAAAGCAATAGAATTTTAAAAGATATAATAGGTAAGAATAGGAAGTTGGTTAAGTAAATTATGGTACATCCTTATGATGGAATACATTATACAGCCATTAGCGTTCATGCTCTAGAAGAGCGTGGACATTGGAGATTTTTTCATATGTTGCTAAGTAATAAAAGCAAGGCCATAGAGCAAGATACGACTTTTTAAAAGAATCTGAAGGAATTTATACTGATTAAGTTGTTTCTCAGCCCGAATCTATCCTTCGATATGCCCTATAATGCTGGGGCTGTGAATTGCAGATTACATTTCTACTTTACCAGGGGACACCCCATAGGTTCTACCTATGGAGGATACTAAAGCAAGACTGGCAGACTGAAGCAGGGGGAAAGGACATGTTCCTTCCACTTTTTCCCATGATCCAAGTACCATTCTCATTGTGCCCCCATCACAGATGCCAGCACCAACCACAAGCACGAGAAATGCTTCTCAGAGGTCTGGATCCCAGTTCTGCAAGGTTCTGTATCCAAACTTCCAGCTTCTTTGAACTCTAATCTCTTTCTTTTATTCCTCTAGCCCTAAGGGTAGGGTAGCTGTTTCTTGCAGCTACTATCTCTGTTGTTTCATTGTTCCCTCCTTGCCTTTCTAGCCCCCGGTACTTATGTGCCGTGGGCTGAATTGTACACTACCCCACTGATAACGTTAAAGTCTTAACCCTCAGGAACCAGAATATGACTGTGTTTAGAGACAGCACCTTTAAGGAGGTAATGAAGGTACGATTAGGTCACATGGGTAGGCCTTCATTCAATATGACTGGTCTCCTAATAAGACAAGATCAGAACACAAACACACAGAGCTGAAGGTGACCATGTAAGCACACAGCAAATAGGCAGCCATCAACAAGCCAGAGAGAAGGGCCTTAGAAGAAACCAACCCTGCTGGCATCTTTGATCTTAGACTTCTAGCCTCCAGAACTGTGAGAAAATAAATGTTTGTTGTTTAAGTGATCCTGTCTGTGGTATTTGTTAAAGCAGCTCTAGCAAACTATTATACTATTTAACCAATCCCTACTTTAAACGATCTCTATCAAAATAGCTGGTATGCCAGTGCTCGGAAGTGGTCCTAGGAAATAGACCCTCAAAGATGGAATCCCAGGTTGTTTTGGACATATCTTATCTCCATTGTAAACAGTTACATCAAGTTGATGAAATTATCATGTGGTAGACTGTACCTACTCCAAGTGTCTTGGGGGAACAAATGGCTGCCGCATGTACCCATCGCTAAGGCAGCAACGACAGCTGCAAGGACTGCACTAAAGTACTGACTTATAAAATTATATAAATTTTAATTTATATAAATTAAATTTATATATGTATAAAATTATACACTCAGGTCTTAAAATATCAGCTGAAGTCACGAGGGAACCAAGAAGACTCTACAACAGCCCTTAATGAATATTTTACTTTGGGAGGCTCAAATGCTGCCAGTGATCTCAGAGCCTTGGTATTGTTAGATTGGTGTTGTAAGAGTTGACCACTTGAGCATTTGAGATCACAGAAGTACAATGGAGACAATGTCTATTACTCAGGAGGCAGAATTGCCAACCACATTCAAAAATCAAAAATAGGAAGTCAGAGGCAATCAGGAAAAGATGTTCACCTGCAAATGTTGTTTGTGTCCTGGGCCTCTTAGCTCAAGGTCACAAAGCCTTGTTTTTGTTCTTTTCTTTTTTCCCCTACATATCTCTCTGAGAAATGGTAATACCAGATAATAAGTATTTGCACACTATAAATGTATCAACTAATTACTGTGATAGTGGGAACAGTCTAGCACTGAATGACAGGCCATCAAGAGTTCTTGTCTGCCAAAAATGTAAATTTATCTCAATCCTGTCATCTTCTCATCTTTGACCTTGAGGAACAGTTCTATGGGGATGGCTTCTGTACTGCTGTCTGATTCTTCTGTACGTCCCCATGTCCACAAAGCCATGTTGAAACTGGGAGGAGAGAAGGGCAACTCTGGGTCTTGGATCTTTTTTGTCCTTCTGTGACACATGTTCCACATCTCTGAGAGACGATTACATAAACATGCAAGTGTATGGCCACACAAAGATTCATACCTCATTACCCACGATGGTAATGAAGATATGAGGGAAACGTGTATAATGGAAACCCATGGATCATTCGGAAGCCTCATTTTATTTCAGATTTCTAACTCAAATAACTGTTTCAGACAGGGCTGCTTTCACTGCCCAACAGATGAGCTTGAACAGTGGGAAGCTGCAGTTGAAAAGACCACCAGGGATGTAAGCACAAATCAATGATTCTTGGTTAAGTTTCCACTGGACATGTTCTGGCACTGGAGTTCACCCACCTCCCCTTGTCATTTCTCATCTGGGAACCCCTGTCCACCCTGGAGTGCATCGCTTATGTCTTTCGCTATTAGGAGCATAGTAACGGAGGACCAAGCCACCTAATCTCTCACTACATGTCCACTCACACTCATGTTTGCAGTTCCCAACACACCAGGCTCTCTTATCTGTGTAGCATGCTAATGCCAGGCTCTCCTCCTGTAATACTTTCCCTCCACCATCACCTAGAGCCAATTCCTCTTCCTTCTTTAGGACTCAGAATAGATATAATTTCTTCCCGGAAGCTATTATTGCTTTTCCTCCATTCTTCTCCTAAGTTCAACATATTTCCCTCAGGTGTAAATGATGCACATCTCCATCAGAGCCCTTATACACAAATGGACTCATCACCTGTCTGCATGCCTATTACCGTCTAGCACACTACGAAATGCCTGAGCACAGGAAATATTGATATTCATCTTATAGCCCCCACTCTTAGGAGAGGGTAGGCATACTGTGCTTAATAAATGTTTAAGAACTTCATGCTAGGACACCCAAGGTACATTTTCCAAGAGTCTTGAGAGACTGAAAGAGAAAAAAGTATCCATGAAGCTTCTTTGCAGAGGCAGAAAATGGCCTTAAATTATTTTGTGTCTTCTTTTCCCCATAAAGGAAAGCAACCCTTCTACCTACTTTATCAAAATATAAAGATTATTTATGCCAGCTCAGGAAGTTGCCAAACCAGAATTACACACGATAACAGTCCCCGAATAATAAAAATTCACTTCTTCATTCAGAACATTTATTGTGCACCTGCTGTGTGCCATGCATTGGAAGATACAGCTGTGTACATGTTAGGTAAAAGTCCAGCTCTAGCAGGGGTCACAGTCTAGTTGGGAAGATATATAATAAATAAGTAGGCAAACATATAAACACTATGACTACTGTTGGTGGCAAAGACTATGAAGTTATAAAATAAAGCAGTGATGTAGAAAGTGGGTGGGGTCCATATGCAGCTGTCCTTTCTTCTCAGGATATAGTTCTGCTCCTTTGAAGCCCTTCCCTCCTCTCTGACATCCAGCAATTCCCTTTATGGGGTCTCTTAGGCTCATTCACTCGTCCATTCTAATACTCTAAAGCTTGCAGTGAAAGCAGTGTTGCTTTGCCCTGGAAGAAGTAAATTACAAAGCTGACCTGTCATCATACTGAATCCTGTTACCAATCCACCTGCTGGTGGAGGGGCGTCTATCTCCTCTGCTCTGGGCAGCTGGGGCCCCACAAGATCCTGGTGGTAACCAAAGCACCCCATAAGCTTCAGCAGCAGGAAGAGGCCCTTTCAGAATGATAGCCTTGCCTTTTGATTTACTATCATTTCCCTTTCCTGCGTTTCCAACAAAACCCATAGGTCCCACTCACATCTCATTTCACTGTTGTTGGCTGTTTTCCCCTGGGGCAACATCCAGCCCACAGTTACAGTATTTCAGTTGTGCTCCAAGGATTTCTGGCTCCTATAGCTCCAGGGCTCTTATATGAGCCTGCTTTGGATACAGAGATGTGCTGACCAAACAAGGGCACTGGGACAGAGAAGGTCCACTCCTTATCCCTAAGCCTTCCTTAGGATGCAGTCGGGCAAGTTGCAGCCAGGGTGATGGAGGGGCCCAGTGGACTGGTAACAAATCAATCCTAAGAGATCCTGTAATGGGTCCTGAACTAATAACTTGCCAGCTTTATGCATTGCGGCTCTGTGTGCTGTGTACTCGGTTGGGTGGAAGGAATGAGGCACTTGTAGGATTACTGAGCACAGCATTTGCACAGGGGAACAGTGGGAAGTGATTTAGCAGCCACACAGGTGTTTTCTTTAATTATGCACTATCGGGAACACGGGCTGAGCTTAACAACCCCCACTGTTCCCTGTGTGTTTTCCCAGTTGTCCAAGGCAGGATGCGCTGAGTAACTGGAGAGGGCTGTTATCTGGCTGAAGTGCTTCCTGGTGGCCCAGAAACAGGGCCTCTTCTCACTTGTACTCCTGAAACCTAGACTTGCCTCTAAGGCAGGTAGGGGAGTCTCCATTCCACTCAGCTTAGGCAGAGATGGAGCAGGATGCCAGGAGAACTGTGTGCCCCTGGAAGAATCTCAACTTCTAGTAATTGGAGGTGACACAGCTGGGACATCATACCCGCTAGACCCAAAGCAGCTTGAATTGAGATGGGCATCTGGGAAAGCTGCCAAAGAGGAAGTAGGTAAGGAGGCTCTAGACCTTTTTTGCTGGTATTCTTTTACTACCCACTCCTATCAACTGGAAGAACAGGGCTTATTGTACTCTTTTTTTTTTTTTTTCATATGGAAAAACTGAGGTGCAGCTGGAACTAAAATAATACAAGTCAGGTCTCCTGATTCTCAGTACAGTTCTAAGAGCCTCCTCTTTGAACTAGTCCCTCTCCTGGGACTTAAACGTGCTTATGAACCACTTGGGATGGGGCGCCTGACTGGCTCAGTAGGTTAAGCATCTGACTTCGGCTCAGGTCATGATCCCAGGGGCCTGGGATTGAGCGCCGCATCGGGCTCCCTGCTCAGCAGGGAAGCCTATTTCTCTCTCTCCCTCTGCTTGTGTGCTCTCTCTCTCTCTCTCTCTGTGTCAAATAAATAAATAAAATCTTTATAAAAAAAAGAATCATCTGGGACTCTTGAAAAAATGCAGATTCTGGTTCAGGAGGCCTAGGGGTATTGCCTGAGAGTATGCATTCTTGTAAGAGCCCAGGGAACCCTGTGTGAACCACACTTTGAGTAGCACGAAAGCTCTCAGTGGACAGCACTTCTCAGAACAGGGGCTTCTCTTCATAGCTTGATGAGGATTCTTGGGTCTCCTGGTTCACCAACTCGCTCTCCTATCAGGGACTTTATTTCACACCTGTGCAAACTTGTTCCTTTTTTAAGCAACAGTTCTAGAATTAAGGTATGCTTACCTATAGGGAAGAACATTTGCTGATGATTAGTAATTATGATACCAGGCTCTTTATTTCATATGAATCATTCTGAAAACAAAGTACTAAAGACACCAACAGGTTGGTATGGAAATCTTGGTGCTCACAGCCTGCCTCCTGACTAAGAAATAAGATATGTGAATGCAGAACTAATGCAGAACTCTACTCTAAATGTAGAGTTTAGTGGCAGTGAATTTCAGTAGGGGCTTCTCTCCATATCAATAATGGGGTTACAAGATATTTTCTATTCCCCAGGCTCTTGGTTCAGGACAGAATGGCCTAAACACTTCCGAACCACACACTGGGATGATGGGATGAAGCTCAAATGTGTGCTAACCTCCGCTTCCTGCTCTACACAATCCACGAGCATCTCAACTATCTTTCTAGGAAAAGGTATGTTTGCTATGATATCTATAAACAAAAGGCACAGCTTTTTGTGTTTTGTTTTATGCTTAGAAGTGATCTAAGCACAAACTCATTTAATTCTCAGAAGTACATGAAGACGTTCTTAAGGCTATTTTACAAATGAATAAATGGAAGCTTGAAATTTTTAAATAATATCCCCAAGATCAAATAAGTAAAAATATCAGAGCTCGGATGTAAATACAGTCCTTATGACTGTGAACACAGAACTCTCTGCAGTTGCTTTCTTGAAAAGAAAACATTAAAAATGTGTCCTCCCCAATGGAAGGAAAGAAAACACGGAAGAAGGTAACTCTGCAATGTATTTATGAGTCTACATGTAGAGGAAAGGACTTCCTATTGGATTTTGGAGAATGGAGAGATCAAGAGTGTTGGTATTACCTCCAACTCTTCCACCTATCCTCCCATATTTACTTGATTAACACCATTCAAATTATACTTCCATGTGTCCACCCTATGTCTTGGGAGATTCAAGAAGAGAAGAGATAGTTCCTTCCATCAAGACTTTAATGGTCTACGTGGAAAAAAGACCAGATCCCAGGAAACATCCAAAGAAATTCATCATGGAAGATAACTGACCTCTAAAATCTGCATTCATCAGCAAGCAACGTGGACAACACGGATCTCGATCTTGGCGACACAATGGAATTATCATAATTTACAAAAGTGCTAAAGTCACAGAGATTCTCATTGATAAAGGGAAAATATCCTCAAATGTGACTTTGGACTAGCAGCATTAGCAATAACTCTTGAAAATACCCATGTTCAAGTCCTGGACCTACTGACTCAGAAACTCTGGGTGTGGAGCCCAGCAACGTGTGTTTTAACACACCCTCTAGGTGATTCTGATGCAGCTCAAGTTCTCGAAGCACTGACACAGGGTGCAGCTTGGACATCGTTGTATTTTTTTTTTTTTAAAGCTCTCCAGATGATTCTCCTGTGCAGCAGTGGCAATCACTGACATAGAAAACAACAAAGGCCAGTCTCTGAGAGAAGATCCATGCCACAGACAAGTGACTATGTAAGTGACAAGTGATGGAGGACTCTGAATGCAGACGAAGACTCTACTCTGCAAATCAGATATCATGTGTCTGTCTTCCCCCCCCCCCCCAAAGCATAAGTTTCCTGGTGGCAAAGATGATAACTTCTAATTCCTGTGTCGCATTCTGTGCTCACTACACAGTGGGTACTCAGTGTACATCAGTCACTAGCAATTACTGATCATTCAGGGTGGGAACTATTGTGAGCTAAACCTTTGGAAAAACCCAGGAAAATGATAGGATAGCGGAAGGGAAGAAAAGTTGGGTGAAGAGAAGAAGCACCGGAGTAACAAGGTGCTCAGCTGAAAGGGAACAGCATAGGCAGAAGCATTAACAGCAATCATGTCTTCTCCTGACTCCTTCCCTCACTCAACGACACATTCTGCAGGGGCACCAAAGCACGTAAGGAATTTATTAAACGGCATGAAATCCATTTAACGCTTCTCTGGAAGCACTAATTAGGTTTTGTATTTTGGGGCACAGCAATACAGAACAGAGGGCAGAATCTGGGCTTATTAACATTCCGTGTTTCCCTTTTGCATTTCTCCATGAGGTATTGAACCTCACCCCCATTATCAGCCCCATGTGATGGAGGAAGTTATTTTAGGGAGGACAGGGGAAAGTATTTCAAATCTGGAGTCAAAAATAATAAACACTGGCACCAGGCTATCACTCTGTGGGGCTTTACCCCCCAGTCCACACAGTTCCCCATTTCCATTAATCAACATCTCCAGGAACATTAGAGTTCCTCTGGAAAATCCAAAGTGCCTGGCAAGGCGGTTTTGATTTCCAGCCAGCCCTTATTTGGTGTTGTATGAGGAGGCTCTGTTAAGCTTCATGCAATTAGCAGGCAGAGATGAGCTCTGAGCGGGGGATATTTTTTAGTTCGCTGAATCATACCAAATCTGAATCTATTTACCAAAGGAATAAGAAATGTGCATCTGGCTAGGCTCTTAGTAGGGGCCTGAGAAAACCCTCACATTTTACCGACTTCTTATTGCTATTCTGTCTTGACACTTGGGATTCACAATCAGAAGAGGGGAAGCTGCAAAGTTTCCATCTGGGCTGGTAGGCTTAGCAGGCTGAGGAAAGTGGCCTTGCTGTTATCTGTGCATTAAGCACCAAATTACATTAATACATTTTTAAAGTTTCATAAAGTGCCTACTAACAACCTCCTCTTAAACAACAACAACAACAACAACAACAAATGAAACTGTAGCCAAAGAAGTTTCACAATCAGGATTTATATGGCCCCCAGCAGCTGGGTCTCCAACATGAGTGATTCAACAGAGCAGTTGTCTGAGGGGTCTTCCAAACTATGTCTGATATTACTCCTGTCCAAGAGACAGAGCTCAATGTTCCCCATATCCCATCTATCTCCCCGTAAGACTGCCAGGAAATAAAAATGTCATGTTGGCTTTATTCCACATTCACAGCAGTTGTAATGGCCACATCAATCGACACACAGAATTTGACAAAATTATCAATAACCTTGTCTGTGCATAAACTATCAATATGCTGTTTTTATTCATCTAAATGTTTATATGAAACTAAAAAATAACAGCACATTCTTCTATGATTGATTAGTACTGAAAATAAAAACAGTATTAAATATCCAATGTGGGCTGGTGTAGGTTCAGAGATTTATTGCATGTCAAGATATAAACATAAAATTCAACAACCCACCCTTGTCTTGAAGAGTAGGGTAGCTCCTCTCCCTGGGTCCTCCAATTGCAAATGTACACATCACTGTGGGGCCAATTTTTTTCTTTAATTAAATAGCCATTTTTTTGGAAAGCACTAGAAGTGTGAAGGAAAATAAGCTATGATTCAAGTGAAATGGCCCAGAAAATAATGCATCTGTCTCTGGCTTTTAAAGAAGTTCCGGGCTAGAGGAGAGTTCTCCCATGTTCTCCCTTACTATGATATGTGGCTGACACAGTACATCACATGTTCACATCCTTTTCTGGCATGCTGGGTCTATAATATTGATCTTCATCATTACAGCAAACACTTACTAAACAATTAGTCATTTCTTATTATTTAAGGTAGTTGCTTTCTGTAAAGTTGCTGCAAATAGTAAATTAGCATATACCAAGCCATTGCTCTTAGGGAAAATAGAGGGTTGGGTTCCTGAAAGCCTCTAGTCACAAGATGTTTACCAACCAATCAGTATATAACCTTGTTTTATGTGTTATGTGTTTAAAGGAAAGCTGTTTAAGATATATTATTTGTTCGTTAACATTGAACTCACAACCAAAAGCACTTTAGTTGATGCCTGAACAAAGCTTATCTAACACATGTATTTCCTCCAAAGGCATGTCACAACCTTCTTAAAGCAGGAACACTACACAGCACTGCAGCACTAAACTTGGAGGCAATTTTAAACCTCAAAATCACCAACCAAAACACAAAAATGTGAAAAGCATAGCCCTCCATAGACCGTGAAAAGGACATTTGTTTATAGTATGAGAGCTGAAACAGGAAGGCAGAGCGTGACCTTATTTGACCTCAGCTGGGAACACGTGTGTGGGGCAATTCAAATTTTTTGTTGCTGTGAGCATATCAGTGAATGACCATGAAAGCGTGCCATGAATATTGATTTGGGGGTTATAAACAAATTTTAGTGAGCAGGCAAATTTGCAAATACAGAATCAACTGTACTACCGATGATCAATTGTACCTGACTTGAACTGAGGCTGACACAGAAAAGAAACTGAAAAAGGATTAAACTTTGAAATGTCAACACAAAACCCTGAATGCTCCCTCCCAGGGGGAGATCGACATCAAGTACTGTCTTAGTCTGTAGTGAAGAGAAGCCTGCAAGAACGCTAAGGCCAGGGCCATGACGGTTCTTGGAGACAATGAAATGGGACTGACTATCCCCAGACATCCAGGAAACAGCAGAAAATGTTCAAGGTTGGTGTTATGGCTAAGAACGCAACTTAAAAATCAACTCAACGTCATATCTTCGACTTAATTTTTATGTCCCTCAATAAATTAAAGGCAGGGATCAAAACAGAAACAATTTCACCCAAATTCACTTTTGCAGGATTAATATTTCAGACAACTAAAAATTCAAAAAGAAGGGAAGAAGGAGGTGAAGAACTAGAAAAAAATCTCTTAACAATGGGAAGGTGGAAAAATAGGTGGGGTACACCAGATCACTGCTTTTTATTTGGTGTTTCAACATTTCAAATTACCATCTAAAATGCTGCTTTTCTGGTGAGTGCAACTTCCTCAAAATGTCTTCTCCTTGGTCTTCACTGTGCACAAAGAAACCGAGTACTTCTTTCAAGTAGGTACCTTATTAAAATAGGAGGACATCCTTACTTCAAAGCAACTCTCCTCTTGAAAGTGTGTGGACATTTTACTTAGCCATTGGCCTAAACTAATATATCTTTTCAGTAGACATCTGAGTAGCTGGCTCTGGTATTACATTATGTGTCCTCCATAATGGCTTTCATAGCAGCACGGAAGCTCCAGCACAGGGACTGACCTCCCCTTCCTCTGAGCTGGCATATACTGAGCATGCTCTTTGGTCTCTGTGATAAAACTTCAGAGTGAGGGAGTGTGCTGGGATATGCTCTCTTACAAAACACACTTAGTGGGTTAAGTAAAAATAGTGGGGAAATGGTCTCAACACATCCCATTGTAGAAGCGTGATCCATGCCAGAACCATAAGGCTGGGATTGACTCTGGCTATCGTTCCCCATGTAAAATGGCATCAGGAGCAACATGGAGACTGGAAGGCTATTTCTGGGTAGGTATGCTGTGCAAGGGTATGGTCTCTGAGGACCACTCATCTCCTTTCTTGACCCCTTCAACTTCTACCTGCAGGAGAAAGAGGAGGACTGCTAGTATGATTGGCCAGGTTAGAAAACCTTGTCTTCAGTATGGTGCATGCAGCTAGAGTCACTGGACTATACAAGTTAATGTGGTTCTTCCAGATTTCTTTCTACCATACTCTTCCGCACAGCTACAGTAACAAGATACATCACTTGGGACACTTCCTTCCACTCTTCATGGCTTTCTTCTCTCTGATGTATCTACATAAGAAGGTCCCAGAAGATATGCCTGCCTTCTCATTCCCCACGTACTCATGCCACACAATGGATTACATACTCACATTCTTGTGCTTTTGTCTGCTGCTATGTGGTGTGTGAGGCCTTTTTTCACAGCACAGTGGTAAGACTCACAACCTGATTTTGAATTTGGAGTGGATATAGAGAGATGAGACCTTTTGGCCTCCTTTTGTTCTAGCATAGACCCTTAAGTTGGCCTATAATGACTAAGATAAAGGAGTCTTCTGTGCACTCCATACTAGCCCATACTGGTGTTTTTATTGGAGCATGCTCCTGAAGTCCCTGGCTAGTATTAAAGTCTTCTCCCATCTTGTTTCATTCTCTATACATGCATCTATCTTGGCACTTTTTAGGAACAGTGACTAGTGCACTGCAAGATTCACCTATTATGGGGCGCCTGGGTAGCGCAGTCGTTAAGCGTCTGCCTTCGGCTCAGGGCATGATCCCGGTGTTCCGGGATCGAGTCCCACATCGAGCTCCTCTGCTGGGAGCCTGCTTCTTCCTCTCCCACTCCCCTGCTGTGTTCCCTCTCTCCGCTGGCTGTCTCTCTGTCACATGAATAAAATAAAATCTTAAAAAAAAAAAAAAAAGATTCACCTATTATGGTCCTGGGGTTAAACAGCATTTTAAGACCATCAGAATTTCATAGCAATCCAATATCACCAATATAGCTTCTGTTTTTCACTTATAACCAAGGGATTTTCACACTGGATGAGAAGCTGAACTAATGTCCTTTGACACCATTCCTTACCTCAGTTCTACAATGTTCACCAATTCTGGATGGCCACAGATGTGTCAAAGGGCAGCAAGCAGTTTTAGGTTCTAAGAGACCAATTTTTGTATGAACAAAAACACTCTTACTCTCTCCTGCTGACTTCATCTAAAATTGATTTTGTTGTGGGACGCCTGGGGGGCCCAGTCGGTTACGCGTTTGACTCTTGGTTTCGGCTCAGGTCATGATCTCAGGGTCCTGGGATTGAGCCCAGTGTGGGGCTCCGTGCTCAGTGGGGAGTCTGCTTGAGAACCTCTCTCTCCCTCTTCCTCTGCCCCTCCCCCTTACTCTCTTTTTCTCTCTCCCTGTCTAAAATAAATAAATAAATATTTTTAAAAAATAATAAAACTGATCTTGATGGGAAGCTGGGCAACAGGACCTTTACTGGCCTTTCCAACCCTGGCATTGTAAGATGAGGAAGTCATGGTCCAAGCTAAAACTGTGCACTCCTCATGGCTGCTCTCCCAAGCCACAAAGAAAAAAAGACGGCAGAAATGCAACTTGGTCTCAGCTACAGCAGATCCCCGCCCTGGATTCTCCATGAAGGAGAAACACATGTGAAAACTCCACCCAAATTGTCCTTCTCTCAACATCTCGACCCCTCTTCCTGTGGCTGTGAAACATCAGAATTTGTTCTTCTCAGCATCTGAGATCTCTGGAAAGCCAGGAGATTACAAATAGCCCTGGCAGTTTCCACAAAAGTCTGCTCTGTCACTGGGCACACGAGGAAATCCACACATCTGGCCCAGGGAAAGGAAATGGAAAATACAAATGAAAGAGAAGCCAAAGTCATGGGAGATGAGAACAGCTTGCCTCTCACTGAGTGAATGCAGACCAAAAATCACCCTAAAATCTCACTGGGTCATTTTTTTCTTTTTTTTTTTTTCTTTCTGCTTAAAGGGACATATGAGTTATTTTTAAAGATTATTCACTATTTCTAGTTTTCAGTTTGTTTGCCTGATTTAGGATGGCCAGTTTGGGATGAACAATAATGCAGTCCCAGAGTGACCAAAATCTGCCGTTTGTGGGGCCTGTGTTAAAAAACAGGAGACTACATAGTAAAGACACTGCTTCTTTAACAATGGAAGCAACATAATGAATGGTTCTTCTATAGACAATTTTGTCATTCAGTAGGCCAGTGGAGATCAGATTCCTTAATGCAATAACCCAACCATCAATCTTTTGTATATCTTTCTCCTCTATCTTACACCTGATTTATCCTAAGAATTGTTATACACACCAAATCAAAGCATTCAAAATGGATATTATGGATTTAGCTTCTTACTAAATGTCACTGACAGCCCCTGAATATGGTTGCAAAATAACTTATTAACGAACCAGTTGTTGTGCAAGCCAGGAATAGTAGAATATAAATAGGAAGATGTGATTTAAATTCAGACTGTTACTAATTGCCCGTGTGACTTTAAGAAGTCCCTGAACTTTTGTGAACCTTCATTACATTTCATATTTTTAAAATGAGTTTTGAGGATAAAATGCTAAGTATTATACAAATGTGGAATGTGTATTACTTTTTTCTCAAACAATACTGTATTTATATCTTTGACTCACTTACACTTCAACCATCGAATGTCAGTTGTGAACACTAGGGCCCTCAATCAGCCAGTTGGGTTCTAATTTACTAAAGGAATTTCTGGAATCTGTGCACCCAACTGCTGAGCTATAGTCAAAATCCATGTTATCTTCTATTTAAAACATAATTGTTTTTAGTTTCTACAGGAAAAAAATTTACAAATGAATAAATGTATGTTTTAAACCTAGTATAAAACACGCTGTTGTGGTTACCAGTTTATCCATCCTGTATGATTTATTCATAAACAATGTAAGACTAGATAATCCATAACATGGCAAACAAATGTGCCCTGGTTTTGTTCAAATCATTCCTCTAAGCAGATGCTTATCATAGCTACCTCAAAGTAAAACAGATGTTCCACTGTTGAAAATCTTGGGAATATATGTTAGGAGAAGACTGTGTATGTTGTGAAAGCCACAATAGGGTGGAGGGCTTGGAGCTCTCTTTGAATTCATATATACTTTAGCCATGAGACTTCACCAAACATATACAAGAAACTCTTTAGTTGACAACTAAAGAGACAAGTCTTGACTATTCCATGTCAGCATGACCAAATCTGATATGGAGAGTCCCAGTAAATCTATGTATAGAAAGGGCAGCTGATTTAGCCTGATTGAAAGATTCAATGTGTCCAACAGACTGATCAATCCTGCAAAGACATGATGGGTTTCTGACCAGTGGGGAAGCCTGGTCACTGATGATGACTATCTTTTAACTGTTTTTTACAAACGTTCCTCCCTTACTCCAGAGACCTTTATATGTGTATAATGTAATATTACTTATCATTAATATCTTTACTTATTCAGGGACCACCATAAGCTGGGTACTATAAGGAACATGAGATTCAAATATATAAAAATGCAAACCCTGCTCACATAAAGCACACTGTGAAGTACAGAAGTTACATAGCATAATGGAAATACTCCCATATTAGCAATTGGGAATCCTAAGATATAACCCTGCAGAGTGCCTAAAACTTAGTGGTTATTGGGTAAATGTGTGTTTATTCAGTGTATGAAAGAAAACATGAATGAATGAATGAATGAATGAATGGGTGCGTGAGTGAAACAAAACATGCAATCTTTGTTGCTAACTCATCAAATTATTATTCTTAGGACACCTGGGTGGCTCAGTCGGTTAAGCATCTGCCTTTGGCTCAGGTGATGATCCCAGGGTCCGGGCATGGAGTCCTGCATTGGGCTCCCTGCTCAGCACGGAGCCTGATTCTCCCTCTGCCTGCCACTCCCTCTGCCTGCCGCTCCCCCTGCTTGCACTCTTTCTCTATCTTTCTCTCTATCAAATAAACAAATACAACCTTTAAAAAAATTTTTTCTTACCATTTTAAATGCCCCTCTCCTTGGGCATTCTTATAAAATTTTAATTAAATACAAACTCTTTACTCTCATTTAAAAAAAAACGTTTTCTTTTCTGGAACCTGTATCTCCCTCCAGTCTGGTCTCATATGATTTTTCTGCTAGCCTAATACACTCCAACTATACTGGCTTTATCTTAGATCCTCTACTTAACACCTCTGTGCCAGCTCTCCTGCCTTTTATGCTCTGATCTCATCTCCACATGCGTGACATCTTTTGTCATTCAGTGCTCATCTTACATTTCACATCATCTGTCTACTAAGGGAGGTGGAGTAGACAACTTCTAACTTGATAATATTTCAGTGACTTTCAAACATTTTGGGGGCAGCAGAAACAGCTAGGCGATTACCTACCTCTTTTGTTTAAAAAAGAGTTAAGTGGTCTGGGGCCCAAATGGCCTCCCCACATCCCTCTACAAGAGGATGGCCTTGAGGTCCTGACCCAGAACCTCAGGGCTTCTTAGCATTTTTTATATTTTGTACCCAAACTGAATGCTACTCCACACTTACATATATTTGAAGAAGTGGAATAGGCAAGCCAGTTGGTTTAAGCTATGTCGTAAGACAGCACCCACTCTATCACCAGTTTGATGATCCATCTGATAAGTGACTTCAGAGCTAGAAGTATAGGGCTAGAATCCTAATCTGTATTTCCAATTTCTTCAGTTTCCCTCTCTATAACCATTCATATTATGCCCTGTCAATCAAACAATGAAGAAAATAGGGGTAGATTTTGGAGATAGATTATCCCTCTGTAGAAAAGCTTTACAATGGGTAAGGAAAGAGTACTGGGAGAGGCAACTACTGAGGAACAGAGTCTGCACGTAGCACGTTCAAAGAAAAACTGAAAAGTCTATCTGATAGTCTAGCTTACTTAAAATATTCAGTTGTCAGTGGGAATATATAAAACTCAATTCAGAAGATTCATACAGAGGAATGCTTCCTCCTCAACATTTCAGATTAAGTGACATGACTTCAAACTTCAAGATTAAACTCCTATCAAATTAGAGTGGGACAGAAGCAAAGAACAATCCACAAAGCCTGCCTGTTGGTACTAGGCTAGAACTAGTCCTATTCCAAGATGAGAATATAGAAACACATAATACACATCTGCCACTGTGGAGTCTGTAAACAAAGACAACAATAACAGGAAAGGAAATCTTCCCTACGGATCTGGGTAAAGATGATATACTTGAAAATGACTTCTACATGAGACAGAAAAAAAGATTTGGAACACATCTATTTGCTATCCAAAAATATAGAAAAAAACACTCACTCTGTTAAAAAGGATCAGATTGTCAAAAGATAGCTTGTTCTCAAATGAACAAAGAGATGATAAGGGAGCTGGCTGAACTAAGAAAGTAGCTAAAGAAACCCAATACACAGTGTAAAATGATAATCCATATTGGAGGCAGTAAAACAGGAGTGACACCATAAAAGATTAAATGAATAATGCAGAAAAAAATTTTGAAAATATTTCCCAATATTTAGAGGAGGAAAAGAAATAAAGAGAAGATGAAAGACATGGAAGACAATTTAGATCTAAGTAAAGAGAGGTGTAACTGAGACAGAAATCCAAACAATAGAGAATTTATCATCAAAAAACATAAAACTTATAAAAACTTATAGGTAAAAGGGCTTAGGAAGAACCAAATAAAATAAAATTTTAAATGACCAGAAATATCAAGGAAGTTTCATTTCATTTTAAATTTCAATGGTGAATTTGAAGTCTTACAAAAATCAAAAGAGGAACAAAAGCTTATCTCTAAAGTAGCAAAAATAAGGCGGCCTCACCCTTCTTTGCAAAATCAAATGTCAGAAGACAATGAAACAATTTGTACGGAGTAGTGACTGGAAAAGTTTGTAACCTGAGAGGTTTATATCCAGGTTGTTCATGTGAAAAGTTGGCAGAAAGACATTTTGCTAAGCTTAAAATCATGAAAGATAAATCATTCATGTTCCCTTCCTGAGAAAGCACAAAAAAAATGAATACCTGTCAACTGATAAAGAAGAATCAAGAACTCAAGACTTAACACTTAAAGTATAAAAGAAATGGCAAAGAACTTTGAAACCAATTAATTTTTAGGATCAAATACAATGAACTGTCACATGGGCACACAATCAAATTCAAAGTCTGAAAAGATGTTGTATATGAAAAACAAATCAGAAATTCATGATAAAATGTTGATATCATAATGCCAGATAAAAGGAGTAACTGGTAAATACAGAAAAGGAAAAAGTCAGGCTAAGCCCAAATAATTTAAATTCCTCATTAGGAACTTGTTCTTGAATTGGAAAGACAAATATAGTTTCAATATACATTTGATAAGCAAAAGAATCACCACTAGTAAAATCAATGAAAGGATTTCAATCTTACAAAATCTCTACATAAGATGAAAACAAAGTCTAGAATAAAGAGGTAAAAAAAAAAAATAAGCAAGAAAGCATTAGAAAAAGTGACAAAATTCAACCCAAACAAATGTTATAGCAATAGATTTAAATGCCATCAATATTTGTAATAATTTGTTAGAAAATCAAATGATACAGATCACTAAAAACATTTAAATAAAATTTAAAAATGGTTTAAAAATTGAAATAATGGTATATGGGAAAGTCTCGCAGAAGGCAATAACAGCAACAACATTCCAAGCAGAAAGCAATAGCCTGGGGAAAAAAAGACAGTATTTTGTGCCAAGAAAAGACACCCAATGCAGAGAAGATATAATGGACACATAACTTATGTAGTAGATAATATAATCATCAAATACCAAAATATATACTCCAAAAGGTACCAGAAACAATGAGTTGAGAAACATCATACAATTGTCAGCCTAAGATAGGTTAAATGAATATTAAAAGGAATGAAACCTTTGAATATTATAAATGCGAATAAATATATAAGCTTACATACATTCACATTCATATCCTTATACTCTTCAAAAAGAAAATGCAGGCTTTCTTCTAACACCCATATGGCTTTTAAAATTTGACCACTCGCTCAATATGTTTGATAAGGTTTTAAAGAAAAAAAATTCTCAAACATCAATGTGATAAAACTAGAGTTACAATGAAAAATTTTAGCAAAATTGAAGTAAAATTGGAAATTTCCTAAAATAATTGGACCAAAGAGTATAAATAAAATTATAACTGCAACCCACTTTGGAAATAATGAAAATAGGTATATTCATGTCAAAGCTTACAGAATATAGATACAGCAGTAATAAAACATATAAGGCTCTAAACAATCAGCCAAAGGAGTCATAAGGTAAAAGAATACACACAAGAAGAGACTGAAGGGGGAAAACAGCACATAAGTAGAAATTACAAAAAGCAGAAAATATTAAAACTGGTTCTCCCAGCAAACCAAAAAATGAGAGAAACCTAGAGTCTTATTTGAAATAAAAATTTAAGTAGAAATTAAAATAGAAATACACAAACAGATACCGGAATTTTTCAAAGCACAAACATATAAACAGAATTTTCCATCTCTCAAACAGGTAAAATTAGAGAAATAATACTTGGTACTGGCTAGAGAATGGTAATGCTACCTTTGGAATATAAACTGGAAATAGCATATTTAGATAGAAATGCTTCACTATGTATCAATACCCTAAAAATATTCATACTTTTACTCAGTAATTACATGTTAATTTATGCTATGAGAGATATTAACATTTTTGATGATTTATGTTTTTATAGTACCTCCATATGTTGGGACATTAAGGAGCTGTTAAAAAAATTGCTTTTGAAGATTATTTAATGACATGGTAAATCCACCCTATAATGTCTGGAATAAAGGAGAATGATGTAAAACTAAATATACAGTGTGAATCCCACTCAGTGAAAAGCAAAACTTAGACAAACACACTGAAATGTTAACTATAATTATTACTGGTTACTTAAATATTTTCTAGACACTTCTCTATAGTTACCAAAACTATGATAACAAGCATGAAATCTTTTACAATCAAAATACATTTTTTAAATTAAATATAAAAGATTTCTTGCCAAGATGGCACTGTGGATTTACATATTCAAAACCTCTCCCTCAAAATACCACAAAAAAAGCAATTTTATTTTTTTAAAGATTTATTTATTTATTTGACAGAGAAAGAGAGAGCACACAAGCAAGGGGAGTGGGAGAGAGGGAAGCAGGCTCCCTGCAGAGCAGGGAGCCCAAAACTAAAATTCAGTGCTTAACTGACTGAGCCACCCAGGTGCCCCGAAAAGCAACTTTAGTTGACTTTTCAAAAATTAGAAGTTGTATCTATACCCAACACAAGGTAATTTCTCTATACACCACAAAAGTACTGAAACAGCAAGCAGCAAATGCTGGAACTATGGTATTGTTGAATTCTAAGTATAGAAATAGACAAAGACAGTAAGAAGTTTATCAAGAACCAAACTCTGAATCAGAATCACAAGCCAGACTCACAGCATAAAACTGGCATCTGGTCGGGTCTTCCAACCTGTAGGGAAAAAGTACTGAGAAAGACAGGGCGGTGGGTTGCATCAAACCATGTATATGTGAGACAGGAAGGAACAAAGCAAGTCACACAGATCAGATTTGTGATACGCTGCTAAATACTAGATCTGCAATATCCCTAATACCAACCATTATAGGACAGAAATTCCAGCCCACTAACAAAAACCTGTTTCTGGTTTGAGATTCTCAGAGAGCCACATGGTAGCTAGTGCAAATCAGCCAAGTATGATAGATATTTAAGGATTTTTCTTTTTAGATTTTATTTGTTTGTTTGTTTATTTGACTGAGAGAGAGAGAGAGAGAGCACAAGCAGGGGGAGCACCGGGCAGAGTGAGAGGAGAAGCAGGCTCCCCGCTGAGCAAGGAGTCCAATGTGGGGCTCGGTCCCAGGGCCCTGGGATCATGACCTGAGCTGAAGGCAGACGCTTAATCAACTGAGCCACCCAGGCATCCCTAGATATTAAAAGATTTTTTAAAAGGTAACTTCTACTCTAGGGGTGCCTGGGTGGCTCAGTCGTTAAGCGTCTGCCTTTGGCTCAGGGCGTGATCCCGGCGTTCTGGGATCAAGCCCCGCAACAGGCTCCTCGGCTGGGAGCCTACTTCCTCCTCTCTCACTCTCCCTGCTTGTGTTCCCTCTCTCACTGGCTGTCTTTCTCTGTCAAATAAATAGATAAAATCTTAAAAAAAAAAAAGATAACTTCTATTCTAGATCAGACAGAAAACTAAAATTCAAAAGCAGTAAGGGAAAATAGGACCGAGAAGCTATTCAACAAAATCAACAACAAGAGGATCATTTAACTCCTGAAAAAAATGCACGTAATACCCTCTAGGTCCATCTGTGTTGTCACAGATGACAAGATTTCATTCTTTTTTTTTTAAGATTTTATTTATTTATTTGGGGGGGAGGGGCAGAGGAAGAGGAGGAGAGAAAATCATATAAAAAGGAAAAAGTGGTGGTGGAGTGAGGGTATTTTGGTGTGCTATCTGAAATAGGGTAGTCAGGAAGACCTTTGTGTAGAGACCTGAATGAAGTAGCATAGCAACACATGTAAATGTCAGGCAGATGAGCCTGTGGTAGATGTGCAAAGGCCCTGTGGCGAGTGATTCATAGAAAGGGAGGAAAAGACTACCTTAAAATCGGATCAGAGAGGTAACAGGGAACTAGATCATGGGGTTCATGGCATGGCAGAAGGCCATGGCAGAGACTGTGGATTTTACTCTAAAAGAAATGGGAAGACTTTGGCAGCTTTGAGCAGAGGAGCAAAGTGATTTGATTTACATATTTAAAGGACCATTCTCACTGCTGGCGAGTAATGACAAGAGGTGTTTACCTGAGTGGAAGCAGTTGGGACTGCAAGAGCAGACCACAGCTGTGTTGTTGTCGTTGTGGAAGTGCTTCCAGTATTCAAGCTATCTTTTGGAGGCAAAGCCAACTGGACACATAGATAAACTGAGTATTGGTGTGAGAAAAAGTAAGGAATTAAAGATGACGCTGCAGTTTTTGACCCAAGGGACAGGAAAAAGAGTTTCATCATTTTCCAAGAAGAGGAAGACCATGCAAGAAGCAAGTTTGGGAGCTGAAGAAAACCAAAAATGCACGTTTGTTTTTAGCATACCTCATAGAGCTACAAAAATGTGCCAGGTGCGAGGGTCCGAGTGAACATTCCCAAATGTTCAAAGAATATCAAACAGATCGTATTTGTGACTACATGCCAATAAATTAGAAACCAACAATAAAGAGATAGGAAAGACATGATGATCTAAAGACAAAGAAAAAAACAAATTCCTAAATGATTAATGGACAGAGAAGAAATTGCCATGTGAATTACAAAATATCTAGACTTACAAATGTCAAAGATTTGCTGCAAAACTTTTGGGATGCAGTTAAAGCAATACTTACAGAGAGCCAGGTAGACAAAAGTGAATTAATTTTAAGTTTAAAAGACTGAAAATAAATAAGTTAACTGCAAATCAGGAAAATAACTGAGTAAACCCACAGAAAGTAAAAGGAAAGAAGCAAGAGTCAAATTAATAACTAGAAAAATATAAAAAATAAATCAACAAAAGATAATCCCTTCAAGGAATAATGAAACATATAAACATCTAACATGAATCATTAAGAAATCAAGAACACAGAAATAATTAAGAATGAAAATAATAGAAGACATTAGCAAAAAAAAAAAAAAAAAGCCTGGATACACTGAGTGTTGCAAAGGACAGAAGAGAAACAAGAATTCTCAAAACACTTTGGGTTGGCAATGACTGCAGCCACTTTGGAAAGCCATTTGGAAATAGATAATAAGATAGTTCTAAAAATACCAATTTTAGGTATATAGCCTAAAAAAACAAAAGTCAAAATACACAAACATGAAACCTCACACATCTCTGCCACAGGATGGATATATATATATATATAATGCATTATAGCTTTGTTAAAATAGCAAAAATTTGGAAATGATGGACAAGAATGCATCAATAAAGCGTGTTATATTGGTACTATGGAACACTGCCCAGCAGTTAAAATGAATGAACTCTGTATACACATCAACATGCATAGTTCTCAAAAACGCCAATGTTGATCAAATAAAAACAGGTTGTCAAAAGATACAGAAGTAATTTTTAAAGATACTAAAACAATGTTCCATACTATCTGTGGATGTGTGTGTGTGTGTGTGTGTGTGTGTGTGTGTGTGTGTGTGTAGTAAAAAGAAAAAAATAAACTACATACACACCAAAGCATGACAGCATTTCCTTTTGGGGAGCATCATGGGGGAAACGGGACCAGGAAGAAGAGAGTAAGAGACTTCATTTTTTCCCAAATATTTATTTCTTAATAATTTATTTAAATTATATTTTTTAATAAAAATTATCTGAAGTGAATACGATTAACTGTTAACACTTATTCATATCCATGGTGGGAACATGAGTAACATTCATTATATTTTCATCTGTACTTTATTTTTTTAAATGTTTAGTGAAACAACAAAACCTTTCATTGCTTCGCTCAGCTCCAAGCTGTCACTACTCTGTCCTTGGGAATGTAAGCAAGTCTTCAATTTGGTCCTGGACAGGACTGGAATAAGCTATTGTCCAAGGAGGGACCCCGACTCCAACTTCTCCCTCTGTGTGGTCTCACCAGTCTGGTTTGTTGAACTTATTTCCTGGAGAACAAATCCCATCCATATTTTCAAGGCTTTCCCAGTGGGCAGTTGGAATGATATAAGCTATAACATGGCTGTGATTAACTTTGGCAAATGAAGGATTTACTGCTGTACATGTGTCCTGAGTTTGGAAACAGACAAACCAACATCCGTGATGACCTGCGTCTGCAGGGTCAGAAGCAAACAGACCTCTGAGGGGCGTCAGAGCCCTGAAGAGTGTTAGTGCTTCAGAATCAGAACCTGCTCCCTGCCAAGATCCCGAAGCAAAGAGGGGCCGTGCTGGTAAGCACCGGCAGAGACCCTTTCTAAAAGCAGGCAGTACAACTGGAAATACTACTGCTTTCAGGAGAAAAGAGAAAAACTGACCACAGCAAATGTTGTGAAACCTGCTTTCTGTTCTTTATTGCTCCCAAAATCCAGGGGTAAATTACCCTAGTTCACCTACCAGATCATGGAGAAAGGCATTTCTGGAAGAGTTAATGGGTTTAGACCACCACAGCTGCTTCTAGGCTCCTTGAGAAGAGGACCTGTGCCTTATTCCACAAAGTACTTCCCATAGTGCTTTGCACTGTGCTTTGGTTCTTAATAGGTACACCATACACACAGAGTGGGGATATATAGATATAGATATAGATACAGATATAGATATAGATATATAGATATAGATAGATATACACACACAGCATATTACATATATAGCATATTATAAATATGTTAATATATTTTTTATATATATACACACATAAACAGACATACTCATCAATTTTTTTTTCCTTTCTCCTTCCTGATCTCAGCTTGTTTTATAGAGTTTGGCCTTTGGGTAATACTATTGTACCATATTGGAACCCAAAATTTGAGTCTCTAACAGGCTCTTCCATTCTCCTTCAGTATGTGATGAGGTGAGTTCTGAGTTGAGAGCAACCTAAGCCCATGGCTGGCTATATGAGTAAACACACCCAAGCTTTAGTTTACAGATTCCTTGGGCTTAAGAATGGACCACACGGAATAGAAAGTACCAGATGGAATAGAAAGGTCTTCTGAACATGCTGAGGTACAGACCTTTGGGTGAGCGACTCAGAAAACTACTCTTTGCCACCCTTTAAAAAAGATGAGGTTTGCATCCAGTCTCAACTTCTCTTGTTCCTCAAGAACTGTCACCGCTCTACATCCACGCTGAACTCAGACCAGGGCCCAAGGCCAGCTCTCACTTCTCACCTTCATCAGCTCTTGCGATTCCTATCAAGTAGCAGCTCCTCTTTCAGCTCTGTTCTGAGCAAGTACTTTGTACTCATTTGCTGGGCTGAGCTGAGGAGGGGCCTTGAAATAAAGAGATGAAAGTCACTGTCTTCTGAAGCAGCAGGGACTTCCTTTGAGGTTCAGACTGGATGAAGGTGGTCTCCACCAGAGAGAACGCTCACCCCTTAACTCCCTATTCTGTAACGCCAGCACTTTGCCACGGAGGAAAGGCAAAGGCAAACATTGTTCAGAGAGTACCTGAATAGAGCTTTGCTTTCATGGAACAAAGAGGCCTGAGGAGTCACTATCCATTCTGTCCTCAGGTTAGATACCAACAGACGGGGGTTGGGCCTCCTCCACTCAGCCTTCCATCTGGGCTTTATTTCCTCCAAGTAGAAGACATGCACTGTCCATCAGCCCACCCTCCATGGGATTTCTCCCTCCCCTGAGATTTAAGACATCCAACAAGGCCAATCACAGACAGAAGCTTCCTCAAACAGCAAGAGGATTTATGCTGTTTTCCTCAAAGTCAGGCTTAAGTGAAGCCTGTTATTTTCATGTGCTTTATAGATAATTAGCAACCACAATATAATTAGAAAGATTTTTTTTTTTTTTTAAGTAGGCTCCATGGCCAGCGTGGAGCCCACTGCAGGGCTAGAACTCACGACCCTGAGATCAAGATCTGAGTTGAGATCAAGAGTCATACATTCAACTGACTGAGCCACCCAGGCGCCCCAAGAAAGATGTTTAATGAAATAAAAACCAAGAGAAAAAAAATCAATATAAACCAAAAACGAATAAGACTGAATTGGCTGATTTTAAATTTCCAAGCTCTCATGGCAAAAATCACGTGTCTATTCCAAAAGATTTCAAATATTCTGGCATCCCACAAAGACAGCATGTAAAATGCCAAAATATCACCTTACAACCCATGGCAAGTTAAAATCTAGAAAGCTGATAGTGATAGGTATACGAAAAATTCCATCTGCCATGTCTAGAAGAAGCAAAGCTGTGGTCGAAACATAAATGTGGATAAAACACTTTAAACTCTATGCTACACTGTACTGACAGCTAGCAAAGTGATATTGAAAAGGTTTCTTCTGTTAAGTTCCCTTACTTTTTCTCAATACAATACCAGCTATTATAAATATCATGGTCCTGTGTGTTTGCTGTCCCAGAATCCCCAAAAGCTAACTAGTATAATCCAGTCAGCAACGTACTGAAATAAAACTGCAAATTCTAGACAGGAGCCAAGCTCTCATTCAGAGTCCTGAGCGTCACCCACAGACGTGATGCAGGAGTTGAGGGTGGGCAATGGACCATCAGTGGAAAGCTACATATTATCCAGCTTGAGCTATAAGCATTTTGAAAAGCGAATTGTAAGAGAATACACAATAGAAAGACCCCTAAACCAAACAAATATATGCCTGACAGGTTTAGCATCTAGAAATGTACACAACTGTTGGCCTTAGCTGAACCAAGTTCAGGTCCAAGGAACCTTGTACCATTTTTATGATTTTAGGAAGTAGAAGGTGACATGGTGCTGTCGAAGGAATACCAGATAAGGCATGAAGACACCGATACAGTATTCCTGATTCTACAGCTAATTAATCCTGGGCCATGCTTTTCCCCTCAGTTTCCTCATCTGTTATATCAGGATGCTAGATCAGTTCACCATGATGGCTTCTCCAAACTCTGAAACTGAACAATTTTATGGGACCTAAGTGGGGTGAATCTTCACTGGTTCCCCTTCATATAAAGAAAGAGAAGTCACAAGAAAGGAAAGATGATCGTCGCATCTTCCTTCCGAAAGTGAAATCTTCTGCAGTGAAAGACAACTGGAGACCACAGAAAGAGCTTATTCATTACATGAGGCTTGCCTCAGAAGCTCAGCAAAGATAAGTTAGAACTGTTTCTAAGGATCCCTAAAAAGAGAAGTCAACTGATGGTAAAGATAAAAAGGACCTCAGATGTGATTTCATTTACCTTCTCATTTGAAGGTGAAGAACCTCAGCCTCTGAGAGGGGAAGCAAGGTTGTGAGAAAAATGTAAAATGCCTGATAGATCTCAGTCATGGGACCCCGTGTTCAGGCAGTTTTTCTTTGGTTACTTCATTCCACTAAATGTCTTCACTTTGATAGACAATAACATTTTTCTTGCAGAAGACCAAGGTAAAGCTCTAACAATCACAAATTAACTCTGTATGCCAAATCAGACATACTTCCAGGACACCACTAGCCTTATCCGAATCTTCAGGAATTCCGTGGACACAAGGATTTTCATCAAAACAATGGAATTAAAAAGAAATGCTTGTTGGGGTGCCTGGGTGGCTCAGTTGGTTAAGCATCCAATTCTTGGTTTCAGCTCAGGTCATGATCTCAGGGTTGTGAGATCGAGCCCCGCATCGGGCTCTGCGCTCAGTGGGGAGTCTGCTTAAGATTCTCTCTCTCCTTCTCCCTCTGCCCCTCCCCCCTCTAAAATAAATAAATCTTAAAAAAAAAAAAAGAAATACTTATCTAAATCAATGCTTTTCACAAACACTTTGTCCACTGAAATTTGAAAATAACACTCCAAAATTTTTCTGGATATTCATGGCAGAGATAGAGTGGCTGGCAGATGGGAGATAGCTGTGGTGACCATGAAAATACTGCTTCAGTGAGCATGGTGCCACACAAACTTCACCTCTGTCTTACCCACCCCCCCTCCCTTTATTAAGGCATTTTCTTTTTAGAGAAGATTAAGGTTTACACCAAAACTGAAGAGAAGGTATGGAGATTTCCCGTATATTCCCTGCCCTCAAACATGTGTGGCCTGCCCCATTATCAACATCTCCCACCAGAATGCTACATGTGTTACAATAGATGAACCTGTATCAACACTCCATTATCACCCAATGTCCATGGTTTACATTAGGGTTCACTCTTGGTGTTGTACATTCTATGGGTTTGGACAAATGTGTAGTGACATGTATCATTATAATATTACACAGAGTATTGTCACTGCTCTAAAAATCCTCTATGCTTTACCTACTCATTCCTCTCCCAACCCTCTAATCCCTGGAAACCACTGTTCTCTTTACTTTTCCATAGTTTTGTCTTTTCCAATGTGTCATATGGTTGGAATCAGATAGCATGTAGCCTTCTCAGATTGGCTTCTTTCACTTAGTAATATGCATTTAAGTTTCCGCCATGTCTTCTTATGGCTTGATAGCACGTTTTCTTTTAGCGCTGAGTAATATTCCATTGTCTGGATGTACCATAGCTTATATACCCACCTGCCTATTGGGAGACATATTTGTTCCACTCGAGTTTTGGCAATTATGAATATAGCTGCTGTAAACACCTGTGTGCAGATTTTTGTGTGGATATAAGTTTTCAGCTCCTCTGGGTAAATAAATACCCAGAGGTATGATTGCTGGATCACCTCTGGCCTTGCAGCTTAGAAGCTAGGGGACGTAATGAGTAAGTCCTATTACATGTGGTCATTTTGGCCACAAAATAAAAACAGAAAACCTACTTGAGGTTAGGCAAGTGCCAGGCATGACACACGTATGTAAATGGTAAGGAGTCTTTGAAAGGGGAGCAAGAAGTACATAGCTGGGGAGACGAGCACAAGGCACAGCAGTGCAGGTCCGTGTACGGCTGGATGGAGCTAGAGAAGCAGGCAACTCTGCCTATTATATTCTGAAACCTTTCGGGGAGAGGAAGATTTAGGAGCTCTCTCTTGGTGGATGGTTAATGAATGAAATATATGGCTTTACCTTTGTTTTGGCCTGAGTGTGTGGTGGTGGTGTTGTTTTCACTCCGGATTTATCTCTTTATGTGCATTATCTGATTAATCGTCCCAACACTCTTATGAGTTACGTATTATTGGTATCCTCATTTTACGATGACAGAACTGTAACACTCTGAAGGTCAGTAATTTTCTCAAGGTCTCACAGTAAGGGGTAAAATGAGGACTAAAAACCAAAACTGACCATGTAACTATTAATTGTTATTCCACATTGTCTCCCAAAGTTGAGAGAAATTGAGAAGTATATTCTGTTGAGAAATGGATTCCAGTTGAACTGATTTCCCTTACCCCTAATTGCCACGAGCAAAATCCTAAATCAGAGAAAGAGAAAAAGAGAGAGAGAGACCATCCCAAGATGAAAAAGTCACCCTGTAACATAACTCACGCACCATCTGGGGTAGGTTCCCTCCTCTGTAAATAATGAAGAAGCTGCTGATGGAAGGAACACAAGTGGAGGATTTACCAGTGAGAAGGAATATGAGTAGAAAAGATTCTTAGGTTGGCTTATTATGAGCCCAGTCAATTATAAGCAGCACATTTTGACACCACTGTAAATAATACACTTCTGTCAGAGTGAGCTGATGGAGATTTTCTGTTCAATGTATTGTCATAGACACATGATGAAGGGGAGACGTTGGATGGCATATGCGGTACACAGGAATAAATATGTGAATAATCTCACAGGCTTTGAGACTTCCAAATACTAACTATGACAGATATGAACTACGGTGCATTCCATTCTAAGACTAGGGAACTAATGATGATAAGTTGAACAGTATAATATCCATCTTTACAGCATGCGGCTGTATCTGATGGTTATGCTTGAAGGGACATCATTTGACCTGGCCTATTTCCAGTCATGTAATAATGAGAAGTGTTTAACTGAGTCAGATGGAGTGTTAGCACAAAAAAGCATCTGAAATCATCCACCACTACCCTCCCATTGTATAAGTGAAGGAAATAAGACTGAATGAAGTTAACTGCCTTGTCTAAGATCAGTAATAAAGCCACTTAACGACAGTTCTCCTAAACTCAGCAAAACTACAAGATTGCTGACCATATTTTGTGTCTAGATGGGGTTGTGGGGAAATGCAGGCCATTTGGGGCAAGAGGGAATACCTTCAATTTGTTATCCTCCTGAACCATGACAGAGAAGATGATTTATTCGGCATTTGAAGAGATATGCAATCATCTAAATTTTACATGGCCATTGAGCTTTGCCCAAGTTCCAACTCTTCCACGAGGTCTTCCCGGACTATGCTGCTCTCTCTCCCTCTGCAGTATGCATGAGCATTGCCTACCACAATTTGGTATCATTGGTTCATAAAGTATGCTGGATTCTTTAACTAATTATATCTTTAATTACCTAGTTAGAGAGTCAATTACTTGCACTTGAGGACTGTAGCTCACAAGAAGCTCCCAATATTAATGTAAATTCATATGCTTTTCTCCAGACCCTGGGAACTGGAAATTCCAGCAGGTGGTGGGCAAGATTTTTAAAGATCTCCCCAAGGAGTTAGCTCTTCTGCACCTTATAGTCTGAGGGAGGACCTCTGCCCTAAATAACTTGCCTTTTGGCCAGAGTTCCTTCAGAAGACATGATACTAGCTGCTCTCTGGCCTCTGAAATTTTTAGCCGGCATGAGGCAGGTATCTCCTGCTTTTCAAAAGTTCACACTACTTTGCTTTTATGGAAAACCTACATCAATTAGTTTCTGTTTTCACTAACTAAAGATGGGTTTTTGCTTTTATGTAAAAAGGCAAAAAGTGAAAATAGTGTTCAGTGTTTTGTGGCAAGCCCTAATGTAGGCAGGTGCGCCCTGAGTAGTGAGTGTGGCACCGCCAAGCTCCTTCCTGGGGAACTAGACTCAGTATCTCAGCATGAAGCCACCAAAGCTTTGAACTGTGTTGCAAGCATCTGTGCTTCATTTCTATTTATTTTGTGCATCTGTTACCAAGATATGTCCTAAGACATCAGAAAAACCCAAAGGGGGTTACTTTTGGGGCCTGGGCATGCTCAGAAATTTCCATATAAATTAATAGTGATTGCTTGTTTGCTTTACCCCACTCAGTTAATGAAAGGTTTCATAGGAATGCTTGATCTTCTGAGAGAGGGGGAAACCTGTACCGGGAGTGAACCCCAAAAGACCCTCCCCCACCCACACCCCTGCACCAACCTCAGGGGGTTGTCACTGCTACTGCCATTGGCAAGCACCTCTCAGGTGTGCGGAAGGAAGGCCATGACACTTTGAGAGCCTGTGTTCGAAGTGAGGACCAGTGAGCGCTTCTAACCCTCCTGTCTCCCAGGTGAGAAGAGTCTAATCCAGAGATTGCTCATGGGTTAGTCCCGAGGTCTACACCCCCTTGAATGAGATTAGGGAACAACCTTCAGAGGCAATATCTTTCTTTTTTCACTGGCTTAGGACACATCTTTTAGCTGGACCCTCTCGCTGGTAAGAATCGAGCAGTACAAAGGAAGAACAGTGTTTCTGAATTAGAAGAAGAGATTATGCATTAACAATGATGCACCCCAAATCCAGTCAACCACAGCTCAGGCAAATCTATGTAATGGGCCCTAATTAGTAAAATTACAAGCAATATTAGGAAATAAGCTAATGTCACACATTTAAATATCACACATAGCTCTCTTTGAGCATTCCTGCCTTGCAAAATTTTCCATGAAATTAAAAACGTTCTCTTTGGGGCTTGCAGTCATTTTCTAGAGTCTGAAATCTACCTGTGGGCTTTTGTGTCACAGAGAGTGTAGTAGCCCAGGAGAAAAATTTGTATGTTTGTCTTTGTCATACTCAAATTTAATTTAGGCAAAATATTAATGGAGTAAGCAGCCAAAAATTAATTTCACTCGTGTTTATATTGTTAAAATAAAAAAAAACTGAGTTCAAATACAAAGTAATCATTTTGTATTTATTGATTTGAACTCTCCATCATAGTCGGTTAGGCTCAATTTTGACAATACAGTCTATGTACAAATGGCAAGTGTGTACATAGACATTGTCTGAATGTCTGTCTATAAATTGCCAGAAAATTGACAAACTTTATAAAAAAATATCTTCGTGTTTGAATCATCCAAAAGCCATCTGAATACAAATTAACATATACATTTGGATTCAAATTTGTGAAACAGCATGAGAAATAGCTTTCTTAACTCCACAGTAATAAAGAATCAAGAAACAGATATTTTTTCAATTTCTTCCCATTACATTTTATGCCCACATTTAGATGTATCTGGGAAGATCTCTAAACTGACACCACTGTGAGAGGCCCCTGGGATTCACAAATATCATTTCCATGACACTCAGAAAACTGGGGGAAAAGAGGAAAATGTGAGCGGCGATAAATTGGAGCTAATCTCTTTCTGCCACAACCTGAAATGATACTTGGCCAGGTAATCTCCCCATCCTCCATGCTGTAATAAGAGCTTGTCTATCTCTCCCAGATGCCCAACCTGAGTACTGGTATCTCCCCCAAATGCTTGTACTAGAAATTTCCTAACAGGATTCCAAGGCTCTGAAAGAAAAAGAAAAATGAAAAATAATTCTGTCATGCAATAAGCATTGTAAGTTTGAAGAAAAAGCAGAGTCTGGTGTTTCAGGTCTGCAATAAATAAAACAAATAATGGATTCTTTTGGGTCATAAAGCTCAACCAACCATAAAATGTGCAAAGCGTCTCTGACAAAGGTCCTCGAAGCCTTCTGGGGCCCCATTTGATGTGGCACTGCTTTGAAAGCCCTAACCTGGCCCTGCCCCACTACGCACCCATTCTCGTCCAAGAAAGAAAATTCTTGGCTCTAACCGTGAAGGCCGCACAGAGTAGCTCCAGGCCTGCCTGGGAGCTGGGATCACACTGTGACTTTGCATTTTGATCATGTCTTTGGAAAGAGATGATCACAAGGACATCATCATTTTGCACTAACAGAAAGTGAAATCCCATAGGAAGAGATCATTGCCTCAGACTAGCTGGGTGACTTGGGACGAATCACTTCTTCAGCTTCCTCATGTGGAAATTAGTGACAGAACCCACCTCATGGTTGTTGTGAGGATAAAAGAAAGTAAGCAGGTCAAGCCCTTAGGGAAGGATTGTTCTAGAGTAAGCATCAGCGATAATCCTCTTCCTTTACTTTGGTGGGAGAAGGGAGACTCAATCGAGAGGTGCAGCCTATCAGAAAGTCAATCCAGGGGCGCCTGAGTGGCGTAGTTGTTAAGCGTCTGCCTTCGGCTCAGGGCGTGATCCCGGCGTTCTGGGATCGAGCCCCACATCAGGCTCCTCCGCTATGAGCCTGCTTCTTCCTCTCCCACTCCCCCTGCTGTGTTCCCTCTCTCGCTGGCTGTCTCTCTCTCTGTCAAATAAATCAATGAAATCTTAAAAAAAAAAAAAAAGAAATTCAATCCAACAAGCATCCTAAAGTAGGTAAGGAAAGGAGGCAATGCACCCATTCTGCTTTCCCTGTGGCTCCTTCTCAAAAGATTGACACTGCTTCCTCTATGCAGACACTTTCTGTCACACAGAGGCTTGGTGCTAATGTCACCAGACTCTGTGTGTTATCTTCTCATCTTCTTGTCTGGTTTTACAGTTATCTGTTGGCATGTCTGTTTTCCTCACCAGGTGTACATGACTTGAGTTCATGGATCATGATCTACTCGGACCCCTGAACCCAGAGAAACCTCCCCGGAACTCTGAGCACAGGAGGTCTGCAATAAACATATCCTGCAGGAGTGGGGTAGGAGGGTGTGTGTGTGGGGGGGTGAAACCTGCTGAAAAGAGAAAACAACAACTAAGTTGTCAGAAAAGCTTTACTTTTATCTCAGCTCTGGCAACCAGTATCTCTTTAACCTTGGAAAAATGACTTAATTTCTTGGGACATCAGCTCCCTCATCTGTAAAGATAATCTCCAATTCCCTTTGTTGCTCTAAAATTCTACAACTTACAGAAAAACAGCTGCAAAAGGATACTTTGTTATCGGGTCGGCTAAGCTGTTAAAGCAAAAGAATGCGACCAGCTGAGCCTGGACCAGTCCCTCAGTCCAACCTTTAAAACTGAGATTCCTTCTAGGACTTTCGGCTGTTCTCGCTTTTTCTGGTTGGTTGGTTAGTTGGTTGGTTGGTTGGTTGGTTGGTTGGTTGGTTGGTTTAGATTGTGAAAGTTCAAAGTAATGAGCCTATGGCTGGGATCAAAACACCAATGGGTCTTCGCCCTACAGGGCTTGACCCAAAAGTTCTGTCTACAAAGAAGAGAAAATGTCTTCACAAACCAGGGAACACCAGTTTGAGGAGCGGGGTCCTGGGGGTGGGGGACCTGGTGGCTGAGGAATGCAGAGAGACAGAACACGGGCCCACATGGGCTCTGAGTCTGGCTGTAGTGTCTGCTACAAAGCACCGTTCGCCCGACAAATCAAAGGCTTGGCCAGATTTATGAGTTTCCTGAACTCAAGCAGAATGGAGCCTGCTCTGACCTACAGAAGGTCACTCAACCATATTGAATATTTGTTGACATTCCATAGCCAAAGATAAAGTGAGTAAATATCCAAGACAGATTTAGACATGTCCCTGTTTATTCCGGGAAACTGTGAGTGTCTGTCTGGGCATGAAGAGCACAGGAGGTGGATTTCCCCTCCTTGAGCACATACTCTGCAGGGCCCCAAGGTGCCTGCGCAGAAGCCCATGTCTTGTCACAGGCACTCAGCAGCTTACACTGCAAGAAGCCAAAATGGGAGCACAGTGCTTGCCCCACCTCTGTGCACGAGGATGCATCTGGAGACACAGAGAGAAGGTGAAGTGGCGGGGTTCAGCATCAGCCCTGCAGCTGGCACTTCCTGCACTTGGCCAAACCCAACGATCCGAGTCGTCGAAGGGACCACACAGTGGGCTTCACTTTTCTCACATGCACCATTCACAGCCCCAAAGCTGTGGAGCCTCCTCTTCACAAGCTTATTTTTCACTTAAACGAAGTATTCTTTAGTGTTCTTGTCCTGTGTCCTGGAGCAGCTACGAGAAATGGAAACAGCCTCCATTTGACTACTTCTAGCACTGCACCCATCAGCTCACCTGCGTCTACAAAGAGAACATCGGAGACTCTGTAAGGTGGTGTGAAACCACAGAGGCAGGGACTCAGCCTGTCTGAGCTCCTCTAGGCAAGTTCTGATACGAAGTTTCAGTATAACTAAGGCCTAGCATTTGCTGCTCTTGTTTCTGAGGCCACAGATGGGATTAAAGTAAAAGTTGGGGAAACAAGCAACATCCCAATAGTCAAAGCTTTTGCTTAGTCTACCCACTTTCTCCCATGGCCTAACAAGCCCTGTGGAGTATAACCTTTCTTTTCCTGACCAGTTCAGTCGTTTTCTCCCCCATTGTCTTTGCCAGGAAGGTGAGGCATAAGAAGGACCTATGAGAGAAATCTTCATTCCTAAATTTTGCTTCTGGACAAACAGCTTCTGAGAAGTGGTGTGGCCAGATGAACTGATGACCCACGGGCCAAGCCCTCTGGGAAGACAGCACGGCTAATTTGTGCGAAGAGTAGTCACCAGAGACAAGATAAGCTTGGGGGACATGTTGCAGAGCCTCCCAAAAGATGGAAGTGTGCATTGAAAATGTAATCAGCTGCTGACCGAGACATTAAATCTCTGAATTTTTTCTTATTTGAGCCTTTCTGAAGAGCAGGAAGGTGAAGTGCTTGACCTACATAACTGCTCCTGGCTCAGAGTCGTGGTTTGCCTTTTAGCCCCTTTTCTGCAGGTAGTCTGTCTGTTTTGCTCTGAGAAGTGTCACACAACGGCCTCAGGTCACTGAGTCATCCTCTAGTGGCCTAAGTGAATTTATGCAGCTTCTACAACCTCAAAAAAGCAACAGGGCTAGGACACTGGGTGACTAGGACACCCCACTTGGGAAAAATTTGGAAAAAAAAAGAAGGCCTAAGAAATTGTGGTCCATATATACAATGGAATATTACTCAGCTATCAGAAAGAACGAGTTCTCAACATTTGCTGCAACATGGACGGCACTGGAGGAGATAATGCTAAGTGAAATAAGTCAAGCAGAGAAAGACAATTATCATATGGTTTCTCTCATCTATGGAACATAAGACCTAGGAAGATTGGTAGGAGAAGAAAGGGATAAAGAAAGGGGGGGTAATCAGAAGGGGGAATGAAGCATGAGAGACTATGGACTCTGAGAAACAAACTGAGGGCTTCAGAGGGGAGGCAGATGGGGGAATGGGATAGACTGGTGATGGGTAGTAAGGAGGGCACGTATTGCATGGTGCACTGGGTGTTATACGCAACTAATGAATCATCGAACTTTACATCAGAAACCAGGGAAGTACTGTATGGTGACTAACATAATATAATAAAAAAATATTATTATAAGAAAAAAAAAAAAAACCAAAGGCCATGTTGTAGTTCTTCCACTGCCTTCCCACGTGACCTGGACAAATCACTTCACCTCCACTTGAACCTCAGTGTTCTGACTTGCAGAAAGAGGGGCTCAAGCGAGCTCATCTCTAAACTCCTTTGTACGTGACTGATGACACCTTCCTTTCCTTGAGAACTGGGAAAAAATGTATAGTATAAATGGTTCTTAATTCATGTATTAAATTAAATGGAGGATCAGAGTGGGCCAGTCCATGGGCAGAAAACCTGGGTGGGCCCATTCCAGACTGCTTTCCATGAGAAGATGAAGAACAAAAAAGGGTCTATATCTTATTTTTCTTTATAAACCCAACATTAACATAATGCCTGGCTATTAGCAGGCAATAAAGATTTGCTAATTAATTCATGAATGAATGAAACACCCAAGGTCAAGCAGATACTTCAAGTTGGGTAGCAGTTGTGCTTCCGTCTGTGCATGTGTGTGTACGAACATGCATGGGCATACATTTGTGTATGCACACACACACACACGCACACACACACACACACACTGCATTCATCTAGACCACTTAGCACCCAGTATTCGCTGTCTCTTTCTTCTACTGGAAAGCTCTTTGAAGATAAGTTTACATCTTATTCATTGCTGTTTCCTCAACATCTAGCCAGAGTCTGACTGATGAGGAGCGTCCAACAGAGTTTATGAAATGGATGGATGCATGGATGGACTGATGGGTTAACAAGGTGGTGACGGGTACCTTGTAAAATATTCTGTGCAAATGCCATTCCTATTTGTACCTTAAATAAAATAGAAAAAAGCAATCATGCTTCTTCTTTTTCCAGTTTTTGTTGGGGGTGGGGAAGAGAAAGACAGAGGAGAAGAAAATGGAGCCAAGAGAAGGCTGAGGTGGGGATAGAGTGAAATTAGAACTGTAACAAAGCCCAGGAGCTCTGTCTTATTTAGAGAGCAGGAGGGGGCCGTCTGTTCAAAGTTCACTATAATCAGGACACTGATGCTTTAGAGAAATAAGATATTAAATTTCTGGAATGAGGAAAGAGAAAAGGAGCTCAGAAGGCAACAGTCACCAAGAAAATGAATTATGTAAGGAAATCAATTATGTTTTTTATTCTTCTGTTACTAATCCTTTAGGATTTTAATTTTTATGTTTTTAAAGGGACTTAAAACGTCTTTAGCACAGGTGAAGTAGAGTGGGATTAAGAATAGGCTTATGCATCAACCATGCATTTGGATTTGGGAATTTCTCACAGGTAAGGATTGAATTTCTGCCTCAATACACAAAGAGCATTCTATTTCCTATACCATCCCACAAGAAGTGCTGGTTACATTTGTGCTTGGCACAGGACAGGGAGTTTGGACTGGCTCACTCTAGGGAAGGGAGAATTCGATTCCATGACAAATGAGAATGGCTACCTGGTGGTGCAGGTCAAGAACAGGCTGGAGTGATCTCAGGGTCAAGCCAAAGGAAAACACAAGCCAGCAACATGATCCATGGCTTTGGTCACTCCTCAGGAAAGGCTATTTCTGTTTCCCCAATTTCCCCGGCGCTGTTCTTGAGAGCAGTGTTGATTACCAGATAACCAGAGCCTTTGGTCTTTCACAGAATCAACAGCTCGGCCGCCACAAAGTGACAGGCATCAATACTAATCGTACAAGCCTGTCTGTAACTGGACCCCGGGACAGGCTGTGCTACACCTGCCTGTCCGGGAAATGTACTCCAGGGCCTCCCCCATGGAAACCTCTAACAACACTTATTAGCTGTTTCCTTGCCTGATAAGTGGTCTGTGCCTAGTTCTGGCTCCCATTATTATATTCATTTCAGCCTGTGTCCTGAAACCTGATACCTTTGTACTTGGGGGGTGCAGTGTCTGCCACCTGACAATGATTTGACATGACACAGTGACAGAAAACAGGGAGAGAGGATGGAAATAAAGAACAAGGGATCCAAGCTGCTATGCTGGCAGCTCCAGGCAGGGGTGCCCATCAACACTGATGCCTGTTAGCAGGAGTCCAGGCCCCACTGACAGAATGGTCAGATCACTCACGTCAGAGCTCCTTCGAGTTGGGAGATCTCAATCTTCCTTTGATGGCCAAGGCCCTGAAGGCCAAGGGCAAAATTACAGTGGGTTCTTTTTGAGTTTAATGTGGCTCAACTTCTGCCCCTCACCTCCCACTTCTAGTCCCCTAGCACCTCATTCATTTTCTTGTTCCTTCTTCCTGGGGCCTCCGTGACTATGGTCAGAGCTGTCACTGTGGTGGCAGGCATAGAAGCTGAGCCATCAGAGCAACCACGTGTTAGTGTTATAACCATTCAGGAGACCATCTAAAGCATGGAGAGGGGAGGAGGGTCAAGATGAGAACCTTTCGCCCCTGGAAATGCCTACCAGTGGAAATGGCTAGGATTCCAAAGAGCAATGTCAAGGACACAGTCTGTGACTAAACAGTAGTAACTGCAGGCAAAGGACAAGCCTACCCTTATCTTCATCTATACAACGAACAAGACTGACCAGTCCACTGAGCCTCAAACGTTTTGTTGCTGTTATGGTAGCAGTACAAATTTTAGTTAAATGATCTTTTCCCAGTGTATGAAATAAAGAAAAAAGGAATTGAGATAGATGATGCCAGGCCCGGGCTTGGTGGCTCCACCCTGCTGGACCACCTGTAGGACCCTCTTCAAGTGCTGACACATCTCTTTGGAGTGCTAGTACCGCTCCACATAGCCCAGCGTGAAAACCACGAGACAGGTCATTCCGAAGTTCCCTTCTAGCCCAAATGTTGTTCTGGGAAAGGCATGGAGACAGGGAAGACAAAGGGAGGGCATGGGGATTTGTAACCTGTTAGAATTATCTTCTCTTTCTCATTTTATGTTTTCTTTTTATCATCAGTGGCCCTAGAGCTCTGTGGAAGTCTGTGGAGAGACAGAACAGGGAAAGGAAGAATACGTAAGCAGGGCCCCGGGCCCACTCCCACTGCAGTTTGGATAGCCCAGCTGTATTTTTACACATACTGGGCTTAAAATAGAGAGGAACGGGAGGAAGTTTGAAAACAATCAGCGTAGGCTCAAGTTTTACAAAAGGAAATTATATACTGGAAATAGTTCCTAATACATTTGATATATTTAGGATCTGTTATCTTTTATCATCATCATGACCACGACTACAAGGACACATTCCCCCCCCCCCAATAAAGTTTATTCTTTGGCACTTATAAAGTTATTCTTTGACAAGGGTTAATTGTAATGGCAATTCATACAATAGTTAAATTAATAAAATACTTCTGGTTCAGAGAAAAAGCCTTGAGACCAGTGCTCATTCCATCTACACAAGGTAAGGGACCCAAGAGGGGAGCCAGCAAAGGGAGAGTTAAGGGGAATACTTAGCCAGTGACTAAATGTCATTTTCCTTGAGTCAAGCAATTCCTATTTTCTTCAAGTGTCCTGGAAATGATGATGAAGACTTTTTTTTCATTTTGGGGAATTCTTTTTTGGCCAACGAATAAGTCTCAACTACCTATCACCAGTCATTAACTGGGGATGATAACAGTAATAGATAACATTTATAACACTTTGCTATGCACCATTTTAAGAATGTTACATTTACAACCGCCCTAAAGGAAGGTACTATTAATTCCCCTTTTTAAAAAAATGGGAAAACTGAGCCACAGAAAGTTGAGCACTGTTCCAAAGTGCCAGAGTTAGTAAGTGGAAGAACTGGGACTTGAAGTCATGCAGGCTGCCTCTGAAGTCTGTGCTCCTAATGCTGCCGCCATCCAGGAAAGAACACAGATGAGGAAAGCTCTAAGCTCTGGTAGGGCTCAAGCAAACTCTTGAAGTCTAAAGTCTACAGAAATGTTTCTCCATGGCATAAAGTTCCCAGTTCTAGGCCTTTTGTGCATCTATGTCCTTTCCCTATCATCTCGCCTTACACATGTAAATTTACCTCCAAGACAGTTGGTTACTACTTTGCTTACTTTCTGCTTAATAGTATTCAGAAAATATTCAGATGTTTTTTCTTTTTTTTCTCACCCAGATGCAAATAACTGATCACAGGTTAATCTGTTCTCCCAAGGAGAGTTGTGTTTTGTTTTTTGTTTTCTTTTTGCCAGCAACCAAAGCCTTGAACTAAAGGGATGAAGTTCTACTTGTAAAATTTCAAAGTCAGCATATGAACAGGGAGTATCAACTTGAAATCATCAGTCTTCCTAGTGCCCCTGAAATCTATTAGGGGGTTTTGAATTTATTAGGGAAACCCTGTCCAAATTGGGAAATGAATATAATCTCTACTCCAGATATTATTCAATGGAAAAACCATCAGAAGGCTTTGGCCTTGAATTTGCAGGGAGACTGTTAGGGGTAGAGGAGGGAGGGTTGTGGGACAATTAGGAGGTTGGAATCACTTACTGACCCCATCTGAAACTATATTCTATACTGCTACTTTGGGTCATCCGTGGGTTAACATTTCCTCTGAACATTCATGCTCCTTCGAGTTATTTATTTATGTTTGGTCTTTTCTTTTAGAGGGTGGAGAAAATGAAAAATAATATCTCCTTCCCCAAAAGCATTCACCATGGATCTTTGGGAGGAAGTGGTAGGGTTCAATGAGACACACAAACCCAGCTCTCACTTCCATACTAGTCTCTCCTGCTGGCCTGGAGAAATCACTCAACACCCGTAATGAGAGGATGCAGTGGCTAATTTTACACCATAAATCATAAGGCTAATACTATGACTAAAAAGTGATACCATCAGCTTCTTTTCCTTCAAGGCTGTTAGATCTTAGTCAATTACTTATGAACGAAGATTTAAAGACTTCAGAAGCCCCTTTGCCAACAAGGATGCTTTTGCTATTAGCTTTCTTTCTCCTTGGAAAGATTCTCTATCATCCCTGGAAGAAGTTCCTTAGCATTTATAGTGTGTTCTCAGCATTTATAAGGATGTTTGCAAGTGAGAAGAACTTAACAATGCCCAGCTAGTAGAAATCCTGGAGCCCTGATACCCTCCAAGTGATACTGCCAACACTCCTAGGATAGCCAAAAACAAGAGGAGATAGGGAAACACACAGAGATAGGGAAAAATATACCTTGTTTCCGACATATTTCTCAAGCTGTTTAAATATGAAACAAAATCCTACCAGGCTACAAGTTTCCAGCTGTTATGATATCATAAGATAAATTTATAGCTAGAGAAACAGCATGTTTGCTTTTATAAAGTATGGAAATATAAGTGTTCCAAGTGTTAAAACTGTCCAAACAAATTAATTCAAGTAAAAATAGTTGTCTCCGATTTGGTTCTCTCACATTTGCTTTCTTTTTATAGAGCTTGTGAGCATGCTTCCCTCAATGCCAAGAGGAGAGGAAGTGCACTTCCATCCCAGCAGGCACTCCTTCTGCACATGGAAACCCAAGGAGCCCTACCGCAGGGAAATCAGGTGGCTCCTGTCCATGCTCCCACTGCCGATCTATTCATTGTGATCTGACTTTAGCCCCCTTCGCAATGGAAGAAAGACAGTCTGCGAGGGGCTGAGGCTGGAAACCTTGTGATGTGCTCCCATTTTGCATGTTCATCACAAGCTAAAATGAAAAAAGAGTTTCTTTCCTCAGTGACTTTGAAAAGAATAGAGTGGTGATTAACAGCAATATTTTTTTTAATGAAACGCAACCCGTCATCCCTGTCATCTTCTGGCCATCCTCGCTTGTACGCGCCTCCCTGACAAGAGGAATAATAATGGTCATACATCACTGCTCTGCACGTCCAATCATCTAAATCTTCCCTCGCTGCAGCCTCTGAGACTCAATTACTTTATTGACATGCAATCTTCATAAGGGGAGAAATATTGTGCATGTAAGGTCACTTGGTTATGAAGACATATTATCATATTATCTGCATGAGGGTTGCAGGGCTAAGACCTGACAGAGCTAATTATAATGGTACATGATAGAAAGCTCAGTACACATTATTCGCTTGGCTGCACTAAAGGTGAGGTAAGTCCATGACATCATGGTTTTTTGAAAAAATAATGCAACTTTGGCTTGGAGGCTGTAACTCTTTGTATTTTTTTAACTCCCCACTTTTTGGTTGTCATAGACAATGAGAGAACTAGTTAATGGAACCCTCAGATTTCAGGGAAGGGAGATGGCATGCCCATATAGAGGGTATGTGTGTGTGTGTGTGTGTGTGTGTGTGTGTGTGTGTGTGTATGTGTGCAATTGTCTTGCTTACTCCCCATCTAACACCAAGTTTCGGTCCATTTCCTAGCAAGTGGAATGAGAATGACTCAAGGGAGAAAGGTAAAGGGATACAAATGGGTCAATTTGATAACAGAATAAAGCGTCCCCTCACCCTCAATTAACCCCTCTCAGATCCTTGTCCCTTTCTTTCTCTGGTCTCCGTGGCAGAGGCTTATCATGCTAAGATTTAGTGCTTTTGAGTGTGGTTTCTTTGTTCATACACATCAGGTTATTTAAGTGTTTGCCATCAGATTCATGCTAGAAGCTTCATGCATTGCTGAGACAGACAGCTAGACAGTCCTTCTCTTCTTTGCATCCTTGGCCTATTTGTTATCCCCATTCACCCCGGGTGTATCTCATATTGAGAGGCCAGAGTAAGGAGCCCTAGTGGCAATTTTGTAAGAAAGGAGCATCAAGGAGAGAAATCCACACCAAGTCTCTGGGTCTTCCAGCCTTGCCACAGTTAACATGGACCCAGATGGAAAGCTAGAGTAGATAAGTCATCATGAAGTCAAAATCAAGTCAACCTCTACAGATGGGTTTGGGATAAGCAACTGAGCTCAGCCCTGGACACAGGTTCTACTTTCAGAGGGACTTATGAGCTTATAAAGAGGAGTAAAAGAGCCATTAAAAGTATCACAACAATCCAACATAGGCTAGCTCCTAGATTATCTCTCCCTCAGCAAAGAACTAATTCAGTAAAGGAGAAGAAATAACTAAAGTCTTTCAAGCTCCAGAAACTGCTTTGGTCTTGTAATATGAGTGCTTTGGCTCCAACATAAGAAGCACAGAGTAGAACAAAAAATTGAGGTTGTCCAAATTCTCTCTTACTTAATACTCTCATAACTTCAATTCCTCAATTTCTGACACCAATGGCTCAAAAATAATTGGTGACACTGGTAACAAAGCCACACAGAGATTCAGACTTTCTTTTTCTGAATTGAAAATTGTGGATAGTGTGTTTATATTAAGTAAATTTGATGGAGATCCATGTATAGTAGAAATGGTAACTCTTTCGACACTAGAATTTTAGATTGGCTGTTTTGGATTAGATGGTCTCATGCATTGCATTTCCACCTCCAGCATCTCAAATGCATTTTTGCAATAGGAAAGCTCGCAGTGTACCCATTTCTAAAAGTCGAGATACTAATTGAGGTAAAATTATATGGTTGGTGGAAAGAGAATTGGACTAAGGCTTAAGAGATTAAACATCTACTCCTGACTCAATACATCCCATAGCTCCTTAACAAAGGCAAAATTTCTCTTTATATATTGGAGAAAGTACTTGGGAGAGACAGTAAGGTATTGTGAAAAGACTATGGTGTTGCCTAATAAACAAACTGCCTTGAAAATCTGGCCACCTAATCTATTGGTTTCATGATCTTGAGCAAATTCTTTGCCTTCTGAGACTCAGCTGCCCTTCTTTTAAAATGGGTATTGCCCACTTCAAAGGATTAGTATGGAAAAGAAAATACACTTAGTAAACAGCAGTTTTTGCTACCATTTCATTCTTAACATGTTTGAAACTGTTTTGTAGGTCAATGAGGTAAATAGATATGGACTGTAAAGAGAAAACCCCCTACGAATGTAAGACATGACTATTATTTGTGGTGTTACCAGACCAGACTCTGGATGGACAAGGACTTTCTGATGAAAATATTTTCGATTTCAAAAATACTTTCATCAGACAGTCTTTGTCCATCCAGAGTCATTGGTGCTGTCTCAAAAAACACAAAAGAAAACTGTAATGGCAGAAAGTAATGTAATGTAGGAGGGAGTTATTAAGGACCAGAACACAACTGCATATAGAAGGTGGTCCAGGACCTGGGATCACAAAGAAACCTATCTGGTTGTCTACTCTACATACCTGTCCTCACTGCCATCCAGAGGGCTAGAGACCATAGTCCTGAGAAGAAACTAATTCTTCCTTTTTTGGAATCAGGGAATTCTCTGTAACATTCTCCTTCCTAGCCTAGAAGTCAGGAGGCCCCTAGTCTACCGGTCTTAAGCACACTCCTTCACTTCTTGGGGCCTCATATTTTATATCTGGGAAAGTGATTTCTTGGAGTTGGTTTCCAGCAATACCCCTTCAGTTGATTAGAATCCACAGTTTAAGAAAAGCAGACACTGGAGCAATAGGAACAAACATTCTAGTCAAGTTAAGGCATGAGATTTTGATTTAAGTAAAAAAGAGGACTGCCATCAGCCACAAAATAGCAGAAGCAAAAGTTTTCAAGAGTGCCTTTCACTTTAAAAAGAATTTCATATCATTAATTTTTAAGTAGTCATTTTATTTCAAACTCTTCTTGGAATTCAGAAAAACTATTCAATTAATAATCACATGTATTATTTCATATAATCCTCCCAACATCCTTATGAAGTGTATATTATTGTCATCCCCATTTTATGGGTGAAAACATCAAGGCTAAGAGAAGTTAGATGACTTTTTTCAGGTCAAACAGCTAATAAATGGATCAATTTTACATTTGTTAAATTCCCCATCTTCATGGAGTTGTTTTTTTTTTTTTTTTGTACCTGGTTTATAGCAGGATATAGAAAAAAAATTACCTCTTTTGCCTATTTACCATTATTAGATAAAACAGGTTGTCACTTTCTGAAAAGGCTTTGAATTTGCCTATCTATTGGGCAGCACTGGTGGATGGTTAAATTCTTCTATTTTTTTGCAGAGGTTCAGGAGGACAAGCCCCTTTTCATATGAGGGGGAAACAATATAAATGCACTGGAAAGAGCAAGAGTTTCAGATGGAGGGAGGAGATCCAAAGGCAAAGTTGGCTGTGGTGCAGGTAGATGCCCCCCTATGGCATTACTGCGAGCCAAGCAAACAAGAACAACTTTGCCACTTCTATTCCTCCACCACCGATGTTTCCGTCAAAGACTGCTAGCCTTCAGAACAGCTCTATTAATAAAATGCAGGCATTCCTTAGGAAGACTTTTACCTTAGGAATTAGTACTTTGTTATCAGGATTTCTTTGACAACCATCCAAGAGATAGACTCGAAAGAGGGGCTTGAATAAAAAGAGACCTAGCTTTATGATTAGACAGACTGAGGAGAGAATGTGGTGAAGCTAAGTTTTGCGTGTGTGTGTGTGTGTGTGTGTGTGTGTGTGTGTGTATGATCTTGATGATATAGCTTGATCATTTAGCCTGAATTCAAGGTCTGTAAAGTGTGAATAAATAATTTGATGAGTGAGGTAGACTAGCTGGTGTAGACTAATATTCTCACTGAGAATAACTAGTAATGCTGAGAAAAATATGTATAGAAAAAAAAATTTTTTAAAGCCCTTAGAGAGCTACTGAGCCAGTGAGAAAATGAAGGATAAGATCCTGGAGAGAAAGGAAGTAGAGAGAATCAACGTACAAAGACATGTCCCTAAAAACAGTGCCACTTTTTCCCTTGAGGCAATTTTCAATTCTTAGGCTGCAATGAAGAGGCTGAGAAGCTGAACCAAACTTAAAATAGTCTTATAGGTCTTGGGGAACAAAATTAGATTTAAGGTATGCCAAGAATAAGAGGCCCAACAAGACATTCCAGACCCTCAACTGGGGCTCTGAAGAATTATATCTCAGGGGGAGAGGTGAGTGGAATAGATCTGACCTCTCAAAGTCCCAGCTTCCCATTCACTCCATCATGAACTGGATTGAGGTGATTTTTTCCCACCCTAACTGCCTCCCAGAAACAAAATAAATCCTCTTTGGAGGGAAATAACACTATTCAGAGCCTCAAATTACCTCCATAATTTTTGCACTCAGTGTCAGGTACTACATGAAATATCATGTGGCATACCAAAAGACAAGATCAAATGCCAAAAAAATCCGGAAGAATAAATAAAGGATACAGAGTTATCAAACATCCAGATACTGGAGTTACTAGCCATAGACTTGAACATATTAATCACACATATTTTAAAGATGTTAGCGGACAAAATAGAGAAATTTAGCAAAGAACTGAAAACTATAAAACAGAATCAGATGAAAATTCAAGGCTGAAACATACAATAGTTTAAACCTAGGATTTAATTGATGTGTTTAACAAAAGATTAGACACAACAGAAGAGATGATTAAGAAAAGAGAGGATGGGTCAGAAGGAACCTATATTACATGTAAATTAAGAAGTCACTATTTTAAATGTTAAACACCCTATATACCTCAGTTAAAAGGAAAGACTTAACAATGGATTAAAAATACAACATTCACCTTACAAGAAATATATTAATATAAGAATTCAGAGAATTTGAGAGTGAAGGAATGGAAGAAGTATATAACAAAAGTACTTACTGTAAGAGAGGTGTATGTATACAAATAATCAAGTAAAATAGATGTTTAGCACAGAGCATTACTAAAAATAAATAGGGAAAGTTTTATAAGGTCAGCTGATGAAGAGGCAAAAATTCTAAAATTATATATATATATATATTTATATATAAATTTATATTATATATATTATATTACTATACATTAGATTATATATATTATATATATAGCTGGTGTAGACTAATATTCTCACTGAGAATAACTAGTAATGCTGAGAAATATATATATATATATATGTATATATATTTAATGCCTCTTATCCTTGGCATACCTTAAATCTAATTTTGTTCCCCAAGACCTATAACCTATAAGACATATACATATATATGAAGCAAAATTGACAGAACTGAAGGAGGTAAAAAGGAGAAATTCACAATCATAATGGGAAGTTTCAACAAGCTTCTCAGTAAGTGAAAGTAGCAGATGACAAAAATCAGGAGTTATAGCAACAATTTGAACAGCATGATTAAGAAACTTGATCATACACACACATCCTCAAATAAACAAATGAAGACTATTGCACATAAAAACTGCAGACACTGAACAACACAAAACATTCACTCAAATTAAACATAGGCCAGGCTATAAAGCAAGTGTCAACAAATTTGAAAAGAATGAAATTATGCAGAATTTATTTTCTGCCCAGAGCAGATTTACCCAGAAATTATTTAGAAAAGGTAACTGAGAAATATCTAAGTACTTAGAAATTAAGCAAAGCACTTCAAATAACTGAAGAGCAAAAAGAAAGTCACAATGGAAATTAAAAAAAGATCTTGAACTGAATGACTATAAAAATAGGCATAAAAAACTTGTAGGATACAGGCAAAGTGAAGCTTAGAGGAACATGTGTATCAGAAAAGAAGAAAGACTAAAAAGCTCTGATCAAATTATTCATCTTAAAAAAGTAAAGAATAGCAAATAAAACCTAACAAGCTGGAAGGAAGAAAACAGTAAGCAGAAAAGAGCAAAATAATAAAATAAATGAAATATACACTAAAATAATCAACAAAGCCAAATTTGTTTTTTGAGAGGATTTATAAAGTAACAATTCTGTGGCAAGAGATGAAACTGTTCAAGAGAAAACAAGGAAGTACCAAATTACAATATCAGGAATGAAAAGAGGGACATTGATACAGTGCTTAGAAAAAAACAGGTAAGAGGGAACTATGAATAATTTTATGCAAATAAATTTGACATTTAAATGCAATTTAATAAATCTTTGAAAAACTCAGCTTACCAAAACAGACACAATAAAAAATAAAATAGCCCTATATTTTAAAGAAATCGAGTCTATAATTAAAAGCTTTCTTCCAAAGAAAACTCCACTTTTAGATGGTTTCAGCCATGAATTTTTCCAAATACTTAAGAAGGAAATAACACTGATATTAAATGAAGTCTTCCAGAGAATTTTAGAAAAAGGCAGGGGGCGGGGGGAAGGGTGGGTTCCCAACTTCTTTTTGAGGCTAAGAAAATTTGATATTAACATTTGACAAGACCATTATAAGAAATAAAATTTGTAGGACAATCTTTCTCATTAAACAAAGGTTTAAAATTCATAAACAAACTATTAACAAATAAATTGTGTGTATACATATATGTGTGTGTGCATGTATTAATATAACACAGTCGAATTGGCTAAATTGCAGGAATGCAAGTTGCTTTAATATTTAAAACCAATGTAATTCATCCAGGGAATAAGAAGACAAACAGAGCCTGGGAGAAAATGTCTGTAAAAGACATATCAGATAAAGGACTGCTATCAAAAATATTCAGAGTCCTTAAAACTCAACAATAAGAAAATGAGCAACACTATTAAAAAGTGGGCAAAAGAACCAAACAGACACTTCACAAAAGAAGATATACAAATGGTAAATAAGCATATAAAACATGTTCAATATCACATATCATCAGGAAATTGCAAATTAAAACAACGATGAGATACTACGACATACCTATTAGAATGTCCAAAATCCAGAACACTGACAACACCAAATGCTGACAAGGATATGGAGCAACAGAAACTCTTTCACTACCAGCAGGAACACAAAATGGTACAGCCACTTTGGAAGACAAATTGGTTTTTTTACAAAATTAAACATACTCTTACCATGCAATCCTTGGTATTTATTCAAATGAGCTGAAAACTATGTCCACATAAAACCTTCACACAGATGTGTATAGACACTTTTTCATAATTGCCAAGGAATGGAAAGGAATAAATATTTACAGGAGATAAACTTTGTATATAGAGAAAATAAAAAGACTACAAATTCTTAAAATTAGTAAGTAAATTTAGCAAGGCTGCTGGCTTCCAGATCAATATATGAAAATTATTTTTATTTCTTTATACTCACATGAAAAAATAAATAAAATACAAGGAAAATCAAAAGTATATAAAATTTTTAAAAATCATATACCTAGGAATAAATCCACTGAAATGTGTGTAAGACCTCTACACACACAAACACACTATAAAATATTACTGAGATAAACTAAGTAAGACCTAAATAAATGGAAGCATATCCCCATGGTCATGGACTGGAAGACATCATATCATAAACAGGTCACTTCCCCACAAATTGGCCTCCAGCTCAAAGTAATCCCAATCAAAGTCCCATATATTGTTTTTCATTGTTGTTGCTGTTATTAAAACAATAAAAGGATGTATGCATCCTTTTTTATGCAAATTTGTATGCAGAAGAGGCAAAGGGCCAAGTATAGCCAATATAAGCTTGCTTCATCACTAGATATTAGGCCTTATTATAAGCCTGCAGTAACTAAGAGACTGGCATTGACCCAGAAGAGACAAGTATACAAATGGAACAGAATAGAAAGTCTAGGAAAAAACTCACACATAAGCAGACAAATGATTTATAACAAAAGCAGTGAGGAATGGAAAGTTTTTTCAGATACCCTTATGAAAAAGTTAATTCTTGACCCCTTACCTCACACCATACATGAAATAAATGTCAGATATATTATAGTTTTAAATATGAAGGTAAAATATAAGACTTCTATTGGAGATACATTCATGATATTTGAGTAGTTGCTGAAATGAGTTGCTGACTTCAAAGTCACTGAAATAAGATTCCAAAAGCACTAACCATGAAGATAATACTGATATACTGGACTCCAACAGTATGAATGACTGTATAATATTGAACAAGAACAACAACAAAAAGAAAATAATATACACTATGTGTCTGCACTTACATAAAATTCAAAAGCAAGCACAAGTTATCTATGGTGTTAGACTCTCAATAATCAGTCTCAATGTAAATGGCCTAAATGCTCCCATAACGCCACAGGGTTGCAGAATGGATAAAAAGACATGACCCAGCCATTTGCTGTCTACAAGAGACTCATTTTGAACCTAAAGATACATTCAGACTGAAAGTAAAGGGATGGAATACCATCTTTCACGCCAGTGGACCTCAAAAGAAAGCTGGGGTAGCAATTCTCATATCAGACAGATTGGATTTTAAACTAAAGACTACAGTTAGAGACACAGAAGGGCACTATATTATTCTTAAAGGATGTATCCAACAAGTGGATATGACAATTATAAATATATATGCCCCCAACAGGGGAGCAGCAAGATACACAAGCCAACTCTTAACCACAATAAAAAGACATATAAATAAAAATACGTTAATAGTAGGGGACCTCAACACTCCACTATCAGCAATAGACAGATCACCTAAGCAAGAAATCAACAAAGAAACAAGAGCTTTGAATGCCATACTCAACGAGTTGGACCTCATAGATATATATAGAACACTACACCCCAGAACCAAAGAATACTCATTCTATTCTAATGCCCATGGAACATTCTCAAGAATAGACCATGTTCTGGGTCACAAAACAGGTCTCAACCAATACCAAAAGATTGAAATTATCCCCTGCAAAATCTCAGAACACAACGCTCTGAAATTGGAACTCAACCACAAGGAAAAATTTGGAAGAAACTCAAACACTTGGAGACTAAGAACCATCCTGCTCAGGAATGATTTGATAAACCAGGAAATCAAAAATCAGTTTAAACAATTTATGGAGACCAATGAGAATGAAAACACAACAGTCCAAAACCTATGGGATACTGCAAAGGCAGTCCTAAGGGGGAAATACATAGCCATCCAAGCCTCACTCAAAAGAATAGAAAAATCTAAAATGCAGTTTTTATATTCTCACCTCAAGAAGCTGGAACAGCAACAGAGGGACAGGCCTAATCCACGCACGAGGAAGCAGTTGACCAAGATTAGAGCTGAAATCAATCAAGCAGAAACCAGAAGTACAGTAGAGCAGATCAACAGGACTAGAAGCTGGTTCTTTGAGAGAATCAATAAAATTGACAGACCACTGGCAAGACTTATCCAAAAGAAAAGAGAAAGGACCCAGATTATTAAAATTATGAATGAAAAAGGAGAGGTCACGACGAACACCATTGAAATTGGAAGGATTATTAGAAATTTTTATCAACAGCTATATGCCAATAAACTAAGCAATCTGGAAGAGATGGAATCCTTCCTGGAAACCTATAAACTACCAAGATTGAAACAGGAAGAAATTGATTTCTTAAACAGGCCAATTAATTATGAAGAAATTGAGTCAGTGATAAACAACCTTCCAAATAACAAAACTCCAGGCCCGGACGGTTTTCCTGGGGAATTCTACCAAACATTCAAAGAAGAAATAATACCTATTCTCCTAAAGCTATTTCAAAAAATAGAAACAGAAGGAAAGCTACCAAACTCATTCTATGAGGCCAATATTACCTTGATCCCCAAACCAGGCAAAGACCCCATCAAAAAGGAGAATTACAGACCGATTTCCCTAATGAATATGGACGCCAAAATCCTCAACAAGATACTTGCTAATAGAATCCAACAGTACATTAAAAGGATTATCCATCACGATCAAGTGGGATTCATACCTGGGATGCAAGCGTGGTTCAATATTCGCAAATCAATCAGCGTGATACATCATATCAACAAGAAAAGACTCAGGAACCATATGATCCTCTCAATCGATGCCGAAAAAGCATTTGACAAAATACAGCATCCTTTCCTGATTAAAACCCTTCAGAGTGTAGGAATAGAAGGTACATTTCTCAATCTCATAAAAGCCATCTATGAAAAGCCTACTGCAAATATTATTCTCAATGGGGAAAAGCTGGAAGCCTTTCCCTTAAGATCAGGAACATGACAAGGATGACCACTCTCGCCACTATTATTCAACATAGTAGTAGAAGTCCTTGCAACAGCAATCAGAAGACAAAAAGGGATCAAAGGTATTCAAATCGGCAAGGAAGAAGTCAAAATGTCTCTCTTTGCAGATGACATGATACTCTATATGGAAAACCCAGAAGAAGCCACTCCCAAACTATTAGAAGTTATAGAGCAATTCAGTAACGTGGCGGGATACAAAATCAATGCTCAGAAATCAGTTGCATTTCTATACACGAATAACGAGACCGAAGAAAGAGAAATTAGGGAATCCATCCCATTTACAATAGCACCAAAAACCATACGTTACCTTGGAATTAACTTAACCAGAGACGTAAAGGACCTATATTCTAGCAACTATAATTCACTCTTGAAAGAAATTGAGGAAGACATAAAAAGATGGAAAAATATTCCATACTCATGGATCGGAAGAATTAACATAGTTAAAATGTCCATGCTACCCAGAGCAATCTACTCTTTCAATGCTATCCCGATCAAAATACCAAGGACATTTTTCAAAGAACTGGAACAAATAATCCTTAAATTTGTATGGAAACAGAAAAGGCCCCGTATCTCCAAGGAACTGTTGAAAAGGAAAAACAAAGCTGGGGACATCACAATGTCGGATTTCGAGCTGTACTACAAAGCTGTGATCACAAAGACAGCATGGTACTGGCACAAAAACAGACACATAGACCAATGGAACAGAATAGAGAGCCCAGAAATGGACCCTCGGCTCTTTGGGCAACTAATATTTGATAAAGCAGGAAAGAACATCCGGTGGGAAAAAGACAGTCTCTTCAATAAATGGTGCTGGGAAAATTGGACAGCTACATGCAAAAAATGAAACTTGACCACTCTCTCACACCATACACAAAAATAAACTCCAAATGGATGAAAGACCTCGATGTGAAACAGGAATCCATCAAAAACCTAGAGGAGAACATAGGCAGCAACCTCTACGACATCGGCCAAAGCAACCTTTTTCATGACACATCCCCAAAGGTAAGAGAAACAAAAGATAAAATGAACTTATGGGATCATCAAGATAAAAAGCTTCTGCACAGCCAAGGAAACAGTAAAAAAAACTAAGAGGCAGCCCACGGAATGGGAGAAGGTATTTGCAAATGACACTACAGATAAAAGACTGGTATCCAAGATCTACAAAGAACTTCTCAAACTCTATACATGAGAAACAAATAAACAAATCAAAAAATGGGCAGAAGATATGAACAGACACTTTTCCAATGAAGACATACAAAGGGCTAACAGACACATGAAAAAATGTTCAAAATCATTAGCCATCAGGGAAATTCAAATCAAAACCACACTGAGATACCACCTTGCGCCAGTTAGAATGGCAAAAATAGACAAGGCAAGAAACAACAATTGTTGGAGTGGATGTGGAGAAAGGGGATCCCTCCTACATTGTTGGTGGGAATGCAAGTTGGTACAGCCACTCTGGAAAACAGTGTGGAGGTCCCTTAAAAAGTTAAAAATCGAGCTACCCTATGACCCAGCCATTGCACTACTGGGTATTTACCCCAAAGATACAGACGTCGTGAAGAGAAGGGCCATATGCACCCCAATGTTCATAGCAGCATTGTCTACAATAGCTAAATCATGGAAGGAACCGAGATGCCCTGCAACAGATGACTGGATTAAGAAGTTGTGGTCCATATATACAATGGAATATTACTCAGCTATCAGAAAGAACGATTTCTCAACATTTGCTGCAACATGGACGGCACTGGAGGAGATAATGCTAAGTGAAATAAGTCAAGCAGAGAAAGACAATTATCATATGGTTTCTCTCATCTATGGAACATAAGAACTAGGAAGATCGGTGGGGGGGGGGATAGGGAAGGGGGGTGATCAGAAGGGGGAATGAAGCATGAGAGACTATGGACTCTGAGAAACAAACTGAGGGCTTCAGAGGGGAGGGGGCTGGGGGAATGGGATAGGCTGGTGATGGGTAGTAAGGAGGGCATGTATTGCATGGTGCACTGGGTGTTACATGCAACTATGAATCATCGAACTTTACATCAAAAACCAGGGATGTACTGTATGGTGACTAACATAATATAATAAAGAAAACATTAAAAAAAAAAAAGATTTGAATGTTGGTTATCTTTCAGGAGGAAGAAGGACTAATGACCAGGATAGGACATAAGAGGGATTTTGGGGGGGAGAGGGCCATGTAACAGTAGTATTATGTATTTTTTTACCTAGATAATGATAACTTGTGATAATTTATACAGTTATTCCCTATGATTTGCTCATTTTCTGTATGTCACAGTTCACTTTAGAAGTATATTTATAAATAAATTAATTTCCAAGTAAATGCAAAGAATTTAGCACAGTGCTTAGAGGTCTTTCCCTTTACACTGGAAGGATAAGGAACACCTGAAGGACATGCTATTTAAAATAGATATGAAAGAGCAATTTCACCATTTTGTCTTGCTCCTGATCAGAAAGAATCTAGAGAGGAATTAGTTTAAACACACACACACACACACACACACACACACACACACACACATATATATATATATATACACACATACACACAGCAGGTGTGACCCAGGCTGTTATTGAAATAGACGGGGCTACCAAATTGTATCTAGGGAGATCAAATTGTTGATGCAATCTATATTTTCCCAGCTAATCCACTGAGCCAGAGAAAAATATGACACGTTACCAAAATTCACTTCTGGAAGGGAGTCAGGCAGGCAGAATACACAACAGTGGGATTACCCTTGTCTAGCTCATTAGTTAGTGAAACACTTCTGAGCCAGGAGATACTCTTTGCTACTTCCCATCATAGAGAGTGTTTAATCACTGCAGTATAACTACTAAACATACAAATGCATGGATGAATAATACAAACACACACACCTACAACACACACACACACACAACACATACCCATATGCACACACACATTTATATACATCCACATTTCCTCAATCATTTCCTAACTATAAGCCAATGGTGTGTGTGTCTGAGCACTGGGGAGATGATGGCAGAACAGGAGAAACAGACATGTAGTTTCCACCATGCAGGCAGAGCATTATTATGATTATTTGATTTCTATCTCAGGGACAGTTAAAACTCTGACACATGATTCTGCTAAGTGGACCCTTTGAAGTTGTACATCAAAATCATCTATATGTATATGCAAGTATGTTTTTGCTTCATCTTTTCGGTGAAAGTTTCCAGTGAACATATCCTCCCAGGGGTCTTTGACACTCCACAAATAATAACAACTGATTAAGAATTTATTCTTTACAAATTATTTCACAAACATGATCATTTATGAATCTCACAACTACCCTGTGGAAGAGGCAACATGGTAGGCAATATTATCTTCTAAAGATTAGGGCAATAAAACTCATAGAAGTTAAATGACTTGCCTGAGGCCACATATAAGTAGTAGAGCTGAGACTTGAATCAAGTGTATTACTCATATAAGATCTCTGAGAAACTTGATACATATCCATGAGGACTCCACTAGGGACAGGGAAAGCATGACTTCATGGGGTAGTCTCTTCCACTCCAGACCAAAGGTCATTTGTGGAATTACCTTCAGAGAGCCATAAATCTCCCCTTTCTGAAGTTTCCATCCTACTTCTGCCTTCTAGAGTTCCACCATATTAGTTTAATGCTTCATCCTTAGGTCATGGCACCATTTGGATGGTCAAAAGTAGTTGGTGTGCTTCTCCCTGGTGTAGAGGGGCTACCCCACTATGTCATGACACCCAAATCTAGGCTTGATATAATGTGATACAGAGAACAGCAACCTCACAAAGCCCTCTCAGAAGCCACTTCACAAAATGTGTGTGGGCTGATTAGAAGCCCACTTTTGCATTTCCCCTTCCTCAAGAACCAGGCTAGTGTGGGAGTTACAGCTGGATTTAGGATTCCTCAAGAAGCGCCCTGTAGGACAAGACATGGAGTCAGCCTGTGTCAGCGCATCTTGTGCACATGGGGACATGTGGTGTGCTGAGCTTCGGTGTGCAATAAAGGACAGCCAGGCTGACAAAGTGTGGGAAGCATATGGTAGGGGTGGGGCCTGTAGCTGTGTCAGGAATTCAGGCACATATGGTGACAATAATGTGCACGGGATATTATCCTTAATCTTTCTTTCTCGAAAAACTTCTACACACCCACACACATACATATGCACACCAATCAAAGAAGATTAGAGAACGTTATCATGGAAATAGGGATTAGGTATCATCTAGTCCAATGACCTCATTTTATTAAAAAAAAAAACCACACACACAAAACTGGAGCCCAGAATGTATCCTAAGTCACACAGAACCCAGGAATTAGAATCTAAGACTCCTTATTCCCAATCTTGATTCTGTCCTCAATACTAAACTACTTCTCAAAAACTTAAGAGTACCCAGCTGTATTTCTCCTTCCCAAAATGGAACAAAAGCTCTTCTGGACAGAATGTCCCTGTGGCAGGTCTCAAACAGAGCATGAAAAAGAAGGGGCAGATTCTGGACTGTCTTATATCAACTCTTGCCTCTAAAACTCAAATGGAACCTTGGGAAGCCCAGAAGAGAGCACCAACCAGTCAGCTTTGGAAAACCAGAAGGTCCCCATACCAGTCTGTTGGAAACATGCACAACTGTTCCCTGCAGCAAAGAAATAAGGTTACTATAAAGGCAGAGACACACAGAGTCCTTGCATTTCCCCTTCCACAGTCTCCCAGAAGGGAAAAGTCCTAGATTCAGGCAAAGAGAGGTGGTAGATTACACATGTCTTGTTGGATTCCTTCAGACCACAGCCAAAGGACCAAAGGCTTATAGACATTCACCTTCCTTTTCTCCCCTCTACGCTGTGTGAATTGCAATGTCTGCCCATACTTTATTATTCTGAAGTCTCTAAACCAAATATGAAACTCCTTTTCTAGCTACTTTTCCATTCTGGAAAACATGCTAGAAATTATATTCTGGAAAATTTCCCATTCCAGAACATATGCTCTCCATTTTCTATCCAGGCTGGTGACTTAGCAATGACCTTCAAAGCCTTCTCTCACACCCATGGCAGATGAACATAAATGAGAAATTAAGGGGCCCATTGATGGGGCAACCAGTTGAACCACATATCAGCCAGTTTTCTCAAGCTTACCTGTCTTCATACAAGAAGGGAACACAGAGGAATAAATATTTTCCATTCTCTCTGCTCTTCATATCCTTTAAGTTCCTTTTCAAGGCCTTTCATTATAGCCTTGCCCCAAGAATTCCAGTCAATATTATTCTCTCTTCTAGAAAATAAAACTATCTTTTGATTGTATTCCACTAAGAACATATGATGGTAAGCCACGAAAGGAACTTTTCTTAGGTTAGCATTATTCCAGAAATTCTGAGGTGTTCAAAAATTCTTAATCTTTCAGAATCCAGATCAAGTGTCAAGCCCTCCATGAAGTCTTCCTCAACATCAAAACCAGTACAAACTGGATGTGTTCCAAAAATCCATGGCATGCAGGCTGACTGGTTAACACTATAACCACGAGCAAGAAAACAAATAGGGTGTGAGCCTTCCTTCCTGAACCCTTATATCAGAAGAGACCACCATCTTTCTGCGGCACATTTCAGAGGAAGAGGAACATTTCCTCCTAGAAGCAGAAAGATAAAATTATATCCCAAGATTTGTGTCAAGCCAAGGATTACACAATTTGGGAAGCAAATCATAAGCTAGACGGCCATAAGCACCTCACTCAACCACTACTCCAAAGTAAAGCAAGATTTTCACTTATTTTTCTCATGCTCTAATGTCAGATTTTTAGTTCTGGAGCCTCCGGCTGGTAAGCCTAACAAAATTTCAAGAAAAACTCAAAGAGTAATTTGGTCTCATCGAAACCAAGCTAAGCCATTGGCAAACAGAGGCCAGCAACTTGTAAATGCACCAGGAGGCACCCCAAGGGTGCTCTAAGATTCTGCAAACATTCTCCAGTCTCTCGGTGGGTTTTCTCACTAAGCAAAGGCCAGAGCCTCCATCTGCTTTCCATCACTGTCTCCATTTTTGCATTCTGGCAGAGCTCTGGCCTGGTTACATTTGCTATGCCTCCAATGTGGCCCATCCCAACAGAGACTGGTGCTGAGTTCTGGGGACCATGTTCTCTGCCAGGGGTGTGGCTCCACTGCCTGCCTCTGATACCCTTACATTTTACTTCTCTCTGCTTCTGTTCTCTATTCCTGGAAAAAGAATATCAGCAACAATATAATGAATGTGCTTTGAGATCCCACGATGGTCTACACTAGGCCATAAATAGAATTTTGGCCAGGAAAGTGGAATCTTATATCCTGAAGCACTTTAAAAATAGCCAAGGATTTATCTGAAGCAGACTAGAATGCTCCTTTAGGGAAATGATGTAGTTGACCTTGGGCAAACACTTTCAATCCAGTAAGTCCATGAAACATAGTTGTAAAATGTATGTAATCATCCTAATTATGTTGGATTTTTTTTTCGAAGAAATCACTCACACAGCTGTAGCACTGGGTTCAGTGTAGCAGTTGAGTTTCTGGCAAATGATGCAGCTTTGGGGGATGCGTAAATCGAGATGAAATCTGGTGTGAACCACATAGACTGTGGAGAGCCATACTCAAGAAAGTAAACCTCACCTATCTCCACAATGTGCTACTGAAATGACTTGGTAGGTGGGCATGAGAACAACCTCAGCCTTCAAGTGGTCCTGACATGTTGTACTACTATGATCAGTTAGCATTTTCCTTTCACTCTTTTCTAATGAGATAGTACCAAGTACAGCAGGATCATGCCATGCATGAAAATTTAATCTCAGGGTAATTATGATCATGAAAAAGGCAAAACCAGGTAAGTGACCAATACCCCTTGTATGAATTACTTGCTCCAATGCCTAAATGGTCTCCCTGTCTCTACCTGTGGACTGAAGCCAGAATGATCTTTTTAATAAGCCAATCTGATCTTTTAGCTCCTCAGTTCAAAACTCTAATTTTTCTAAGTATTTAAGACAAAGTCTCCACTCCTTAAATTGGCATACAAAGTTCTTGATGATTTACCCCTATTTACCTCTGCCACTAGCTCCCTTCCCTACTTGCTTATTCTCCTCTCTCTCCCTCTATCGTCCCCCACAACATTCTCTGGCCAAACTGAAGTTCAGTTCCTTCAACAGACCAAGCGCCTGTCCTCTGAGCCATCATACATGCTGTTCTGTATACTTCTACTGTTCTACCCACATTTCTCCCTGATTAGTTGTGATGCATTTGTCAGGTCTCAGCTTCAAGGTCATCTGCTCCAGAAAACTCTCTCCAATCCTTGCCTAAAACTAGATTCTATGTTCCTTCCAATGCTCTCAAGACTATGTATGTCTAATATAAAGCTCTTACCACATTGAGTTGTTAATGCAAACTTCTTCTACAGACTCTACCCTCTGTAATGACAGAAGTTCATTTGCTTACCAGTTTATTCCTTACACTATTCCCAACACATAGTGAGCACTTAATAAGTGTTCATTTTAGTGTTGCTGTTATATATTGGGAAACGCTAAATCCAATTACACAATGGTATTAATATTCAAATAGATGATCTAGTATACAGCCAATAAATGTAAAACTTATGGATATTACATAACACAAAAACACTTGTATTAATGTTTACTGAAAAAGCAAAATAAAAATGTACGTTTGCAACATGATCACAACTATATACCCCAATGCATGCACCAAGAAAAAAAAGACTAGAAGTAAATAAAGTTAACATGTTAACAGTGGGTTGTTTTGAGGTGTTAAAAGTATGGGTAATTTTTCTCCCAATACTATTAATTTTCTAAGTTTTATAAAATAAACATTTTTAGAATTGAAAATACAATTTAAAAATGTTAATAATTTATAAATATAAAATACAATATTCTTGTTGCAGAAAAATATAAAACCACCAGGAAGTTCAGAGGAAAAGAAAATGAAAACCACTTATAATCTCACTACTTTGGAGAAGTTGGTAACTGTTCATCCTCCTGTGTATGTATACGACTGTTTACCTAAAAATCACCTGGACAACTGACAAAGTGTGGCACACTAAATAAAACTAGACTGTCTCCTTGGAGTCTCTAGATGGCAGTAACCAGATACAAACATTCTCTCTTATTGTTTGCTTCCAACATTTATTCATTCCCAATATATCCCTGAGCCCCGACCAGACGCTAAATGCTGAGCACCAAAAGAGGGGGAAATCAACGCAGGGTTCTGGAGGCATAAGTTCATGTCTACAATGTGACTGCTAAACTAGGGGAGTATGAACACCAGTAGAGGAATGAGGTAGAGAGGGGAATGACTTCCTAAGGGGAGTGAGGAAGGAAGTGGACATCTAGCAGTAGAGATGATGAGTAGAACTGAACAATGCAGTGGGAATCCGGGAATCCTGGAACCCTGGGAGAGAAAGAAGAGCCCAGTATGAAAACAAAGGGTAAAACAAGACAGCCCAACTTCAGAGACAGCTTTAAGGAGAAGGCAACACACTGGCCAGACAGATGTGCAAATACTCAAGCTCTTAGTCAAAATTACATCAATACGTACAGGCAGTCCCTGCCCTGTTGTCTGAAGGTCCAAGTTTGTCTTTTGGGTAACTGCTAAAAGGAATAATTTCTATTTCTAGTCCCATGTCCACAGAACATTTCCTTGCAGATGTCTGAAACATAATCAATGAGAATTATGCCTTTGAATACACCTCCCAGTGGTCAGAATTATGACTTAAAAGTAGGCCTGGCCAAAGGCAACTGTTTTGAACAGTTGAGTTGCCATTTAAAGGCCCTGTCCTTAGTTCTACCAAGGCTCCACCAAATGCAGCTAGAATCCAATGGTGTCAGAGTGTGTAACTAACTGTGGATTGTAGACATCATAGTGGTTCTGCACCCATGTTCTCATCCCAACATTTGAATGACCACAGAACGAAAAATTTCATTCCATGCTCCAAACCTTTCTTAAACCCAGACTCTCCTCAAACCCAACTGCTCTGTATCTTGCTCTCTTGGGATTATGATCTTTACAGGTACTGGGCAAAATAAAGAAGCAATGGGGAGTTGCTAATCAACAGGCATGAAATTTCAGTTAAATAAGTTGAATAAGTTCTAGAGATTTGCTGTACAACATTGTGCCTATAGTTAACAATACTGCATTGTACACATGAAAATTTGTTAAGTGGGCCGATCTCATGCTAAGTGAAATAAAATACAATAAAATACAGGAAAATAAAATACAATAAAAAATTTAAAAAAGCAATCAATGTGTTAGTTGAGCTAACACTGGTGGAAGTAAGGAAACCTGCATTCTTGCCATGATTTGAAACTATGTTCCTGATCATCTGTAACGTGGTAGAGGGTGATTGAACAAGTTCTATCTACAGTTCAGCTCTGATCGTATAAAATTCTATATTTAACATATTGCCCTTCTTAATAGGGATGCCCTAAGTATCATATTTTAATTCAAAACAAATATAGGTCTCTTTACAAGAAATCATGTGAGTGTCATTAACTGGAGAGATTGCTCTGGCCAATTATGAAGTCATTTATTGAGTTCAGCTATTTATAAGTGAGCCAGAGTGATGCTATAGAAACAGTCCAGAATATAAAGACAGATGGCTTTGACTCTCACTTTTGGTGACCTTCCACCTGTGGGAAGGTCATATCTTGCATATCTCTTAAGCTCTCTTGTTTTTACTCATCTACAAAAATGAGAATAACAACAAAATCTCTTTCATAGCACTGTTGTCAGTTACATAAGAAAATGAGATAAGGCTGGTTGTATTTAACCAAACCTCAAAATTAAGGAGTACTTATGAGTTATTCTTGTGTTGGATAAAACCTAGATCCAATAACTTCTAGCACATTCATTCACACCTTATTCTGTGAAGCTCCCCTGTTTGCAGAGGGTGTATGTCCCATTCCTTGGGGCATCCATAGCTCTAAAATGTTGACTGAATAAGAGACTGCATGTGGAAATAGTGATTATAAGTTTAAGAGAGAGTAGAACTAGGACAAAACTGAGTCTTTCCACATCTTCAGTACCTGGCAAATAACTACTCTTCACCAGGACACACCAGCAACTCTGAGGATCTCTTCCTGTCCTCCTCCATAGCTCCACAGTGGAGCCCAGGCCAAGCTACACCCTCTCTCTTCCATACGTCTTCCACGAGCCACACCTCTACAACAGTACCTGCTCCACATCCTTGCATCTTGGTCTTTTGATTAGCATATAAGCTTTCTGAGGCATGGACTGGCTCTTATTTATAACTGTTTTGAGATAGATAGAAGGGTCAAAGGATTCATGGATAGTTGATGGTGAAGAGAGAGGATCACTGAGTGGATTGTAGCTCAACTAAAATCTTAAAAAGCTCCTTCAGCTTTTCAGAGCTTTTTAAACTTTAAAGAATTTGTACCTTAAAAGTAGGTAGAATCAAAGAATCACCAGGGACTCTTAAGCAGGTTCTGACTGATGCCATAATAATGGCTTCACTTTTTGTTTCACAAATCAGCCCCAAGGAAGACCCCTGTTGAACCAAGTATGTATCTCTTTTAGAAGGGACAAACTTAGGGTCATGATGGTTGAAAGGGCACCTGATAATTCAACCTGGACCAACCTCATGGATCAATGGAGGAGAGATATGATACCATACCCCACTCCCATGACAACCACAGAGACACAGCAGGATGAGAAGAGCCATTGTGACCAAGGGGAAACCTCTCAAGGGGAAAAAAATCTATACAAGCAAAACAGCATAAGAAACTGGAACACTTCTCTTTAGAATGTAACTATTTCTAACTGGCTATCAATCTCATTCATATTTTTTAATAGAAACTAAATGAGTCCCCATATCAACATATCTGTGCCAGGTACTTAAAACATAAGAAGACAGAAAAGTTAATCAAAATCCCTTTTACACATCTCTCTCCCTTTGATACTTTAAGGGCTTGCAGGTCATGGTGGGATCCAGTAAAGATGCCACTTAAACCTTCACCCTCTTTCTATCATAGAACGTTCAGTAAAAAAGAGCCTTACAATGTAAATACCAGTATGTTTCCTTCCAGTATGTCAAGTTAAAACTGCAGGATGTGTGAACTATGCACCGTGCCCTTTCCAGAATGGCATCCATATTTCCCAAACCCATCCATTCAGCACTCTCTAGTTGTTAAATAAGTAACACATGCAGATGCAAATGAGGCCACCAGCTCTTCCTGTTGTTTCTCTTGTTTGGCAGCTCCTAGGCTTTCTCACGGGTCAGTTAAATAAAAAATCACTTAGGGTGGACAGTTCTTTTGGATTTTCTGATTGCCTAATTAAATTATCATCATTGGTAAATAAAGCCGGAGAGAGTTTCACATTTGCTGCAAACACAAGCCATTTCAGGAGGTGGAGGGTCAGGGAAAAGTGTGAGAGAGAGGAAAAGATAAAGTTGGAGACTGGGAAGGAATGAGAGCACAAGGAGCTGGGGAGACTATAGGAATAATTTTTTAAATGTTTTAATTCCCTCAAATTAAAATCAGGCTAGCTGCATGAATAAATGAATAGGAACAGGCAACTGTGCGACCTTCCCTTCTGCTCTTCCTGCACTGTTTGGCTCCAGTTCTTACCAGGTACGACTCTAAACCCTTCCCATCAGCTGTGAACTCTGACTTCTGAAGTTCACTCTTCAGAACGACCATAAAAAACATTGTCTTCAAAACCCACCAGCCAATCACATCCTTTAACCGAAGAGAATTATCCATTTGGCTTCAAATGATGACAAGACCAGGCTTTTTTTTTTTTTTTTTAAAGATTTTATTTATTTATTTGACAGAGACAGAGACAGCCAGCGAGAGAGGGAGCACAAGCAGGGGGAGTGGGAGAGGAAGAAGCAGGCTCATAGCGGAGGAGCCTGATGTGGGGCTCGATCCCAGAACGCCGGGATCACGCTCTGAGCCGAAGGCAGACGCTTAACCGCTGTGCCACCCAGGCGCCCCAAGACCAGGCTTTTGAAATGCTATTCCTGGCAGGGATAACCGCTACACACCATCTCCTTCTCCCTCACCTGAACTATCTGGTTCACACCTGAGCACCACACCACCCCAAAACACACAGTGCAGCTTCTATTCCCCTAAGTAACAAAAGCCGGCCTCAAGTACCAAAGGAAATGGGCATGCCTGTACTACAAGATTTCCCCTGTCTTTGAGCCGTAAAGAAAACTGAAGAAAATACTAGAAGCTTTGTAGATGGTGGGAGTTGAAGCTTGTCAGACTGTTTGAGGTCTTGTGGGTCTGGGCCCTGTTCCCTAGTGTTGCTGTAACGAATTACCACAAAGTGGAAGCTTAAAGCAACCTGGATTTACTACCTTCAGTTCTAAAGATCAGAAGTCCAAAGCGGCTCCCACTGGGCTAAATTCAAGGTGACAGCAGGGCTGGATCCTTCTGGAGGCTCCAGGGGAGAATCGTTGCCTTGCCTTTTCCAGCTTCTAGAAGCTGCCTGCAGTTCTTGGTTTGTGGACCCTTCCCTCCATCTTCAAAGCATATCATTCAATGCTCATTTTGCTGTTGGTGACCCTGCTGCTTCCCTTTTATAAGAGGACCTTTGTGACCACAGTGGGCCCACGGGGATAATCCAGAATCATCTCCCGATCCCAAGATTCTTCATCACACCTACAAAGTTCTTTTTACCATGTCCCAAGTAGAAAGTTACGGTTTTTTAAGGCATGGCAAAGGAAGGTCTCTGTGAGAAGGAGACTTTGCAAGAAACACCTGAAGGGAGGGAGGGAATAAGCCACGCAGAACTCCAAGGAAGAGACACAGGCAGGGAAGACAGCAAGAACACTGGCAGAGCAGGGGGCCTGTTCCCTGGCTGCTTCCACACAGCCAGAAGGGCAGCGTGGCCACAGCAGGGGGAGCTGGGGGAAGGGGAAGGATGAGGTTGGAGAGGTCTCACAGGGCCTCAAATGCCATTGTGAAAATGAGGCCTTTTTTCTAAGTCAAAGCCGGCAATCAAATAAGCACATTTAGGATTGGAGATTTTTAGGGATCTTTTATTTTCTTTTTTAGTTTGCTCACACACAGACATTTAAAAATAGCTGCTAAATGCTTCTTTCAGGGAATGTGAGGCACTCATAATAATAATAAAAAAGTGCCCTGGGCTTTCTTACGACTGGATACATCAAAGGGTTTTCACTAGTAATTTGGGGAGCGTCCGCCTCTGGGTGCCACTGCTGTGATTTCAAAATAGAATTATCTTGTGCTATGTGATTTCTTGAATCATTAGTTTTCCATTTTCTCTTCCTCTTTTCTTTTTGTTCAATTGTTTTAGTCTGGTGCTAGTATATGCAAGAAGTTTTTAAAAAATGGTGGCTCATGGGCAATTGGGTGACAGGGCAGTTGCAGAAGAGAAAAAGGCATGGGGCCTTTCCCCTGGGCTCAGGGTGACCCAAACCCCCTGGATCATTCAATCAATGGAGACTGGGGGCCTATCAGGGTGTCCAGCTTTTCCAAAACCATGGGAACATCACAGGGAAAAGACTGAAAGCCAGGGGCAAAATTAGGACGGGAGAGCTCTTCACAAGCTGTGGATTACTTTATATGATTTAATTAACCCTTTCACTGCAGCACGGGCCTAGAACGAAGGCATTTTTGACATATATAGAAGAGTTCTTACCAGAAGCACATACACCAGGAACAAAATAGAACCCAGGACCCACCCCTTTAATTACTTGGCTGACAGCAAGCTCAAACTCTTCAAAATTATAATTATCAACAACTCTAACTCATTATGTACTGAACAGTACTTATCTTTGAAGATTAATAATTTTAGCATTATTAGGGAAAAATAACAAAATTATTTAATTTCCTTCTCAGCCAAAGCGCCACATCTTTAAAGGAACAGCCTCTAGGCAGAGAGCAAGGGATGCACCACTGGCCCTACAGGACGTCCTAGATTATCATGTATGTGCAGCCCGTCCACTGGGGACAACACAGGTGAGCCTAGGGGCACAGGAACTACCACTCTTGCCCCTCTTGGCTCTTTTACCTGCCTTTTCCCACTTCTGATTTCCAAAATCAATGAAGAGGCTGGCAAAGAGGATGAGGAGGAAATATTTTAGGGACTCTGATTCTTCTGCATATTTGGCACCATGTTCCAGCCACATGCCAATATTCCCAGGTCTGCACTATTCTACAGAGTATCATTTTTTAAGAAGAAAGAGTAGGGAAGAAAATGGGTCCAGGCATGAAGGGAAGAGGGACAGGAAGGAGACAACAGGACAAATGAGGACAGAGTTACCTGAGGGCCACCAAGCCCTTGAAGGTACACTCCAGTTGATTGAAGAACAACATGAGAACAAATAAAATGCTTCTGGTCCCAGATTTTGGGCCACGAGTTTGTGACCTTTGGAACAAATCTGATAGTCCTTGAGGATCTGTGGGGAAGGAAAACTGAAGAGTTCTATTCACAGAGTTTCTCTAGGAACTCCAAATTCCTTGGCCCACACATGATTATTTACATCCTTTCTAAGTTGCATACTTAGTGCAAAATATCTCCACTTTAAAGAATGTGAAGTGGCTATGTTGATAGAAAAGAAGGAATAAAACTGAGGTAAAAACTACAGGGATAGGGGCTCCTGGGTGGCTCAGTCGTTAAGCGTCTGCCTTTGGCTCAGGGTGTGATCCCAGGGTCCTGGGATGGAGCCCCGCATCAGGCCCCCTGCTCCACTGGGAGCCTGCTTCTTCCTCTCCCACTCCCCCTGCTGTGTTCCCTGTCTCACTGGCTGTCTCTCTGTCAAATAAATAAATAAAATCTTAAAAAAAAAAAAAAAAAACAACTACAGAGATAGGTCCACTGCTGGAAAACCTCTCCTTAGTGATTCTTAAGTGAGAAAATACAGGCCCTCAGACTGGCAGGCTCAGAGGCAACCTGTTCACTCACTGTGGCCAGCAAGGCATAGAAGGGTCGCCTGTGTCCTATCTTTGTCAACTCACCCCAAGTCCCCCCTCCCCTGTAGTTATTAGGCTCTTCCTATACTGGCTTTTGTCCTTGACCATTCCAAACTTGCTCCATCCCCAAAGATGTTGACCTAGTATCTTCCTCTGCCTGGGAACTGCCCCCCAGTCCTCACGGGCCTACCCTTTCCCTCCTTCAGATGTCAGATCAAAGTCACCTTCTCAGAGAAGTTTCCCTAATCACCTCCTTTAAGTAAAATATGCTCCCCATAGCACATTTAGGTACTCTACCAGCATATCACCTTATTTTATTCTTGTCACAGCACCAATGGCACTCTGAAGTCACCTTGCTTATTGCCTATTGTTTGTTGTCATCCCCTGCTAGAAATAGACCCCTATCCATCTGTTTCTTTCAGTAAACTCCCAGGGAGGGCCAGCCATATAACTTGCACAGTCCAATACAAATAAAAATGTGGGCCCCTTGTTCAACAACCAAGAGAAAAGTTTGTTCTTTTCTTCTGTGATCTCTCTCTCAACCAGTCACAGTGTTTTATTTGCTATTTAATATCATGTTCCAACTATGGGACAAGTACAGACCCTCATAGGTGCCCAGAGCCCCCAACCCCATGACTTGGCATGCAATCCCAACTATCCCTGTGTTTGTGCCCAGACCCCTGCCAGGGTCAGAGGATAAGGGGAAAAGATGGTTGAGAATCTATTCCAGGGAGGTAGAGAGGCACAAAAGGATTCAACGAGCCTTCAGCACATACCCCGCTGTTGTACTGGACTTCACTCACAAAATACAGATCCAAATATAAAATTATTAAGAATCTCAAAATGACAACCAGCGATCATTAACCCCCAAGCACAAGTTTCTCCTTCTAATCACAGTGGTCCTGAGTCCAGTCTTGTCCCCAGTTCCTAGGACAATGCTTGGCGTATGGCAGGGAATGAAAGAATCAGTGAAAGAATAGGCAAGTAAATAAACTAATAATTCCACAAATGACTTCTACTTTGTCTATCTTGTGAGCAACCCAGCTTGCTTTTCATGAATGCTTCCTTGATAGCATACCATTCATAAGGTATTCTACTAGGAGCTCTGAGGGCATGCAAAGATGAATCAGGAGCAGTCCCCTTCATAAAATCTGCAATCCAGTAGTAGTCTAAGACAATGCCCTCAACTCCTCTATGAGGCAGAAAATGAACAGTGCCCTAAGCTACAGAACAATGGCAGCTCAGAGATCTATATAGCTGCAGGGATCACAAAAGGTTTTATGAAAGAGGTAGCATTTAAGTGGGCCTTTAAAAAATATGGAATTTAGTCATACAGTGAACCCAGGAAATGGCAACAATGTCAGCAAAGGGTAAAGGGAGAAAAGCCAGAATTATATATGATATAGAGTTGATGGTGCTTAGGAAGGACAGCCAGAAACCAGCTTAGGTAGGTGGTTCACGACCAAATACAGAGAATCTTGAAGCCACTTAGTAGTTTGGAGAAAATGATTGATGCTGTCATGTAGTAATCTGGCCATGCTAATATATTAGTTATTATTGTGTACCATAAACTTGCTTAAAACACACATATTTATTGTATCACAATTTGTGTGGGTCAAGAATCTGGATATAGCTTAACTGGGTCCTCCTCTCTGCTTCAGGTAGCTCACAAAGCTGCTATCAAGTTATTGCTCAGGGCTGGGATTTCATCTAAAGCTTGACTGGAGAAGCATCCAAGCTCACATGGTTGTTGGCAGGTTTCAGTTCCTTGTGAATGGAGGGCCCCTGTTCATCATTGTAGGCCAGAAATCACCCTCAGTTGCTTGCCATGTGTCATCTCATCAAGGTGGGTAAGAAGTGAGTCTCTAGGAAGGCAGAAGTCATGATCTCATGCAGCAAAGGGCATGCAAGTGACATCCCATCAACTTTTCCATAATCTATGTGTTACAAATAAGCTAACAGGCCCTGCCCACACACGGGGAGAGGATTTCACAAGGGTGTGAATACCGTGAAATGGGTATCATAAGTGCCATCTTAGAAGTTGCCAATCATACTGGAGTAGGGCAGAAAGGATTGGTGGAGAGACCAAAGGTAAAGAAACCATCAAAGAAGCTATTACATATTGAGGAAAATCAATTAGATTCAAAGAGAAAGAAGTAATTATAGGGAGAATAGGTATTTTGAAGGGTATTTTCAGTGGTAAAATTAATAGCACACAGGACTTGCCAATGAGTTCTGAGTGCTAAGACACAGGTGCTAAGAAGATCCCAAGGGAACTGGAATTAGAGCAGTAGTTAAGAGAGAGAACAGGGGAGGAGAGACCAGTTGTTCTGTCTTGATGGGAAGAAGAGAACATATTGACCTTGAGATTCTAGGATACCATCCATGCTGACCATACACTTGGAAATGGTAATTTTCAGGAAAGCTATCAAGGCTGAAAATCTAAATGTGAGAGTCACCTGCATACAGGTAGCAGCTGATAGCATGCAATTGGATAAAGAGAATGGAGCTATTTCAAGCTATTTTATCAGCTTATAATGAGAAGCCCTTGCAAGGCTGCTCCTCATGTGGGAATTCCAGCCTCACCTCCAGGCTGGAATCTGGAAGGGTGGGAAGAGAACCTGCAAGTTAAAACGAAAATTTGAGAATGTGTCTGTGAGGCCTGCCAAGAGCCAACTGGTTGGAACATGGTTCTTTTCAGGATTTTTCTAAAGATACAGGTCTACCTGCAGTCAAAGGCTCCCAACAAACACACGTATAAATACTGACTTGTCAATAGTAATAAGAATTTTATATTGCTTCTTAGTATTTTCAAATTACCTATAGTATGAATTGAACATCAGGACCACTTATTATTTTTATTATTATTTCATTCTGCTGATGAGAAAGCAGGCATGCCCCAAGTCTCATGGAGCTTCCCAAATCCTCACCCAGTTCTTGATTCCATCCATAATATCAAATTCTTGAGCTAGAATCTGAGTCTAGATGGATTCTCCTAGCTTTTCATATGCAAAATCAAAAACGTACTTTATTTAAAACAAACACAAATGCATACGCATACTCCATGGCTCTTAGAGATTAATTAAAATTTGGAAATCCTGACAACTCAGAATCTTCAAGTAAAGAAATGATCATGGAATACTGAATCAGATGGGAATAAGAAAACCCTGGCCTATCCAGAGAAACCTTCCTTCTACGGGAGACTCAAGTTTAAGGTTAAGGAAACTCAGCTGGCTTCCCAGTTGCAGTTATCTAGTGTGGAGCTGAGCAAACTCTCAAGTCAGACCAAAAACCCAAGGCATTCCCCATTGCCAATCCATATCATAATCAATGTTGATTGAATGTCTGAATGTAATTTGAATGAAAAGCATTTCAAAGCACAAAGGCTCTGTTCCCAATAACTTTAGTCTATATAATCAAATGCATTCTTTCTGGCCCAATCAGCAGAGGCTTGGCAGAATAAAGGTCCTTGGTATGAGCAAAAAAATTCAAGCTTAAATCTTACAATTGCCCCTTTGAGGGTCGTTGACTCGGCAAGTTTTACAGTGGTGTACTGAAATGAATACTGCCTCTATGCAAAGCAACAGGAGGTCACATTATAATTAGAATGCAATCAGTGGAATTGGTTATGGCTTGGTTTTCTTCCTGAAATGACAATCTACGCCACATCTGCCATTACATTAATATTTTCTGCATTACTAGAAGAACAGAGGGAGGGGGTCCGGTGCAAGGGAAGCCAGTGTCTTTCCACTGAGCAGCTGATAGAGTTGTCTTTAGCTAGAAGTCCACATGAGCTAATCAAGGCCCAAACAGTTCACCTTTAAAATACCCAAACCATCTGGCAGGCTGTCCCATGATAAATCTCAATGATAAATGTCTCCGTTTTGATGTTACAAAGGAACCGCAGACCTGCTCAGTTTTGGCACAGCTGAAAACATACTGGCAACAGTAGAATAGAACTCAGATGTCCCAAAATAGAGAAGTAAATCATTTTGACCTGCAGGGCATAATATATTTAGAGAAAACCTGATTGTAATAAAAAGGTTGGACTCATCACAGTTTCTACTATAGAAGTGGTGATATATTTTTTTGTAATACTTTTCGGTTTAGTGAAAACTCCAGCATGTACAATTTACGAGCCTCATTCTTTTTTCTTTTTTTTTCCCCCTTCTCTTTTCTTCTTTTTTGTCTTCAGACCTCTCTCTCTGCCATTTGTAGGCTACAACAGTCTTGTCTCTCTGGTTCTCAGACATCCTGTGGGGGAACTGTTAGGGCAAGCAAGCCTTCAGAATGATTAATCCGCTCCCCTTCAGAGGTCTGTTTTGCTGGGCTCACGGCCACTGCCAAGAAAGGACACACTGTGACCACCAGCACCAGGAAGTGAAGGCACAGCCTCTAAACTCAAGGTTAGCTTGGACCTAATGCTGAGAGGGAATCGTAAAATAAATTATGTTGTGTGGCTTGGGAAGGTAGACTTTCATGTCCAGCCAAACTTCAGAAACAAATTATGGAGTGGTCAGTTGGCCTTATTTATTTCATCTTTTCCCCCACAAAGTTAGGAAATTAATTAAACGTGGATACAGAGTGTCAGAGGCAAGGTACTAAAGCCTCCGAATGTTAGGCTCCTGACACACAGCTCCACAACCCTCACCGGCTCTGAAGCTCAGCATGAAGGATCTCAGCCTAACAGAGGGGTGGCCAATAAAAACAGGGCCTTGTCGGCTCAAGGTCTCTTGGGGAGCTGCCTGGGACCGTGTGACGACTGAGCAAAGCACGGTCTCCTCCACTCTGGTCTGGTTGACTGCAACAGCCTGACCAATTCCTTCCACGGCTGCCAGGGTCCCTTTCTGGTGAGTTATAGGAAAGGCACATTTCCCATCTGCCTCCTGACACATGGTTGAATACAATGGTTTTGCTCATATACCAAAAGGGGAGCCAGAAATAGGCATGGAAGGTGACATGTTTCCAGCAAAAAGTCTCAATCTCACTCTCTAGATTTCAAGACAAGGTAGGGAAAAGAGGGGCCCATCTCTGTCTCTAGAGACAAGCTCCCTGGGTGAAAGAGAGTTGTGTGGAGCAGGGCAGGATGTCTTAAAGCTCATGGGGCCTGCAGCAGAGAGTCTGCAATTACTCAGACAATCTGGGAAAATGAGGGCACATAAATTTGAGGCAACTATTTTCAATAAAACCTTTAAAAATATATATACTGACAGTCCATTTGGAGGGGAAAAGACACAATAATTTATTGGCTGTTGGCAACTCAACTGGAGACAAGTTAGCCCATACCTCCTTGTCTGCCCGGGGCCAAACAACACATATCTAACTATTTGACTTTCTTCTCATAAGCCAGTTCTGGAGGTGCAGAGAGGAAACCCCCGCAGGATCACCGGCATCCCCAGGTCTTTGATCATTTTTCTAGCTTTCACCTGAATCCCCTCCAGGTCACTGACATCTCACTGGTTCAGAAGTGTTTAGAAAAGAGTAAGGTATTTCAGCTGACATTCTGGAAGGTTCAGTAGGGAGAGTAGAAAAGGGCAGGTTGGGGCTCCTTATTCTATGGGATAAGAGAACGAATTTGAACAGCTATAGCTGAAAGAACTGCATCGTCACTTTCTTCCCCCACCATATGGTCTCTCCCTCTCATATCTGATTTATAGCTCCTGATCACTCCAGATCCTTTGACTAGACCGCTTTCCAAATGTCTTCCTACTGTTGAATATGTGGGTGCCAATATTTACCCCAGGGAAAAGAAGAGACAAAGAATAATGATGTCCTGACTTCTGCTCCCCCCCACCCTTTCTCCACCCTGCAGTATTTCTGGTTTTGTTTTAATCATCTGGGAAAGGAAATCTAGGCTGTTTCTCTTTCCTTGTCTAATCTTTAAAGTAAGACAAGTTGGAATTATATTTGCCTGAAAAGGTTGAGTAAAAAATATTCAAAACCATGTATTTAGAATGCTAGTGTGTTGTATATCTATAGCCATATTATTGACCAGTGGTTTTCCACCAAAAGCCTAACGATCAATTCATTTGGAAAAAGGTTACTTGTAGGAGTTTGTGTTAGTCAAGTCACAAGGAGTATAGAATTGCCCTCTTTCTAAAGCTCTTCAAACTTGACCACTTCCAGACATCGTCTTCAATCAGAAATGCTTCTGAGTTCCAGGGGCAAAAGGACAGCACATAATAGGATACTAAGATTTTCAACTGACTCATCAACCCCAATCTACCGATTGGGTTCCAATCTTCTCTTTTAACAAGGTTTTTGTTTTTGTTTTTGTTTTTTGGTATCAGGCAGCCTCCCCCCCCAAAAAATAAAATAATAAAATACTGTTGGTGCTACTCTTGTATGATGCTTTTATAGTTATGTGGTTTATATATTATTTCCACCAATTCTTTTAAACATCGTAATTTTGCACTATTTTAGGAATATGATTATTTCCTGATTGCCTCTAAGTGTTGGAAAACACTCACTCATTCATGTGATAAGTCATTATTGACTGCCAGGCATCATACTGGACTTAGAGCTACAAAAAGTTTTCAAAGAATCTGACAATTCAGCTAGAATAATGTAAGGTAAGTCTTATATTAAGAGAAAATAATAATGGAATCTGATCTGAACACACACCAGAGAAAAGGAAAGCAAAAGAATATATAAACAAAAAACAATAAATGGCCTTAATTCACATGGTATGGAGGCAAGACACTTTCCACTTTCGGGAATAAATTCACATGTACTCATCAGCGACTATTGTCCGTGTTATAGGGTGATGACATTTGTGGCATATAAGAGAAGCCAAAGCTGCCCTCTGATGAGCCAAGTCTGTGTTTTATTCTTATCTTGATCACCCATGTTGAATGGGCAAAGGGAAAATGACTACATTTGTCGGCTAAAAAAAAAAAAAAACGTACAGGGGAAGTTCCAGCTGAGATAGTTGGGCTGTGAATCCAAAGATGCATATTATATTTAAAAAAAGCAGCAATAATGAGGCAATTATGAGAGCCAGCCAAGGATCCAGTGGGATGGCATAATTGAGCGGGAGCTCTGTAAATTTGGAGCTGATCATGGACTAGAAATATGGTTTGATTCATTCAGGTTGGTCGCACTTCACACCAGAGGAGACTGCACTTACTTGCTCCTACTGTAGTTATTCGTCTGCAGTGCCTTATTTAATCTCAGTGATGTGGACCTATTCACCTTTTCAAGGTCAGGGTGATGGGCTAGCAATAAGTGGAGGGTTTAGAAGCATGTCTGGAACTCAAAAGCCCAGCTCTCTTCTTAAGTTTGGTCCAGTTCTGGGAATTAAGCCCAAAAGAAGGCATAAAAGAGATAAATCACATCTCTTTCATTGTTTAATTTTATTTTGTATGCTATGTGGGTAATGACCAACATGTTTTGGGAAATGACAATGGGAAAAATCTCTTGGAGAGATTAGGTCTTTATGCCTTTTCAGTGATTAATGCATGCCTGGGCATACTCTCACACAACCAATTACTAAAATACAAAAGTAAAGCAAATTAAGGTTGGCAATGATAACTTCCCTTCCTAAAATTAATAACAGTAGTAGAGGAGTTGTGGCAGTAATGGTAGTAGTTCTGGTGGTGATGGAGTAATGAGCTTCCTTTTAGTTTTTTGTGAATAGTCGCACATGCTTGTCCCTCCCCAATCCATGCTTCATCAAAGGGTCAGCTTCTTTTATGGAATTGGCTCTCCACCACAAAGCTGGGTGAGCTAACGCTGAAAAACAATACAAGGTTTTCATCTAAGGAGCTATAACTGACCGTAGTCTAACCTCAAAGTAAAGAAACTAAAGAAAGATTCTTAATTCTCATGCAAGAAACATATTCTTCTCCAATATGATGCCTATGAAAAATCTTCACATCATCAATTTTCATCTTTGAAGATTTTTTTTTACTAGCTGACAAAATAGAATTGCCAGTAAAAAACTGGAGAATCTTACTGTTTGTGGAAAGATGAGAGTGATATAAGATATCTGGGTTCTTCTGGTCAATTTACCTGACTTCCTCCAGCTCTCAAAAAGCAAAGGTTCTCAGAAAATGGATTGGAACCTCCCAATGGCCTTCAACTTCCTCTTCTGGTGTCCACATCTCTAAATGCCATTTCTCAAAGTTCTGTTTCTGAGAACGCCTTTTCAAGTTAAAATACAATGATTACTTTCTTGCTGTTACATTACATTGAGTAACAACCTATTAATTCTGGCTGTGTTAGGCCATAAATGGCAACTTTGGGGAGTATATGGCCTGTATGAGTTTCTATTTCACAAAACTTGAGAGCCATCATCTGGGACAAGTCTGTTACCTTGACCGAATAAGCCTTCCAATTCCCCAACCACAAAATAGGGTAGTTGATGCTACCTTTTCTGTTCCATTGAAAATGAAGATGGGATTATCAAGATAATATTGAAAACCAAGCTATACAAACTAAATATATTAATACAAGTCATCACCAGAAAGAATGGTAAAATGTACTGAACAGTTGAGATTGTTTCTAACTTATCAGTATTACTAGAGTTTGGCCTTACTCCTTTTTTGCTCTGTAAATACAACTACTCAGACTGTGAACAATGAGACACCATTCTGAGCTAAGACTAAATTTTAATAACCCAGAGAATAGAGAAGAATTGTTAAAATATTATTTGTGCCAAAGTACCAAGACTCTGTGGTGGTGGAGTCTCTCTAAATCCACAGAGATAAGATTTGCATAGATCTCAAAGTAGAGATCTATCTCCAATCTATTAACATGAAAAACTTATGAGCATAAATGATTGGGCTCCATGAAAGACATGAGTGATGAGAATCAGGAACTGGGCCAATACAAAAGCTTTTATTATTTTGATTAAAGAAAGAAGACTGGACTGCATGAATAGCTTTCTGGTTGTTTTATTCTATTCCGAATAAGGTCACCAAGGGAGAATAATTTTCACTACCAAAAATTAGCCTAAGCCTTAGTTTAATTTGCATGGCTTTCCACCCTAAGTGTGGATTCTGTCAAGCATAAACTATATTTACCAGACATAATGGATCTTGGCAGGTCAGAAAATTGCAGTTTGGTCTCTATTACACATAAACCACCAATGGAGAAAATGCTATCAGGATTGCCAATAAAATACATAGTAGGATATCCTTACTTATCCTGCAGGCAGCAACACTGACATCCGTTCTGGTCTCCCACAAAAAAAAAAAAAAAAAAAAAAAAAAAAAAAAAAAAATTAAAGTCTCATCAGTTTCCAGTACAACTGTAGGCTGCTCATCATGGAGAGGGTGCCAAATGATCGTAGCGAACCCCAGTCTCTTCATCTGCAGCTAATGGCACTCCAGAAGCAAATGAACAAACCACCTTCTCTGGAATAATCTTTAAGTTACTGTAGAAAAAAGAAGAACGCTACTTCCCAGATCACTGGTTTCCTAAATTTCTGGGAATGTTATGACATTCTGCCAAAGCGCATCTCCAGCACAGATGACCTTTACAGAGTATTGATTAGGGCTTTTATTCCTCTTCATAGTTGCCAAATTGTGGATAACTTTATCAAAGAATGGAGTCACAGTAGAGAGAGAGTGTTTCCTTTGGATGGTAACTTCTTGGATTCTATGACCATCATAAGTTGAAAATTCCGAAATCTCTTTTTCTAGAGCCAAGAATAGTATCTCTACTTGAATACACAAACAGGCTCTCAAACGGAACTCATCACCTCTGGTGAAGCCCTCCCACATCCCCTGAAAATATTTTCCACATTGGTATACATGTCAGTGAATGGCACTGCAACCCAGGGGTAACATGCAGAAGACTTAATCGGGGGCCTGACCAATCAGAATGGACACTGGCCACTGAGCTGGAGCAGGGTCCTAGAGTCCTACCCTTCCCCAGCTGTTCTCAGCATTAACTCTTAATTAGGGAATTGTGAGGCAGACTGGCAGTTTGGAAGTTCCAGGGAAAGCTGGAGCAATGCTGGGAGGAGCGATGAAGGGGCACTCTGGGATCTTGAGGGAGCTGTCATAAAAATATGTCAATATTTTAAAAACCAGGGTGGCTGTAAGAGTACCTTCTGGCTGAATACCAGCCTTGGTGCCATCATTCATCCAACCTAGAGAATCCTTATCTTTTTGTTCTATTTCATCGGCAATCCAGACAGTCACTAAATCCTTTCAATTCTACTTACTGGTTCTCACCATCACCATCACCCTCATACCAGTACATTGGTTGCATTATTGAAGACTTACCATCATTTTTTTTTTTTGAAGCCTTATCATCTCTTGACTAGATTCATACAACTTCCTACCTGGTCTCCCTGACTTCATTCTAGCTCTACTCCCACCCTTCTACTTATTCCCAGAGGAATATTCATTCTATTCATTCTAAAGCCTTAATTGATAGACATTACTCCAAAGAAGATAGACAAGTGACCAATAAGCATAAGCAAAGATGCTCAATATTGCTAATAATCAGGAAAATGCAAATCGAAACCATAGTGAGATACCAGTTCACAGCCTTTTGGACATATTTAAAGATAAAGAAAAAATAAAATAAACTGGAACACTTGTACACTACTGGACAAATTGTAAAATTGTGCAGCTGCTTTGGAAAAATGTATGGTGGCTCCTCAAAAAATTAAAAATAGAATTACCATATGATCCAGTAATTTAAATTCTAAGTATATATATATACATATATATGTATGTATGTATATATATACATATGTATGTATATATATACATACATATGTATATATATATAAATTAAATTAAAACAGGGTCTTATTTAATATATATTAATATATTAATTTATATATTAATATATATTAATTATATATTAATTATACAAATGATATATATTAATTTAATAATTAAATTTAATTTAAATTAAATTTGACTTAATTATTTGATTATTTAATTATTTAATTTGATTAATTATTTAATTAATTTAATTTAATTTGATAATTAAATTAAATTTAAATTAAATTTAATAATATATACATATATGTATATATGTGTGTATATAAATTAAATTAAATTAAATTAAATTAAATTAAATTAAATTAAATTAAATTAAAACAGGGTCTCAGGGGTACCTGGGTGGCTTAGTCGGTTAAGCGTCTGACTCTCTTCAACTCAGCCCAGTTCTTGATCTCAGGGTCATGAATTCAAGCTCTTGTTGAGCTCCACGCTAGGCATGGAGCCTACTTAAAAACTAAAAATATAAAAAACAAACAAAAAATCCCCAGGATCTCAAAGAGATATTTTATACCCATGTTCATAGCAGCATTATTTTTTTAAGGTTTTATTTATTTATTTGACAGAGAGCACAAGCAGGGGGAGCAGCAGGCAGAGGGAGAGGGAGAAGCAGGGGCCCAATCCCAGGACCCTGGGATCATGACCTGAACCAAAGGAAGTCACTTAACCAGCTGAGCCACCCAGGCAGCCCTCATAGCAGCATTATTCACAATGGCCAAAAGGTGGAAGCAACCCATATATCCATCAATGGATAAATGGTTAAACAAAATGTGGTATATGCATACAATGGAATATTATTCAACCTTAAAAAGGAAGGAAGTTCTGACACAGGCTATAACATGGATGATCCTTGAAGATATTATGCTAAGTCACAAAACGAAAAATACTGTATGATTCTATTTGTATGATGTACCTAGAATTGTCAAATTCATAAATACAGATAATAGAATGGTGGTTTCCAGGGCTAGGGGGAAGGACAGTATGGGGAGTTGTTGCTTAATGGGTTCAGAGTTTCAGTTTTGCAAGATGAAAAAAGTTTTAGAGATAGAAGGTGGTAATGGTTATATAACAATATGAATGTACTTAATGCCACTGAACTGTACACTTAAAAGTGATTAAAGTGGTAAATTTTATGTTCTATATATTTTGCCACAATAAAAAACATAAATGCAAACTAAATATACAGCTAATTACTGGGGAAAATAGAGTCAATTCAGTCATATCACTAAAAGATCCTCAGTATGGTGACCAAACTCTTTAGCATATTATTGGGTTTCCCAGGCCCTTATGATTTGACTCCTGCCCATTTCTACAGCTTCATCACTTGAAATTTACCATTGAAGCTCTAAATTCCAGTGCTGGGCAGCTCTTTGATGTTGCCTGAATATGCTGTGCTCCCTTGCCTGGGAATTTATAACATGCTATTTGCTCTTCCAATCTCAGCCATCCATCCCACACCCCAGCTAAGTATATTTTATTAATCCTTCAAGTCTCAAACTCGATTTTTTTATTAAGTTTATTTTAATTCCAGTATAGTTAATATACAGGGTTATATTAGGTTCAGGTGTACTATACAATTCTATACATTACTTAATGCTCATCATGATAAGTGCACTCCTTAACCCTCATCACCTATTTCATCCACCCCCCCGCAGTCCCTCTGGTAACCATCAGTTTGTTCTCTGTAATTAAGAATCTGTTTCTTGGTTTCTCTCTCTTCTTTTCCTTTCTTCATTTGTTTCTTAAATTCCACATACGAGTGAAATCATATTTGTCTTTCTGTGACTGATTTATTTTTCTTGGCATAATATTCTCTAGCTCCATCCATGGTGTCACAAATGGCAAGATTCCATTCTTTTTTATGGCTGAATAATATTCCACACACTACACACACACATACACCCCATATATATATATATATATATATAGACACACACACACACACACACACCACATCTTCTTTATCCATTCATCTATTGATGGACACTTGGGCTGCTTCTATAATTTGGCTATTGTATATGATGTTGCAATAACCATAGGGGTGTGTGTATCCCTTTGAATTAGTGTTTTTGTATTTTGGGGGTAAATACCCAGTAGTGTGACTGCCATTCCATAGGGTAGCTCTATTTTTAACTTTTTGAGGAACTCCATACTGTTTTTTATAGTGGCTGCACCAGTTTGCACCCCCACCATAAAAGCTCCTTTTTCTCCACATCCTTGCCAACATGTGTTGTTTCTTGTCTTTCTGATTTTAGCCATTCTGACAGGTGTGAGCCGATATCTCATTGTAGTTTTGATTTGCACTTCCCTGATGATGAGTGATGTGGAGCATCTTCTCGTGTGTCTGCTGCTCAACTGTAGGTCTTCTTTGGAGAAATGTCTCTTCATGTCTTCTGCCCATTTTTAATTGGATTAGTGTGTGTGTGTGTGTGTGTGTGTGTGTGTGTGGTGTTGAACTGTGTAATTTCTTTCAATTAATTCTTCAAAATGCAGTTAAGATATCATTTCACCCAGGAAGTTTTTCTTGACCTATTCCTTCTTTCCTACCCCAAGTAAGAGTTAGGTAGATATCTTGCATATTCCCATAGCAACCTAACTGCCTTAACTGATGGCCCCTGAAGCCAGACTGCCTAAGTTTGAAGCCCAACTTTGCCATTTACTATGTAACCTTAGGCAAATTACTTACTTCTCTGACTCTAATTTCTTCTTTAAAAACGAGGATAATAATACATTGCACCTCATAGATTGTCATGGGGACGAAATGAGTTAATCAATGGACAGCAAGTTGAACAGTGTCTAGTGCACAGTGTAGTCTCAAACAATATCTCCAACTGCTTTGATTTTCAGCAAGGTGACCTTAACACTCATCCCACCAAGCAGGAGGGTCTATGTTCCCTCATCTTGAATCTGGGTGGACATGTGACTCACCTATAACCAAGAGAATGTGCCTAATTTCCAAGGTTACGTCAGAAACACTTCCAATTAAGCTTCTGCTTTGCTGACTGGAATAACAGTCAATGTGGGCTTGAAGCCCTGAGTACCATGTAAGTAACTACCCTGGAACTGTGATACCATGAAGAAGCCAAGCACAAGAAGTTTGTAGGCCCTTCAGTCAGAAATATAGTCTTCCCAGCCCAGGCCCAGATATATTAGTGTATGAGCATGAGCCTTAAGATAATTCCAATCTCTAGTCAATTAATCCTCAACATTCAAGTCTTCCCAGCTGAGGCTACAGATACTGTGGGGTAGAGAAAAGCCATCCGCTTATTCTGTCTGGATCTCTGAACCACAGAATCCATGAACATAATAAAACGGCTATTTTAGTCACTCAAGTTTTAGTGTAATTTGTTATGGCAGAATAGAAAGTAGAACAGCTATATACTATACATGATTTCTATCTTCATCATTATCATCACCATTATTCTCATCATTATATTATCATAGCACTTAATTCAATAATACTCATACCATAAATGTCTATTGACCTACCTATAGCCCTCATTAGATTCTAAGCTTCACGTTTCACTATCTAGCATAGTACCAGATATATACACTAAATTTTTTGTTCAACGAACTAAAAAAATCCTTCCAACCAACTAGATCTCCAGTGCTCTGACATACAGTCAGCCTAATAGTTACACAAACAAGATGACAGAACAATGTTTGGCCCTGCATAAAAATCATTCATAGTCTGCCTTATACACAGTGAGGAGCATCATTGATATTTTAGTGAATTTCCCCCAAGTCTCCAGTATGTTTATTAAATTGAGATGTTCTATGTATCTTTTCAACCTTTTTCCACCTATAATATTTATATGCATAATTTCATGTTATTCTTTAGAAACTTATTTTTGTTGATTAAATAATAGTTTATCATCTGAATACACCACACTTTCATCTATTGTTAGATATTTAGTGTTTTCCATTTCCGTTAATATAAACAATGCTATGAAGAATTACTTAACACCATTTTTAATAGTGAGAAACACTTTCCCACTAAGACCAAGTACAAGACAATAATGTCCTCTCTCACCACTCCTCTTCAACATTATACTGGAAGTCATTGCTAATGCAATAAGGCAAGAAAGGAAATAAAAGGTACAGATTAGAAAGAAAGATATATAATTGTCTTTGTAAATGCTATGACAATCTATGTAGAAAATCTGAAAGAATAAACAAAAAGCCCTCCTGGAACTAATAAGCAATTATAGCAAGATTCTAGGATACAAGGTTAATAAACAAAAGTCAATTTCCCTCCTATATATCACAGTGAACAAATGGAATTTGAAATTAAAAACACAATACCCATCACCAGCCTATCCCATTCCCCCAAGGAGGGCACGTATTACATGGTGCACTGGGTGTTATAAGCAACTAATGAATCATCGAACTTTACATCAAAAACCAGGGATGTACCATATGGTGACATAATATAATAAAAAAAATATGATTATAAAAAAATAAAAAATAAAAACACAATACCATTTATATTAACACCCTAAAAATGAAATACTTGGGTATAAATTTTTAAAAATATGCAAAAGACCTATACGAGGAAAACTACAAAACTCCAATGAACTAAATTAAAGGAAAACTAAATAAATGGAGAAATGTTCCATGTTCATGGATAGGAATACTCAACATTGTCAAGATGTCAGATCTTCCCAAACTGATCTATAGATTCAATGCAAACCCAATCAAAATCCTTGCAGTTATTTTGTGGATATTGACAAAATGATTCTAAAGTTTCAATGGAGAGGCAACAGACCCAGAGTAGCCAACACAATATAGAAAGAGAACAACAAAGTTAGAGGACAGACACTATCTGACTTCGAGACTTATTACAAAACTACAGTAATTAAGACAGTGTGGTGTTGGTCAAAGAATAGTCAAATGGAACAATGAAACAGGATAGAAGCAACCAAGGTATCCCTCAGTAGGAAATGAATAAACTGATATATTCAGACAATGAAATATTATTCAATACTAAAAAGGAATGAGCTATCAAGCCATGAACAGACATGAAGGAAACTTTAATGCATGTTACTAAGAGAAAGAAGCCAACGTGAGAAGGCACATACTGTATGATCCTATATGACATCTGGGAAAGGCAAAACTCTGGAGATAGTAAAAGATTAGTGACTGCCAGGAGTAGAGGGAAAGCTGAATAGGCAGAGGACAGAGGATTTTTAGAGCAGTGAAAATACTCTGTTTGATACTATAACAATGGATACATGTCATTATACATAGGTCCAAACCCAAAGAATGCACAAAACCAAGACTGAACGGTAATGTAAACTATGGATTTAAGTGATTATGATGTGTCAACATAGGTTCATCAATTACAACAAATATACCATTCAGGTAGGGGATACTGCTAATGGGGGGAAGCTATGAGGGCATGGGATATACAGAAAATCTTTGTACCTTCCTCTATATTTTGTTGTGAACATAAAACTACACTAAACAATAATATCTTAAAAATGACTTTTGGCTTTTTATATAAATCTTTGGCTGAAACTTTGATTGTATCCTCTCAATAGATTCCTAAAAATAGAATCATTGAACCAAAGGCTAACTACATATTTTCATATTGATAATAAGAATAGCATTACCTCCCAGAAATATCAGAATAAATTAATTCTAGAAGAAAGAAAAAGAGTGCCATCATATTCTTCCATTCAATAAGTAATACTATTTTTTAACTCCAAATTCTTTTATTAACAAAAATTTCATTTCTAATAAGCTTGAACTTTCAATGTTCACTTACATTTCTAATTTTGCCTAGTCACCTCTTTAATCCATCTTTCTTTCTCCTGTATTTTTTTGGTAGAACGTGCAAAAGGTCTCCCTACAGTAGAAGATTGAATCTTTTTATTTTATATATTATCTTTCAGTTATAATTTTGCTTATAATGTTATAGATATAGAATATTTACACATTTTTAATGTTATAAAATCTGCCTGTGATTTATTTTATGGAAGTTTGATATTATTTTAACATTTTTCACAGATTAAGACAACTTTCCTATTCACAGTCTATCCCAAATTTCAAATATGGCATGCGAGATTATAATAATTAAGCCATCCTGTCATCTTGCAAGTGTTAAGAACATGTCATTCCACCAAGATCAAGGCTGCCAAATAAAACTGAAAAGAAATTATATTTTATCTCCTAATCCCATCTTCTATACCTTACTCCTAGGGTAGCCATTGCAAAGACATCAACTTTATAGATCCATATTATCACAGGTTTTATTTAGCCTAACCATCCTCCCAGCATAGAAGATGGACCCATTAGTGAGTATCACCTTTAAATGGGTCAGCAGCATTAGCAACTTGCACGTTTGGGGGTAGTGGGTCTAAATATTTTCTTTAACAGAATTCCTAGCTTTGGCGCTAAAGATAATATGTTTATGGTTTTAATAAATATTTACTAAGCACTCACTTTGTGACCTAGCTAAGGCTGAGGACATAAAGAAGAGTAACATACCATCTCTATCCTTAAGGAGATCCTAACTTAATTAAATGTAGAGGAGATTAACATAAACAAATACTTGTTTTAATAATAGAGACAGTGAATTGATAAAATCATTCAAAATAATATTTATGTTACTGAGCTAACTGGAAGAATTTCCCCATTTTAGAGTTCTAATTAAGTGTCCAGAGTCACTCTAGATTTTCTTTGCCTTCTTTGTTTTAAGTCATTTTGTTGCATAATTGCTTTAGTAAAATTCACCAGAGATAAGATGAATCAGCTAAGGTGTATCATTAGCAGCAAATATTTATGGAGCACTTACTATAGGTACTCTGAAGGTATTAAGAATCATGAGGCATATTTCCCACCCAGTAACAGTTTAAAGTCAACTCAGTAAAATAAAATTAATCTACATTAAATGACAATTTTAATAAAAGGCAAATGAACAGAGAAGCATATGAGTGCTATGAAGAGTCAAAGGAGAGAGTATTCACATTAGGCAATGAAGATCAGATAGGATATGAATGAGATCAGGAAATTCAATGGGAAGAAGACTATGGGGTCTTCCTAGAAATGCAGGACATGTTTAGTGACAGTGAGGATAAATTTCTTCCTGGCTTAAGTTATCTTTAGATATCTAAGTTCATTTTTATTGTCTCAATAGTAGTTGATACATAGCAATTTACAGGCGGTAGGTGTTTTTGAGGCTATTTAGTTCCACCCATTCATTTATTTGAGATACAGCAAATTTAGGCCAAAGAGAAGAAGCGATATACCTTCCCAGATGGCATGTTAGTAAAGTAGATTCAGGACACAAGGCTGCCACTTTATACTCTTCCTCTCTCTACTACTAGAATCTGAAGAGCTAGAATAATTGAGTTCAGAGAGTTCAGAGACCATTCACACTACAAATTCTACCTCCTTCACTCTAAGGTCCCTTCTGAAAGTATCATCCCTTTAAGGGACTTCTAGAATACACTCGTGTGATGAGGCATTCAATAAAGACCACTATGGACGTTATTGTATAAATTGCTAGGTACTTATTTTTAGAGCTCCCTTAGACTGTTCAAGAAGTACCAACTGAAATACAGTACACCCGACTGCTACATAAAAGTAGAAGCAAAATAAAAGTTTCAGGTAAAACAGAGCCATAAATCTAGAAATTTAAGCTCCTCTCCTCAGGCAACTGAAAGCCAATTCCGCATTTCCTCCTACTCGCTGACAGCCTCTTGGGCATTCAAATAGGAAAGAGCTGAAAAGCAGGATTTCCGGTCCAATCTAATACTGGACAACACTTAATGGCTTAAGTAGATTAATAATACTCTTGCTATTGGAATTTTGCCTTTCACCGCCTTTCACTGTAAGCTTTGCCTGTACTTGATCTACAGGGAGGCTGAATGTTGAAGAGTCTTTTACCAGAACTGCTCTCATTCAGCACCCCGTCTGGAAATGACAACCCAATTTCGACACCAATCAATCAGTAAGAATTTATTGACTGCTACTATGTTCCCCACACTACCTATGACAGTGGCAGAGATCTGGAAGATTATGAAACATGTTCATTTTCTCAAAGAAGTTAGAATTCAGTTGGGTTTTCAACATTTACATATATGAAACAAAAATAAATCAACAAAATCGCCATCAGTAGAAAACTCTCAGACTGAGGGTCTAGAATCTACAAGCTAAATGGAAGAGTTCAGGGGAGCAATAAGAGCCAAGGGATTATGGAGCCCTTAATGGGGAGGAAAGCCCTGAACTTGACTCGAAGGATGCATAGGATGTGCAGAAGGAAACAGCAGAGGGAAGAGAGTTCTAAAACAAAGTAATAATATGAGGGAAGATAAGTCACAACTGTGGGATACTGAAGAAAGCTTTACTGGGGGATACATGGTTGCAGTAGTATGAAATAACTTTGGTTAGTGAAAGAAAATTAGAAGTTAGACTGGTCTGGATAGAACACTTGACCTAAAATATATAAAATCTGTTCTCAAATATGTTTCTCTCCATTTAATGGTATCATTTGGATGGCTGAACATTCTCTGACATCTGTAATATCTTGATAAGATATCTCACACACGAGATACTTAAACATTAGTTGAAGAAATGAATGAATAAATTGATCAACAGATAAATGTGTAAGAGTAAAATTATACCTAAAATACATGAATTCAAGCATGTTTTTATTTTATTTTTTTTTTTTTTAAAGATTTTATTTATTTGACAGAGAGCCAGCGAGAGAGGAAACACAAGCAGGGGGAGTGGGAGAGGAAGAAGCAGGCTCCCAGCAGAGTAGGGAGGCCGATGCGGGGCTCGATCCCAGGACGCCAGGATCACGCCTTGAGCCGAAGGCAGACGGTTAATGACTGAGCCACCCAGGCGCCCCTCAAGCATGTTTTTAAAATATGAATAGTTAACAAAAATTTTATTGTAAATGTCATGTTACCCTCAGTCAAACATCTGAAGTACAAAGAAATCATTCAATTCCATAAGAATGATTGAACGTGTACCATAGATATATCATAGTCAAGAGGATGGCTGAGAACCTTGCTCTTTTGGAGTTAACAATTTAGCTGAGGTAGAGGTGGGGTGGGAAGAAAGAGAAGAAGAGAGGGAGAGAGGGAGAAACTGTGGAAGGGAATGAAAAAAGAAGGAAAAAGGAAAAGAAAAAGAAAGGAAAAGAGAGAAAAATTATTTCAGACATCAAGTGTTACAAAGAAAGTGACACACTGAGAACTGATGGAAAGTGGCTGGTGGGTGGGTGGGTTCAGCTTCTTTAAACTGAGGGTCTGAGAAAACCTCTCTGAGGAGTTGACAGTGGAACTGAAACTTCAATGACAAAAAGAAGCCAACCTCAAATAGATTTTAGGGTGGATACTTCTTGGTCAGGGTGAACAGCCCTATGTTGAAAAGACAATGAGTGTCATAGCTTAAGGAACAGAAAGGTGGCCACTGTGTCTCAAGTGTGTTGCAGAGCTGGGGACAGAAGGACAGGAGCCCAGGGTGAGGGCTGAGGGGCAGGGCCAATTCACAAGAGGACTGGAAGGTCTGAATGCCTCAGCTAAGGACAAGGCATTAGGAGGCACAGTTACTAGAGGGGCAAAAAACAGCCCAGCACTAACGGGGCACACTCTCTGTAGGACATGCCCATTCTCATCAGAGTGTATATTTGTCTCTGAGCCTGGAGACACGATTGTAAATTCAGATCAGACCTCAAGATTCCGGAACCATGTCCTGATTTATCTATAGACAATGGAGAGTTGTAGCTTGAGGAGTCTACTCGTTTTTCACAATGGTTAATGCGGTGACTCCCACCCCTATAAAAATCACTGCAAACAGTAATTGTCCTTTTCCTGTGGTGAACTGTAACACAGGAAAAAAGGACCTTATAAACAGTGCCTCTGCTGCTGTATTTCTCTTCTTTCTCGGTACAGGACAGCCCAGGGAAGAGTATTCAGAGTCTCATGGCACAAGCCCATGATTCATAAAGATGGCTGCTCCTTTCAGGTCCTGACTCAGCGCAGGGAAGAGCAGAAGCAGAAACTTCCCTTCCAGATGTGCAATGAGGGGAGAAAGTCACTCCTTCCTCAGGGGACAAAACAGTGCTTTGAATTTCAAAGGCGGATGCCCCAGAGGCCCCACCAGACTCACTCCACAAAAATGTTTGATGAATTACCATGGCAGGCATCAACTTTGCAGATTAATGACCAAAAGAGTTTAGTTTATGTCTCAGTGGAAGAAGATAAATTTTCTCTTGGCTTTGAGAATCTGAGGGATTGAGAAACCCAGCTAACCACAGCACCTCTCTCTTCATTCACAATGCTTTACCATGGGTCGTTTACTTTCTACATTCCCTTTCAGCGGGTTTTTATAAATTTAAGCGAAACAGACAGCATGTCTGTGTTCTGCTTCTTTTGCAATACGATGGCAACCAAGTGATTAGAAATTGTCTTTGGGTTGGTGTAGTCGGTGGAAAATCATTGAGGTTTGTTGTGAAATTTGTTCTCAACTCATAACTCAACTAGACACTGAATGGCTATTTTCCCAACTTCAGACCAGGCTGCTAAAAAGTACTGGCATCCAACTAAAAATATATGTCAAGGCCAAACCCCCATCCTGTGTGTATGCGCATGTGCATATGTGTGTATTTAACACAGTCTAGAGTTCCAATCCAGGAGCAGTAAGGCTACTTTACAAACTAAAACCTGAGCCCAGGAGTCAGGGTTATGATTATTTTTTCTGCACTCCCCCATTTTTCCACCTCAGCAAGGCCTTGTGCTTTCGCCTCCCGTTAAATATTACGGACAATGTTTCCATATGTAAAGATACTATGACTTGCCTACTCCCATGTCATATTTTGCATGCAGCACCATTTATATAAACCAATTGATCATCTTTCTTGAACCATTACGATCTGCCTAGACCTGCACTAGGGTCTAGGTCTTGGGGATACAAGGGAAGAACAAGGCAAGAAATCGATCTCGCGATGCATCTGAGGAGAAAGTATGTGAAACGTTACAGAATCCTACAGGAGGATAGATGAGTAGGAAGGCATATGGGACATCAAAGTACATAGCTAGAAAATGGTCCAGACAAAGTTTTGTAAAGAAAAAGGGGTTTTCATGGGACTGTGAAGTACTACTGTGAAGTAGGAGACAGGATCCAAAGAGTTAGAGAAAGGGGACATTCTGTCCTAAGCACAGTGACTGGATTTGAGGGTGGGAAAGCAGAGTATGGGTCTCCCCTGCGAGAAGGGGTAGATGAGAAGGATGGGACACATCATGACGGCTCGGAACACCAACAAGGAGAGGTGAACAGAGAATCCATACCAGTTATTGAGAAAAGGTGAGTGAGGGGCGCAATGGTGAAGATAAAACTTTCATTTTCCGACTACTCAGAGTCAATTTTAAAAGAGGTTTCAGGTAGACAATGCACATTACCTTACTGATATATATGGACAATTGTCACTTGTACTTGGGGTTCTCATTAGAGAATTGAAAACTTAACGTTCCCCTTTTTTCAATTGGCACAAACAGAAAAATGAAGACAACCAATCTTAAATAAATGACTGTTAAAATGACATAAAAAGATTCCTAAAGGACATCAAATAGTTTGAGAATCACTGGCAAGAAAATTTCCTTTATAGTCAGAAGCCAATGTGCAGGGTTACTCATACCTTGTAAGAGCAATTAATCAGATTTGCTTTCCTGCCTTAAACCAGGACAGGCTCAGGAAAAGCACCACTGGTGGCAAGTAGGATAATCAGCTTTTCAGAAAGGTGACCCAGGGTGCACCCATACCAGAACCCCCTCCTCCAAAAAATAATATATATACATGTATAACTACTTTGACATAAAAATACATGAAAAATGGGTTTATTTGAAACTCTATCATTGTTCTATAGTATTTACCTTTTGGTTACATAAATCCTATTATGTAAGACAAAAAGTAGAATTAGTTAACAGTGGCAATTAACCATAATTAATAGGACTGACTAAACAGATCATAAATGTGAGAAAAATATAACATTATTTTTATGTTTCTCTCCTCTGATACAAATTTATTTAAACTCTTTTAAAACTTTTTATTGGGTATTTAAATTTGTAGGCTATATTGTTGTATATGTTTAAAGTACATAAATATGAGACTTTTTAAAGGGAGAATGAAAATACTATATAAACAGATATTACCTATATTTATTAAAAATAACATGTCTTTCTCTCCCATATTATAGTACGGTATTTTTACTCTTGCTGTTTCCTTTTCCAATAATGCTTCTCTGGACTGCCTGCAGCCGTCAAGATACCCTTCCTTTACATGGTGGTAAAGCTGAACATAGTGACACGTAAAATTCCGTTCCACCTGTGGCTATGCTCTTATCAAGCTCACATTACACTGCTCTGGTGTCAGGTCGATATGGTGACACCAAGCTAAACAGCCTATCAACAAAAGCAGTTCAGCATGGAACACTCTGGTGTTTCCTTACTAGCAAGAGCAGGGTTTTAGACTGGAATCAGTTTCTCCAAAAACTCTTCCTCCACTTGGTATCTACATGCCTATTTTGATGGACCAGAAGTCTGTCAATCAGCTTTGTGGCACATCTGAATTCATCACAGAAACTCTCCATGTCCAACATGCTCATCGTTTTTAAAACACTATGAAGCGTATTAGATGTCATCGTAAGTTCAACTTCTTTTTCTTGGGGCAAATGATTTTAAAGCACTGAGGTGATGCAAACTTGTGAATTCAGAATTTTTCCTCAACTTGTAAAATCAAAGTTGGATTCTGAGTAATGACAGTTTTAGTAAATAAGGAAATTGAGAAAGCCCTGTTTGATTTGGCTGTCCTCTGGTGACAATTTTGTTCATTTAGAAGCAGGTTTATTTATATTTATTTATTTATTTATTTATTTATTTATTTGACAGAGATAGAGACAGCCAGCGAGAGAGGGAACACAAGCAGGGGGAGTGGGAGAGGAAGAAGCAGGCTCACAGCGGAGGAGCCTGATGTGGGGCTCGATCCCATAACGCTGGGATCACGCCCTGAGCCAAAGGCAGACGCTTAACCGCTGTGCCACCCAGGCGCCCCTAGAAGCAGGTTTATTTCTAAAAAATCTTTTTTTCCCCTTTATGTATGAGTTTTTATCATATCCTACATAGAACATCAAATAACTCAGGTATAATTCTTTCCTAGGCTCCCTGTGGCCTCTTCATAGATCATCAAAGAGTTTTGGAGAAACAGCAGATAAATTTCTGTTTTACTATAATTCTGTCCTCCATTCTCATTCCCAATGTATTCCCAATTAGTGAAGTACATTCTTCTTACCCCACTCTTTGAAGATAAGATTTAGAGCAGGCCAACATTTTAACATCTTTTCTACGGCCCTCAATAGTGATAGCCATTTTGTAGGAACATACTTAAAAAGACGAATTCCTTCCATTTTGATCAAGTCAAAAGCTCAAGTGCTTCTGTTTTGAGGAAGCTAAACGTGGCCGAAAACTTCATTTTGCAAGTTTCAACATCACAGGTAAGTAAATCACACCCCTTTTTAGCAATGTTGCAGACAAGCTGTAAGGATATTCAGCAGATGAGACTGTTTCATTTGTCTGATAAGAAATTTAAACACTGAATGGAGTTACCAATACCTACACTGCCCACTAATATGCAGTTAAATAAGCAAAGTCCAGCTTGGATAGGATATCTAGGATATCGACAATCTTTTGTTTCATGGTTTCTGCAGTTTCATTAAAATCTTCAGAAATCTAGAAGGTGATCCAAACTCCAATTTTCAAGTCTGAATACTGAAGAGTTAGAAGGAACATGACCTTGTTGCTGTGGCTCAAGGAATCACTTGGCATGTTAAGGAAAGCATGGTTGTTGGTCAGATCTGACTAAAGTAGCTGTATTCCGTAAGAGGGCAATATATCTGTTACCCAGTATATTTTAACTGAAATTTATAAACCAGGCAATATAACTTAAATTCGTGTCATCAAGAGATCAAGGGAACAGTACGATGTCATCGAGAGATCAAGGGAACAATACGATAACGCTACTTGCTTGGGTGTTATACCCAAGATAATTCAGCAGAGACTATTTTCAACTAAGCATTGGTGTCTTCTTGGGAGACACAAAAGCTTCTGACTAATTTAGAAGTTCTTATGTCTCTCATCCTAAAATGGTGAGATTCAGTCTCCCTATGTGCTTTCACATCTCCTTCTCCACCATGTTCAATTTTCTGCACGTTTTGCAAGATGATCTCCTTTGGTTATTGATTTCCCCAATCTAGTTTTATGAGTCCTTCCATCTGTCACTGTTGAACGGTCATTTAACCTTCTTTTTCTGGGGTTTCTAGGTCATGCTGGCATTGATATTATAGTCACCCTCATTTTCATTATCTGAACTCTTAGAAAATATAGTCACAATATTCACAATGTCAAAACTTAAACTGGTGCCATGGTGATACAAAGCACAACAATTAATCAACAAACAGAGTCAAAGATAGATGGACCGTGAATAATCGTAATTACAATTTACTTAAGTCATACACTCAAGTTGCATCAACTGGTGTGAAACAACAACAGTTGATTCATTAGTGTGAACTTCAAATCATGGTTGGCAATAGAAGGGGGAAACACAGTGACAGCAACTAAGGAAGATAAATAATCTATGCTTTATCTATTTGACACTAAAAACAACATTGCTTTCTGCATCTATATTTGGGCTGCCATATGGGTTTTATACTTTTCTCTGAACCTCTGGCATCTATCACCAAAAAATAAGATTTTCTGTATCCCAGGGATGGAACTTCTGAGATATGGGACTCTCAGTTCTAAAACCAGGACACTTCCTCATGCTAGCAGGACTCAAACATTATTCAGCATAAATTCTTACAAAGTTTGAAACAGAAAAGAGTCATAAAGCCAATCATCTTATCAAGACATGATGAAACAATACATAGAATAGGCTATCTGGTAAATCGTGGTCCATATTTGAAAATGGGCTATGTGAGGAAAAAGATGTCTATCTGAGAACTGACCAATTGGACCTACCCAAAGGTGAAGACATTCAAGATGGCTCAAACCAATATAACTGATGATCATGACTTTAAAAAATATAGGAGGAACAAAATCTGGTGCAGATGAGAATAAGTCTCTGACTTTACTTTTATACATTATCAAAGGTAAGCTCTCAAATTCTAAAGTACGTATTGAGACATTAATAAACCCCTCTTCTAATGGGTTTAACTAATTTTTTTTGTTATTTATTATAAGTAGGCTATTAGTGAGTCTTCCCCCCCTCATATAGCCAATGCTGATTGGTTGTTTCCAAAACATATTCATCTGAATATGACCCCATTTCTATTAGTAAGGAATTAAACTTTTTATTTGGGGAATTATATTCCACTTTAGAGGAATATATGAACATATTTAGCTAAACTCAGTGGAAGCTTCACCAGGGATTGTTCCTGCTCATTCATCAAAAAGGATCTAACTTATATCCGGAGCAGTACTTCCCAAAATACAGAGACACTATGTTAAAAAATTGTGTAGTTAAATATACTTGAGGAACACTGGGTTTAAAGTGTCAAACAGTATTCCTTATTATATATTCCACATATTTTTTAAGATTTTATTTATTTATTTTAGAGAGAGAGAGAGCGAGTGGGGGAAGGGTAGAGGGAGAGGGAAAGAGCGAACCTTAAGCAGGCTCTACACCCAGCATGAAGCCCAAAGCAGGGCTTGATCTTATGACCCTGAAATCATGACCTGAGCTGAAATCAAGAGTCAGACGCTTAACCAACTGAGCCATCCAGGTACCCCCACTTATTTTTTTAAAGGCTCATGTGCAATGAGCACATTAAGAGTTCGAAAACACTTCTCTGAAGCAGTGTTCCACAAACTACAGTTTGGGATACACTGATATAAATATAACAAAATGTAAAAATAGGACTCTAAGTTCAGGTGAAGTCCCAAGACAATAAGAACCAACTAGACCTATATACCAAGACAAGGTGCTGAATTACCCAAACAGGACTGTGACAGAGGTGTCTGAGTACTGGATTTGCAAACCCTAGCTGAACACATCTCTCTATATTCTCAAAAAGATGCTGGCTAGGCTATGAGAAGAGTTTGGAGTGAGAAGTGGGGATTTTTTTTTAAAGATTTATTTATTTTAGAGAAAGAGAGAGAGAGAGAAAGTTGGAGGATGGGGAAACGGAGAGAACCCTCAAGCAGACCCATTAGCTGAGCGCTGAGCCAGACATGGGGCTTGATACCCGGACCCTGAGGTCATGACCTGACCCGAAATCAAGAGCCAGATGCTTAATCAACTGAGCCACCCAGGCACCCCAAGAAGTGAGGATTTTGTTAAAGAATTTTTAGAAACTTTTAGATTTGCCTGCAATGCTTTACCCACATGGAAAAGGGTTAAGGGTACCTCCCTCATGTCAAGCAACTGACAGGGAGTTCAGTGGCTCACTTAGGTAGCTTGCTATGTGCTCCCTGCACTTTCAGGGTCAGAGGGAACTGATTTCTGATTTAAACATGAAAACTTTAACAAGTGAAAGAAAGACTATGGCTGAAGCTGCCTGCTAGGTGGCTCAAGAAAAGAGGCCTGCCTTGAGGATCTAACTCTACCTCACTACTAGAAAGTCAAAGACCCATATCTCCATGGAGGAAGTGAGGGCCAAGTGCAAGACAAAGCACCCTAGGACAGTCTTGGATCCTGCGCTATTGGAGGTAAGGAGACCTCAGCAAAGAAAAGTCCCCAGATGCCCAGGATATAAAGAAGGAATCACAAGTGCACAGCCTCAGGAGATGGATTCATCATCAAGAGAACTGCAACCCAGAGGACCCCAGCAGTTCATGAAACAGCCTGCAAGGAGAAGGGCCAACCTAAACATCTGCCACTGGAAGAGCAAGCCAGCAGATGAGCACTAGCCAATCAAGTTTGATCCTGCCTCCCACTTCTCTCCCGTCTCCCCACCCAACTTACCTCGTATGTGGGAATGGGGAGAAGATGAAAGAATAAAGGAAGAAGCTACCTAGCACACAGAAGATGCATTGCCTATGGATGAATTTTAGAGCTTTCATTCCTACCCTAGACTTCTCATATTCATAACTGAACCAAGACTTGTTTGGAGACTTAGGTACAGAGGACTTATTATTATCTAAGAGTGAGTAGCAAGCTCTGGGCACCCACTGAAATTTTATTCAGAAGCAGAAGAATATTAGTCCTACTGAGTGAATTTAGAAAGGCAGTTGTGAGAAAAAAGTAAATTTGTGTTACACCCTACCATGTAACACTAAACAAACATTTTATTTCCTGTGAAGTACCTGAGGTTGAGCCTATCATTTGGTGACCCAGAGCTCTACTGCAAGGAGAAGAAAGGCAAGCACTGCCTTGTGTCTTTATGGCACTTCCAAGTCCAGCATCTCAACTGACTCTCCCAACCCTATGAGGCAGCTGGATACGTGTGACTGTTCCCATTTTACAGAGGGAAAACCTGAGGCTCCAATCTGGGACTTGACTTAGCTAAAGTCTAAAAGCTTAAGCAGTGGCAGCTCTAACTTTAAGAATTCTTGTCATCCAAACTCCAGCTTCAGTGCTTTTTCCCATATATGCTATTTTCTTTAAAGGACAGGATAAGAGGTCACTTATAAATACTAGAATCCACTTCTCTTACATGATTGGAAATAATTTCTCAGTGAATAAAACTGAAATAATTATAGCTGTTAGGTTTTTTTTAGATAGCAACATCAGCTTTGAAATAAAGTCAAGAACAGCATAAAACAATATGACCTCAGGCAGAGTAGATTAAAGACTTTTTCCAAATCCAGGCTGGTTGCTCTTTATAGCTGGATGCATTTTGTTTTTCTTCCCTTAAATAATTTTTGGTGGTAGTGTGTGTGGCAGGGGGTGGGGGGGAGGCTCTTTGATTACACTAAAACAAAATCTTGTGTACAAGCAACTCCTTTGGCATAAAGCACGAGGCCAATTATCACTTTTTTTTCCTTCCATTTTTTTCCCCACTGGCACAAAATCTAAGAAAAGCCTCAAGGTGCAAATGATTTGCAGTCTATTTAACATCGTGGTTATTTATTTTTATGAGAGCTCATTATTGCTCTTTACCCTAAATGATAGGTACATTCTTGGCTCCATTTCCCACTCTTTGCAAGCCCCAGAACAGTGGGGTTTTTTTCCTCTGTATTTCTAAATAATCTTCAATACTTCGTCAATTGAACATTTAACATCTCATAGATGATGTGTTGGACCAAGGCATAAGATCTGTGAAATCCAGTAGTCTAAGCCAGAACTTTGTGCCTATCTTATGCCATTGGAGTTATTTCTACTCCTATTTTCACTGAATATTCCTTAAGAGAAACATTTTCCATCTAATGTCCTGATCCAGTTCCTAGGAACTGAAAAAATGTTGTTGAACTATCCATAACCCTATAAAGGTCATGTTACCACTATCCCTTTTTTAAGACAAAGCACACTGAGCCTCAAAAAGGTAAAGTGATCTTCCCAAGTCATAGAGCTAGCTAAGAGAAAGTCAGAACTTGAATCCAAACACCCTGAGTTCCACTGTCTGTGTGCTGATATTACACTCCCTGTTTTTGGCAATTCCTTCCATAGAACCCTGTAGGCTCAAAGGAACAGAGCTATGGATATTTTGTTTACTTAACCCAATGAATAAAAAACCTTGTTTTTAAGAAACAGAACTCTAACTTTTTTCATGGAGGGAAGTTGTTTATGCCAATAAGAAAGAGAAGGGGGGATAAAGAACAGATAAGGAAAACAGTAAAGACAAAGACAGAAAAAGTGGGAGGGGATAGACAGAGTAATGAAGAGCATTCCATGTTATCAAGTCAAGTCATCAAACTGAGTTTGAACCTGCCTTTCCAGTTTTATTTACCACTTCATCCTATGCTCCCATTAAACTGGTCTATACTATACTGGCTATACTGAAGATAAGGAACTAAAAAAAAAAAATGTATTTGTATATTGAGCTTCTATCCTGCAACCTGCTAAATTCACTTATTAGTTCCAGTAGCTTTTCATAAATTCCACAGTATTTTCTATGTAGATGACCATTTCATCTATGAATAAAGACAGCTTTAATTCCTCCTTTCCAGTTTAGATGCCTTTTCTTTCTTTCCTTTTATACTTGTCTCACTGCAATGGCAAAACCTTCAGTACAATGTTGACTAGAAGTAGCAAGCATGTATCTGTATATTTTTAAATAACAAAAATAATTATTCTGCAGGTATTGGGTAAAGCCTAGGGAAGTTATAGGTGAATAAGAATCAGTCCCCAACTTAAGGATGTCAGACCTGGTGGAGGACCTCTTTTTAGTGGTAAGATGGACAACCAAATAAAACTCGAAAGATAAAGCAGGAGAGGTCCTTGAATGATAAAAGTGACAAAAGCAGCAATAGGAGCCTTAATATTTACAGAAGGATTGATATAGGCCAGGATCTGTTGAAGGTTCCTGATATATATTAACTCATTTGGCTCCTACATCTTGTCCCCATTTTATAGGTAGGGAATAAGAGACACAAGAAGATAAGCGACTTGTGTCTTTATAGCCAGTGTTCTTAAGTGCTCGACTAAATTGCCTTCGTCTTCATTAACAGGTATTGAGTGTCCACTCTTTGCTAATTACTATGTCACTTTCAATTACTTAAATTATTACAATAATCTTGTTTTATAAATGAAGGAACTGAGGTTCATAGAGTTTAAGTGACCTCTCCAAGGTCACCCAACTAGCGCAAGACTCAAACTGAGGTGTTCTGACTCCAAATTCAATATCCTTTCTACCACCCTCTGATTCCTCTTCAAATAGCTAATATTTATATAGTACTTTGCAGCTTACAAAACTCATTATCACATTTATGCCTTAAATGGCACTTAAAGGAATTGAGATTTTATTCACTAGGTGAAGGAGAACCTTGGTCAGTTGTTAAGAGACGGGAAACTGTGAAAGACAGAAGAGGTGTTTCTGGAAGGCCAGGGCAGCATTGTGCTAGACGGGTTTGCCAGGGCAAGTGCACAAGCCCAGGAGTTAGGAGACACTGCAACTCTCAAGAGGATCCACAATCACCTCTGAACCTATGAGTCCTTCCCTCCAAACTCGTTTGCCAGTCAGGAGAAGTCCTGTTTTAAATAATGTTCCTGGAGGGAACTCCCAGAAGAGCAGAGATAATAAAAGTATTTCTTATGTCACTTCTTCTCTCTGCATTTAACTTTCAGGAATACTTTTGTTAACTGAGAAGAGCACACCAAGGAACCATTATCACTGATACAAGGAGAAAACGGACGGTAGATTTCCTCAGCCATGTCCTGTCAGTGTCAACAATTTAACTAAACATATAATAGTCATAACCTCATCAGTGCTAAATTTTCTAGGTTTCTGGCACATATCTCTTCATCCCCCTCATTAAGTTTATAGAGTGTTCTTTGGTACATTTGCTCAGTACGAGGATTTCATTTTCAACTGGCATATATTGGAGTCAAATAGGGGAATGATTTTTCTGCCTTAAGTAGTTAGCAGAGTAAGAGAATATATGAAATGGACCAATGCCCAAATCCAGGTACTTGGCAAATAACAGCAGATAGATTTGACCCCATCCATCACAATCCTGCCCCATTCACCAGGGGTGGGTCCAACCCAGGTAGGCCAACCAAGCTAGAAATATGAACAGTTATTTAGTTTTCATTATCTTCCTTGCTGCATGCCCTGCATACTATCCCTGCTCAGGGACTCCCCTCATTCAGAAAGAGAGTCTTGAGTTCTCATGAATACACTCCCACCAGGATGGTGACTCCAAACAAACTTCCCCAACCCAGATCTATCCCAATCCCCCTTCACTTTATCCTAATTTTAACATGTTAGCATTATATACTCAACTAGGTTAGATGAAAATGATTGCTACAATATCATCTAGGCAAATATTTAAGGGATAGCAAGCTTAATATGATTTCATTCTCATGGGTATCTACATTTTAAAAAGGAGTACCCAGAGTCAGGAATGCCCTAACCTATAGATGAAGTTAAACTAAAAAGATAGAGCACTGCAGAGCTTCAGGGTGGGGGTTCTTCCAGCATCCATCAAAAATGCCCTGTGAGAAACAGCTAAACCCCATCAGCATACTTATACCTCAACTCTCCATCTGTCACATAGGGATATAACCCTGACTTTACAGGATTATTATAATATAGGGATATAATATGACCTCACAGGATTACTGTGGGGATTAAACCACTTGGTTAATCGTTGTTACAAACCTCTCAGAAAGCAATAAATTACAATGCAGAAGTGACAGGTTTCTAGTGACTTCTGAGTTTTGCCTTTTATACAAGGAACACACTTGATCTACCTCCATTGGGGTCTGAAGAGATGGGAAACCCCCTGCACATTGAGTCTTTTTCAGTCAGATAGGATTGTGACTTCTAGCTCTACTGCTTGCTGGGTTCAACTACAGATAAGTTATCCAAGCTCTAGCTTCTCAACCACCCATAAAAATACAGCCCCTATTTCTTGGATGGGCTGAAGAGAAAGCACCTTTACCACTGGCAGAAGAGACCACCTGGGACCTACTCACTAAGTGGTCATAACCAACACTGTGTGAACCAATAACTGAGCCAAGCACGTGCTTTAGGAAGAAAGATAAAACTTGCCACTATTTCACTTTGAACGAGAGCTCCACTCCCAACCATAACAAATCTTTATATTTTTATCTAGAATGGGTTTCATAGCACTTCAAAGCCTGCTGTCTTCCTCCCAGGATATTAAGGCATAGTGTAAACCTTCTTTCACTACTCTGCATTCCTAGTTTCCTCAGAATATTAGAGGTCTACTTGATTATCTATAAATAAATTCTAGATATTTGAGGGGTATTAAATTATGGGGAAATGAGGCTTTCATAATTCCTGATCAAAATGTCACAGGAGGATAGTACTGAAGAATATCTCAGGACATTCACTTTATTTTACAGTGTGGGGAACGGAGGACTGCACTTAAAGCTACATACTGGAGTTATGAAGCAGCTCTGAAATGCAGACCTGCAGACAGTGTATCCACTCTACCATATAGTGTCTCTTCCCCTCTGTTGTGCATGCCACTGGCACTAATGCAGTCAGGAGGTGCCCTTTCTTATAACTACCCTGTTTTGCCATTGTTCACTAGGAATTAATAAGTAAATAACATCCCACCCATATTTTAATCTTCTTCTTCCCTACCCATGGTTTTCTCATGTTTCCTCCTCAGATTTCAGGTCAGTGCTGTGAACTAATAGGCTTTTAATTCAACACTTTTGCAATGACCAAAGGAATGGATGAATAAATGGCTGCTCAAGTACGTGTTACCGGCACCACGGCGGTCTGTTTGTGGAGACGCCCATGTTCTCTGTTATAAGATACAACCACTAGGACACTGGGGAAAATGGGGGTGTGGAGGACAGCTCAATGGGCCACCTGCAGTATGTTCTGTGGCCTATAGCCAGTGTGCATGCGCTGAGAGAGAAAAGAGAAGGGACCTCGCCATGGGGATAGGAAGAATGCTGCCCCCTGCCAACCATCTCTGTGGTGGTGAGGCTGATGACAGCATGCAGAGCACACAACTCTGGCTGGATGCCAAACATCTGGGTGCAAAACCAAGCAACCAAGTTGTTCAAATCAAAGAAAATCTAATCAACAAATATTTTCAATGCCTACTATGCGCATTTGGACAGCTGTGGTTAGAATGGATGACATTTGAGTCTGACTCAGCCCCCCAAATTCCACGGATCTCTGTTCCAGATGCCTGATATATTAATTAAATATTCATGTCGTGAACTGAGCATCTGTTGGCATATGTTGATGTACAGACAAAACCAAAAGTAATGAATCATTTCTCCAGTACGTTAATGGTACCCTTGTCAAGCTCCCTAGAGTGAGGCTAAGGATAGTTTACCTCAAGCCACTGGCCATTTCTAAGACTGCTATCCCTCTTGCTGTTTCCTGCCATGCTCCCTCCCATAGCTCCAGGGAGATATTCAGGTGAGGACACCACCAGAGGCAACATCTTTCTAAAATCACTGGTTGCCTCTAGGCTCCAAAGCACTCAATGCCAAGAGGGAACCCTGTGCATAATTTGGCATCTGTGGTGCTCCAAGAACAAAGGATATAATATCCCTTTGTTTCTGGACATCCTAAAGTTAAAATGACATCTTGGCTGACAATTATGATTTTGCATTCTTTTATAAATCATGTTATTTCTGAAAGAACTTAAAGCAGGTGAATGAATAGTCAGTTGCCTCATTTCTGGCATTTCTCCTATGAGGACTGCCAGGGCCCTTACTAATATTACCACCAAGTATTGCAGTCATGAAATGAATAAAGTCAAGGGATTTGCTTTTAGCTTGCTTTAGGCCATGTACTGTTTTCATTCTTCAATAAGAAGAAACAGCCACTGAGGTGAAGATGGGAAGACCTCTCCATATGTGATGGCGGTCTCTGATGTTGCAAGGTCCCCTAGCTGTTGTCAAATAGGCTTTGTACACACTTCAGTTAGTATAATGATGCTTGCTTTCCCTGCTTTCACAATGACCTCTAAGCTACTCAAAGTCATCAGGTCCTTCCAGAGGCCTCACCTCCTCGTGGCACTGTGGCACCAAGGACAAGGATCTGCACGGTAATTATGATGGCAAGTGTATGGATAAGAAAAGAGGAACCACCAAAGCCAGGCTTGCTCATAACATTCCCAAAGGGAAATTAGAGGTGAGAGAATCTGGACAATTAGGGGTCTATACCCTGGGGTTTGTGGACCCCTCCTTAAAAGTGTGAAATCGAAGACCCCATTGGTCATTCCCCTTTTAAACTAACCCTGCCCACTCAAGAGGGTGATCTCTGCAACTGGTCTGCTCCAGGAGCCACCAGGTTTTCTTACTATGCTCGGCTACTTAAGAAAAAGTACATTAAAAAGTATTTTTCTCAGGAACTTCACCTCTCAATCTCTGCTTCCTTTCCCAGGTATATGAATGAAACTTGACAACTATAGGAAAACCAAAAATTCCCATATCCAGGTATATGCTATGGATAAAATTAGGAAAAGACACCCCACTGGGAGGAGGCACCTACAGACACATAGCTTGACGAGTGGAGCCTGGGCCAGATTTTGATCCTGCTGACTTGCCTCCTTGGTTTATGGAAATCTGGTAGTACTTTCTCACCCTTAAACCCAGAAGCTGGATTAGGTTCTAAATGATCTGTCTCCTCTCTTCTGAGCTCCACTCTGATCCCCTTTGCTATAGAAAACCTCCTAAGGCTCTATTCAAGAAGAAAGCTTCCCAAACTGCTTCATCAACAACTAAGGTTTCAACCCACAAGTCCGAAATCCTTTTAGAGTCTCAACCCCACCCCCAGCCCAGTAATGACCTCACAGAGGAGAAAGAGTTTGGGAGAGGGGTGGAGTATATCCATACCTCCTCTTGCCTCTACCCACGTCCTACTAATTTCATTGCTTGCACTCTTAACCTTGTTCTACCTTTCTCGTTTGACTCCTTACTACAGTAGTTTTTTTTACTTTACTTTACTACACTAACTCAACTTTCTTGTTACTGACTTTGCTCGTCTGCCCCAAAGTGGAAAGACAAAAATTCTAAAACAACAGTGCCTATACTCTTCCCATGCCAACTCCTCTGTGGAATTTTGTAACCCAAAGATGACCCTAGCCTACATGCTGGAATTTCTTTACCACTGAGGAACTATTTCTGCAAAAAATTGTGAGGTTGTCATGTTCATTTAAAAAATAAGATGATAAAACACACACACAAGCCATTATTTGTAAAATGCCTACAGATGATGAAGAGGAATGCATACCAATATATACACATGTATGCAGATGAATGAGGGAACACATGTGTATGTGTCTACCCATGGAGGCCAAGACGAACCTTTCAACTGAAAAGAGTAGTTAAATACTAAAGAAAATGACAAGAATCAAGAGTGATTTCAAATTTCTTAAAGCTTTTCCTTCTACCACTCCCTCCAGGCTAAAAAAAAAAAAAAAAAAGAAAAGAAAAAGAAAAAGGTGTTCTCAGAATTCCATTTAAATTTGATACCTAAATTAGCTTCAATAAGCAGTCACATGGGTGGCAGATATGCAGGGGTTACCAAGCAGGGGTCTCATTGTGGTATGAGAATGATTGCTAGCTAGAAAGGGGGATTTTCTAGTCCTCTTCTGGTATTGCTTACCTAAATAAACTCTGACACCTCCACCCCTCAGTGCTTGATATCTTAGATTCTTTCCAGGGTTTACTAGTATTCTGTGGTTGTATTACTTAAAAGTTATGTGGATATTTAGAATAATGACTACCATGTCCATGATGACCACCAATGCCACCACCATTATCATCCTGACTTCTTTTCTTTCTAGAACAATTTGCAATGGCCCAGCTATATATGTACCTTAAGAAGTGAAAATTGATTTCCCCAGTTTGCAAGGAAGAATAGAGATAGAATTTTTAGTGACTTAACCGATAAATCTGGGTGGTGCCAATTTCAAACTTCACAAATGCCAGAGTCCAGTGCAAAACTGTCTCAAATTCTAATGATGGATGACCCTTCTAACTGGGTTTCCACAGTAGCTATCAAAGGTAATGGAAATTCCGAGAAAAACTTGACCTTTAGAGAGCTTGGGCTCTGCTCATGGTCCTGAGTTTGGTCCAGGTGCAGACTTTTCAAATGCTTTTCAAGTACTCCCTAACCTAACAATTTGGGACATTCAGTGCTAACTCAGGGTGTCTTCCTTTTACCACGAGCATGCATGCAACTGTTTATACTACATATGACTTAGAAAGTTGGACGTGTCATTCCTTCACTACACAAAAAAATTAGACTCAGCTTCTTTACCCAAAGATATCCTAAATAAGAAGGTCTTTTTTTTTTTTTTAATATAGAACACTTCATGACTTTGCATGCTAACCTTGCACAGGAGCCATGCTAATCTTCTCTGTACCGTTCCAATTTTAGGATATGTGCTGCTAAAGCAAACACAAGGTCTATTTGAGAGACAGAATGATAAGTGGTAAAAATCACAGGTTTTGGAATCACACAGGCCAGCAATAACTTTAAATATCTATGTTAAGAGAGGGTAGCACCTGAGAATACCCAGATATATTTTCTGTATGGATTATTCTTCCCTTACCTCATTGGATACAGTTGCTGGCACATAGATATACTCAATAAATATTTATTGAATGAAATTAATCCATTCTCATATTGAACAAATTTACTTTCACTTAAAGGGGACTACATAATCTTTAAGTAATCTGATACTGTGGTCCTTGCAATTTCTTTAAGGTAGAGTTCTGGGTTTGAGATATTGGTGTCTTTGTCCCACCTCATCCATAAAGCTTCCCTGACAACTCCAGTCTACCTTACTCTCTTTTTTCTGACTCCCTGTTGTACTTATTTCAGGTTCCACTCTCTTTGGCACATACACGATATCTTATCTTGCAATGTAAAATGTGTTTCATAAACACATCATCCTTCCTAAGAGCCTATAAGTTCTTCAAGGGCAAAGGCCACGTTTGATATTTATTTTGTATGTCCCACAGCACACAACACAATATAGAGCCCATAGCAGGCTCTGAACAAGTACCTGTTAAATTGAGTTGCATTTTAAGGACAGCATTCCATTGCCAGCGATGATTTTGTTTCAGAGAATTATCAAAGGGCTGTATTCACCACTCATTTCACCCAAATTAAGCCCATGGGTCTCTACACTTGAAGTGCTAGTTAGGAAGCAGAGGATCAGAAAGCAGCTGCTTACTTTCAACAAAGAAGAGATTGCATTTCAGCAATGGATTGCAGGATTTCATGTATTAGTCACTAGCGACTCCTGGACAAACCCTTTGGTGTTATCAGGAATAAAAAGTAACCAAGATATATGTCAAATATCAATTTCCAATTACTTTTCTCTAACACATTTCTGCCACTTGGGAAAACTCCCAAGGGATCTGTTGCCCCTTATCAGCTCAGATCAGGCTTACCTTTCAAACAGTGACACTGGGCAGCACCCAGTGTAGCCTCAATATTACAATGTCCTTCTCTGACACTCACATTCTCTTGTGAAGTCTTCAATATTGGCTTACAATGTCACCGGAGACCTGGCCCAAATGTGGAAGGCCTCCTGATATTATACCCTGAGCCATCTGCATTGGAGTGGGATGGGGATAAAAAACACCTGTGGTGAGCTGTTGTCACTAAGGTTTCGTAAGCCTTAACTTACACTGAGATGTTGAATGTGGGCACAAAGACTCATGCAGCACTTCTGCATCGTCAACTCCAGCCAAAGGGGAAAGAAATAAGAGTCTTAACTTTGATACTCAAAACACAGAACAGCATTTCTACCCTCCAGATCACAGAAAGCAGGCCACAAACTAATTGAAAAAATCTTTGGTATTAGGGATGTTAAAACTGAGGATCTGCAAAAAGCCAGAAATCACATGTCCCCTTTATTACAAAGTAATGGGAAAGAATTTGGAAAAACCAGGAAACATCTCTGGGTTCATAAATCAGCCCAGTTGGAGGGAAACGCAAATGGCCAGCACCTGGAATGAGCCTTCATCTGGAGCCGGAGAGCAGCGTAGGCTGTACACTGTGATTAATGGCTTGAGTGAAAGGTCTCAGTTGAGGCTGAACAATTAACTTGTTCTCTCCACATCTCAGAACTCTCCACAGCATAACTATGTCTTCCCTGATTGTTCATATTTACTAAAACGCAAGCCAGTCTGGGAAGCTTCGAACATGTCATCGGACTATTTCTAACAATTGGGAGAGCCCTAGTGTTTGACAGGACTACTTTCATCAAATCATCTGTGTTGACTCTGCATGCACGTCTCAACCTTTCAGTTCCTTTTCAAGTTTAAGAACCATCTTAAAAGAGGCAATGGCATTGGCCTCGATCTGTCGAAGAGAAAAAAAAGTCAGCTCAGAGGATTGCAAATGGACAGCATATGGCCTGGCTTGTTTCTGGTCATTCCCAAAAAAAGTTCTTAGGGAATTGAATGTCCATGAGATTAATGGTTCCCTCCTGTCCTGCCTTTATCCTCTGGAATAGGTTTCTCTAATCTCTTTCAGACCCTCTCAAGCATTTACATTAAACCAATCACTCCTCCTGAATCTACAACCAAGACTCTGATAAGACCCACTAGAACCTAAGGAAGTCTCCAAACCTCCTTCCCTTTCTCCTGGAAGTAAATGTGTAGATGGGAAAGAAAGACAGGTACCCCAGAACCTAATTTTTTATGTGGAAGTACCCAAGGAGTCTGGTTTCTTCATTTGACCTTCTAAACCTGTTTCATTTGTGACAAATGAATGTACCCAAAGTGGATATGGCTCCACACATAGTAGGACTGGAAGGGTACCGAGTGGCTTGGCTAAGAACATCCACCCCACTGGCTTTCCACAAGAGCTAATCCTTTACCTCCCCTTTACAACCCCATCCACAACCACGTTTGTCAGTGAAGGCATCCTGCCTCCAGAAGATATATCAAACACAACAATAGTAACAACAATGATAACAATAATAGAAACAGGAACCACAATAATATGCATATAGTATTTACTGTGGGCCACAAACTCTCTAAAACACTTCACTTATATCAACTCATATGACCCTCACAACAACGCTACTAAGACAGGTGTTGCTATTATATCCAATTCACAGAGATAGAAAGACAGAATAGTCAAGTAACTTACCCAAGATAACAAAGCCAGGAAGTGGCAAAGCCAGGATTCAAACACAGGTCTCAGACTTAAGCTCTTCATGCTATCCTATAAGACCCTATATTGTAACCATGTTCTCTAGAGGTATTGGTCCCCACCTACAACTGCTGATGAGATTAGAGAAGCAACCCTTCCAGCATAGCACCCACTTAGGAGTCAGGCTTGGTGAGTCCTGTTTCTGCTACACAGTGTGTCACCTCAAAGGAGTTCTGAGTCTCTGAGCCTTAGTTGTCCTCATCTGTAAAATCAGTATGGTATCAAGACCTACCTTATAAGGTTTTTGTGAGAATTGGTGAGATAATGCATGTACAGGACAGCACAGTGCCTAGAACATGGTAGTTGCTTAATAATCATAGTTATGGTTATTATTAATCCGATTAGCTAATATTAACTAAAGCAGCTGGAGAAGATGAGCAGAGACAATCACAGCTTGGAATGTAGATATGAAAAAGCAGATCAGTGTGATGACCCCAAAGAGACTAGGATACTAGGATACTAAGAAGTACTGGTAAGTGATACCTCCCTTCCTGGTCTGACCCAATTTACACAGCCTCCAGGTTAGCTTATCTCCATGAAAGAAAAAGTTTAATTTTAAAAATCTACTATATCAAAAAACAAAAAGATGTCCAGACTGGGAGAATTAGAATATTCTCCCTGCAATTCTTGGTGCAAAAGCAAGACAATGAGGCATCCTTCACAGCCTCCTGTGGCTGCTCCAGCATCAGGCTTGGGGCTGCATCCTTCATTCTGCATTTGCTACGTGCTCTTGCCGACCCCTGACACATCACATTCTTGGCATCAATAAGGACTGGTGCCAGAACACACTAAATTGCCTTTGACTACATTTAACTGATCTAGTATTTTTTTATGATTCTTTCTTGTTGTACCATTTTTCACTTTTGACTTTATAATTCTCTGCTGACTTTAAATAAAGCGTTGCCGGACGACCCAAGGTGGTTTTTAATAGAGATTTAGGGGCTAGGCTGTGCTGTGGTTTGGATTCAGATTCTACTCCAGCAACAAGGGGAAATTAACTAGGTGGTTTCATCTCAAGTGCCCATTTATCCTCAGAATGGACAGAGCGTTTATCTTCTTCTAAGCCTTGTAATCATGACACTACGAAGTGAGTTTCAAGAAATTAAAAATTAGGTAGCAATAGCTTCTCCACCACAAAACCACTACACAGTGTCCTGTCAGCCCAGATGAGTGGGATATACAAAGACAGCAGTGGAGTCACGCGCTGAGTGACAAGGAGGAATTTAACCACATTCTGCCCTACGCCAAAGACAATGCTTATTCTCCTTAAGTTGGGGAACTCAAATGACCCCTACACCAGCTATGTCAGCCTGCCTCCAGACACTCCTCCCTCCTCTGTGCTGTCCCTAGTCCCCACTGTCTTCTGCCCAGATGAAACACTGGAAGCCAGCTGGCTCTTGATCACCGGGAAAGGTGACCTGACTAGCAAAAAACCTGAGTCAGATATGCAGTCAGTCCCCAAAATTAACATTTCTCTTTTAGAGGAGAATAATCTTAAGTTAACTGTATCTTGAAAATACTAAATTAAATTTAAAAATAGCTCAGTATGATCTTGGCTTTGTCTTGCTTTTCATGATCGTGCAATGCTTGCTTCATTACAAAGGGATAGACATCACATATAAACCACTGAGAACAAAAGCTTTCAAAATATCTGTGTATCCATCACCAAGCTTACAAATAAACATCTCTTCAGTGGTTCCTCTCAGATTAGATTTCTTTGCCTCCACTTACCACCAGTGGTAAAATGTAACCTTGAACTTTTTCATTCCATGGTTTTGTCACCCATGAAAGGACCCTTTTAAAATATCATTTTAACTGGCATTTTTGAACTTCATATAAATGATCTCATTCAGGAAATTTCTTTCTCTCCCTATTTTATAGATTCATCCATGTTGAATGTTACTCAGCTTTATATAATAAACTATTTGGGTTGTTTCCAGTTTTTCTGTCTGTTTTCTCTTGTTTTGCTATTACAGACAATGATATGAATATAGTTCATATTGATCTGAACATGTTCAAAAGTTTTTTCTGGGTTAGTGTCCTGGGTAAAGAATTACTAAATGTTAGGGTTTGCATATATTCAAATTCACTAGATAGTAACAAATTTTGTTCCACAGTAGATACGCTAATTCATACTTCCACTGAAACAGCTTTTGAGTTTCTGCTGCTCTACACCTTTGCCAGCACTTGGTACTGCCAGATTTTTAAATTTTGCTGAATCAGTAAGTACAAAATGTATCTGGTGGTTTTAATTTACATTTCCACATTTAATTTTTTATAGATCATCACTGAGCAGTTTTTAGGTAGTTTGAAAAGAAATTCTTTGTTCAAAATAAGCATGAAATGCAGTGTTTATATTGAGTAGGTGTGATTTTATGGCTACACAGAAAGATACCTGTACATATGGGGCACCTGGGTGGCTCAGTTGGTTAAACGTCTGACTCTTGGTTTCAGATCAGGTCATGATCTCATGGGTCATGAGATCAAGCCCCGCATCAGGCTCCATGCTCAGCAGGGAGTCTGCTTGAGATTCTCTCCCTCTGCCCCTCTCCCCACTAGCACATGTGCGCTCTCTCTAAAATAAATAAATCTTTTTTAAAAAAGAAAGATACCATGTGCATAGACATATATGAGTGAATATGCCTATTTCTCTGTCTGCTATCATACTTACACTTACAGCAGGACTGGCAAGCTAGAGGTCATAGCACAAATCTGGCCCACTACCTGCTTTTGTAAATAACTTTTTATTGGAACTTAGCCATGCTTATTTGCTTATGTATTACCTAAGAATATTTTCACACTACAATGACAGAGTTGAGTAGTCACAATGAGGACCACCTGGCCTGCCAAGCCTACAATACTTACTATCGGGCCCTTTACAGTAAAAGTTTACTGACCCATGACTTAGAGCGTCTCTACTTGTATACATGGAAGCTCACATTCAACATGTCCCCTCGAATCCGTTCCTGCCAAAATGCCATTCCTCTAAAATGGCTTTACCTTCCACAAAGTTATACAGGCGAAAAACCTCACAGTCATCTCCTGCTCTTGCCTCCTATTCACGTTTACAACTAATTAGTGAATACCACCCAAGTATTCAATCTTCTCCACACTAGACCTGTGAAGTCCCCTTCTCTACATCCATGGCCGGCCCTTTGTTCAAACCTCACATTGACTTAGGCAACCCTTCACCCAGTGACCCAGTCCTTGGTGTCCCCAGGTTTCACAGAACTTGTAAGACTTTACCACATTGGTTTGTTTGAGTTTCTGCCTGTTATCTCCACTTCAACTGTAAATTTTTTTAAGAGGAGGGGAGAGAAGACTTGGGAAAAGAGCTTTCTTGTCAGTATCATTTAACATAGTGGTCCTCAAACTGTTGTCTTTTAGGAATCACCAGAAAAGCTCGTTAAAAATAACAGATGCCAGGGTGTTCCCCCAGGCCTATTGAATCAGAGCCCTGGAAGGAGGTGCTCAAGCATCTTTCCCGTGATGGATGATCCTTGGGAGATTCTTATGGAGGCTTGAGAAGCACATATCTAATCAAAGCTTCCTGAACACTCCCCTTAGTTCTATCCCCCTCTACCACATTGTCCGTGCTGGGTAGCTAACACTGCGTAGGATTCCCCCACAGCTTTGCTTGGATACCACAGCTTCCCTGAGTTTCTCCACACTCCTTCAGTGGCCCAAATAAGCCTGAGTTGAGAGGATAATTGTATCCTTTATTTAGGGCTGAATTCTGATCTTCAATCTCTGTCTTTCATTCAATTGGTAGTATTCCTGGTTAATGACAGGATCGATCCCCTACGCTGAGCAACTTCACTGCTAAGCATATAAAAAATACGAATCTCCTGTTATAACTTAGTACTGCTTCCTTGTGTATATACCATACCACCCCGTACCTGCCTAAGGGAAAAGGCACATAAACATTTGGACAATGTATAGAAGAATTTTTTTTAAATTTTTACTATCTTCTTCATTTTCAACATATTACAGATCATTTAATATGTAAAAAAAAAATGTTAATAGAAGGGTTAGACCAACGACGATACCAATAAGATGCTGCTAGTATTTATTAGAGATTTTTCTTATTAGACTTAATTTTTTCCTAAATTGCATGTGACCCATTATCATTATGCTTGGTGGATAATATAACAAAACAAAATTACCAGTCCATTTTACTCAAGGAGAAAGCCTAAGCTTCCTTGGGTTTTATAACACCAAGCATAGCACAAATTTAAGAAATTTTTCCAGTGCTGCACTCAGTGATTTTTAGGGGTCTATTTTCCCCAGAGGCATGTAAGTACTAAAATTGCATTGGATTGCGTTTTGCTCTCAGCGGGTGAGAAAGTGCATAGTCAATGGGTTATTTGCCATTCTTTATTTTCATTTTATGCAGTCACACGGAGGTATCTCTCAGGTGGTTGTTGAAGTTTACTAGACACTCAGGAGCCATCTTGTGCTTTCTCTAAATGACATTTATAATCTATAACTAAAGGGGTTGTCTATGAAGCCATTGGTGCAGTATACCTAAACTCTGCTTGTGTTAATTCAGGTTACAGAGACCAGATCTTTTGCTATGAGATTCCAATACGGGGGGAAATTGCATCCATGTATTTGAACAATATCTGTAGGTCTACAAACAGAGATACAAGGTCTGATTTAGGTGCTGATAATGACAGAAATTTGAAATCAGTGTATAGGGGATAAAGGCCTTCAGGACACGCAGCTCAATTAATAACAAAGGGGCTATGCAAAAATCACACTAGTGATTTTGCTATACCTTTATTTATCTATAATAAAAGGACTAAATTCTGTAAATGCAGTGTTAGTCTGCTTTCTTTCAACTGGATAGCTCCAATTAACCACCATTTTCATGCTTCACTAGGGCTCTGATTATGATGCTCTTAACAGGATTCCTGAAATACTGAAAAAGCCAGAAGTGCTTTTCTTGAATCATCAAGAAAAATTAAAATTCATTCAGTGTAGTTCTATTGTTAAGTGTATGTTATTGGGGGACAGCATGGAACAGAGGGAAGAACACAGACCTCAACATTAGACCTGGTTTTGAACCTCACAAAGGATACTTATTAGCCCTGGGACCTTGGGTAAACTACATAATATCTCTCTAAGCTTCAATTTCCTCGTGTATGAAGTGGGGATAATATCCAGCTTCAGGAGATATTTCCAAGATTAAATGAGACCACGAACATATGTAAAATACCAGCACAGTGCCTGGCTCTAAAGAAACCACTCAACAAATAGCTATTATTAATGCTAACGTCTCCTTCCCATATTCAGTACATCAGTGAGCCATGCAATATAGGCATGTACCTCTTTACTTTTTTCAATGTCTCTTTATTTACCAAAATATTTGATTCCATAAATTTCCCATCCTGCAACAATGACAGAGTATAGAAAGTCTACTGTGGATTCTCAACACTGGATTATTTAAATTTGAAGAAGCAAAGGGACATGTTCAAAAAATCTATTTCTTTATCACAGTCTTTGGGAAAACAAAGTTTCCAAGTCTCCACAATTGTAACAAGTCACCCAAAACTCATGCCCTCTTTGGATCTTTTATTATTTTTACTAATAATGTTATTTAAGTAAAATATTAGCATATTTTACTAAAAATTCAGATGCTGAAAAAGCTAGTCTTTTTGACCCTCTTCTACTCTTTGCCACTCCAATCTGGGTATCCCAGAAAGTAACTACTATAGGGGTTTTGTGTCCATCCTTTAAAAATTGTTTCTATGCATTTGTACACACATGTGTGTGTTTCTATGTGTGTGTGAGAGATTTTGTGCATTTAAATACATAAATTCTATCACAGTGTACAAATGTTTCAGACTCAAATGTCTTTTGCTCAAAAATACACCCTGAAGTCATTCTGTGTTAAAATCTTATTTACCTTACCTTTTTAAAAAATTTACCTTAACTTTTAAAAAACTGCTACATAGCATTCAATATCATGATTTACCATATTTTAACCATTCCTTTCCTGATAGGCATATAATTTGTCTTTGTTTTTTTTGTTAGTTTGTTTGTTTGGGTTTTTTTATTTGTTTGTTTGTTTTTTACCAAAAGGAAAACATTGCAATGAACATCATTCTGTATACTATCCTTTGGACATGTGTAACTTAGGTTATAGGCTATATGAATTTTATTTTGGCCTTTTAAAAAAATCCAATTTATTTTAAATTATGGTTAAAAGTTTAAAAATAAATACAAGAGTACAATGAACAGTCTTTCTCCCACCCTAGTCTTCTCATGTGCCAGGTTTACCCCATCCATAGGTAGTCACTATTATCATCCATCTTTCAGAGTTTTTTAAAAAAACATGGATTCTTGTTGTTCCACCTTTTATGGATAAATAATAGTTGCAATATATATTGTTCTGTACCTTGTTTTATTCCCTTAATGATATATACATAGATTCTGCATAGATTCACCTATGAAGTACAAAGAAGCTTCCTAATTCTTTTGGCAGAGTTACACAATATTCTACAGACTGGATGTACCATAATTTAATGATTTTCAACTGATAGCTCTTTTGCTATTTTCAATGGTTAGCTAGCACATCTACTCTATAATAAATACTACAGTATATATGTCATTTTACAAACGCAATCGTTTCTAGGAGTACAATTGCTGATCTGTTTTTGTACTAGGCTGTTAATCATTTCATTACTGATTTCTATGAACACTTCATATATCAGAAACATACATAATCTATCATTGCCTGTGATGTAATTTCTAAATATTAAGTTCACTGTCTTTTGACTTTGCTTAAAGTCTTTCCCTCCCTATGTAAAATGTTTTTTAATAAAATCAATATATTTTTGATAGGTTTTTTAATAGGTTAAAATTTTTAATAGGTTATGGTTTTAATATTTAAAAAATATTTTAATAGGTTAAATTTTTTAATTTTTTGTTTTTTAAAATTACAGCTTTCTAATGGAGTTCTCTATTTTCTTTACGCACTTTTATGGTTTCTTCTTCATTTCCATTTAAAACGTTAATCCATTTGTAATCTGTCCTGGTGTAAGGTATGAGATATGGAACCAATTTTTTTTTTCCAAATATCTACACTTTTGCCCCAAGAACATGTATTGACTAGTCCATCTCTTCCCTATCAGTCTGAGAAACCCCTATCATGTACTAAATTCCCACATGACACTGAGTTCTCAATTTCCTATTCTATTCCATCAGTCAGTTTAGTGATCTGTGTGCCAGTCCCACATTGTTTTAATTATTGAGGCTTTAGAATGTATTTGATATCCAGTAGAGCTAATTTCCCCCCCTCATTTTAATTCTTTCTCAGAATCATCCCAGCTATTACTATTGCTTATTTTCTCATCTAAACTTCAGATTCAATTTTTCCAGTTTAAAAGGAATAAAAAAATCTTTGGTAGTTTTATAGTTCATAATGAATTTACATTTTAACAACAACAACAACAACAAACCACATTGGCATATTTATGGTCTTGAGTTCTCCTGTAATGTGGTGGGTCTGTCCATAACTTCAAACCTTCTTTTGTATCCTTCTAGAGACTTTTAAAGTTTTCTTCAGGAAGATATTATACATTTTTGTTAATGTATGATTATAACATTCCCAATTTATTACCTTTTATGTTGCTTCTGCAAATGATGTCTTTCATTCAAAATACTCTCCAACTGTTTTTTTTTTTAATTTTATCCAACTGGTTTTTGTTCCACTAATTGTATATTAACTTTATGCTTTACTTCATCATTGAATTCTCTTGTTAGTCTTTCAGTTGGTTCTCTTGAGTTTCCAATTGTCAAATCAAATCAAATCATCTGTAAGCACGGCAGTTTGGCCATATGCTTTCCATTTTCATGTCTGTTGTTTCTTTCTCCTGTCTAATTACATTGGTTAGCATTTCCAGTAAAACATTAAATAATAGTGGTGGTAACAGATAACTTATCTTGTCCTTACATTAATAAAAATACTTCTTATGTTTGCCCATTAAGTTTGACATTGGCTTGTGGACTGACATGGATGCATTTTATCACACTAAGGACATACAAATCTATTTTTATATGCTTTTTACCAAGAATTGTCATTGAATTTGGTAAAGCTCTTTCAGCATCTATGGAATTATGGCTTTCATCTTTAGATCTATTAAAAAGACTGAATAAATGGATATTTTAATATTGAAATTTCATTGTATACTTGGAATAAATTTCAGTTGGCCATGATGTTTTACTCTGCTGTTTATGCTGCTGGGTGTTATTTATAATTCTTTATTTAGGATTTTTGTACCTATATTCATAGCTGAGATGAGTATGTAACTATTTTCTCTGTAATCCTTGTCAATTTTTCTGCAAATACTTCATGCACTTCATAAAAAGAATTTAGAAGTACTTCCTTTTCCATGCTTTCAAACAGTTTAAATAGCTTTGGAATCACCCCTGTGGTATGCAGAAACCAGCTCACACCAGCTCACAAAAGTCAACTGTGCACATCTCTTCCCAACTCCACAACGAGTGATATCATATAGGTATCTTGGAAACAGTCATGGTGGAAAAATTGATGCCACAGAAGTTGGCAAACATTATAGATCAAGGCATTTTTATTTTTTATTATTATCCTCCTCCTCCTCCTCCTCCTCATCATCATTTGCATAGATTCAGTTGTTAAACATTTAACAGAATCATCTTCTTAACAAAATCACCTTCTATTCTAAAGTTTGGTAAAACTTCCCTATAAAACCATAGTTTTGTGTGGGGTTGTGAAAGGTCTTTATGTACTTTATTTGCCTATGGAAATCACTGTTTCAACTTTCTATCTCTTCTGGAGTCAGTTTAGGGAAATTTCATTTTCTTAGAAAATTATCCACTTGATCAAGATTTTTAGATATTTGCACAAAATTCAACAAAGGTGGTTCTTATGGTTCTTTTAATTTCTCTTCTGTGACTTTTCATTTTATGTTTTGTATATTTGTATTTTCTTTAATTTTCCTTGATTTTGTTTTTTAAAAAATCAGCTCTTGAATTATTTATTATACTCTTTTGTTTTATAATTTATTTATATCTGGTTTTAGCTTTAATAATTAATCCCTTCTGCTTTCCTTTGGTTTACTTAGCTGAGTGTTTTTTGAGTCAGATGTTTCATTTATCTTTTGCATTCTTTTGCTTTTAATATATGTACTTAAATACAGTATGGTTTTCTTCTCAGGCCTTAGATCTGCTTCATAGGTTCTCACAGGTAATGACTTCATTATCATATTTCTCTTGCTGTTCTACAATTTGAGTTTGTATGTTATCTTTAACTTGAGATCTAAGAGTATTAAAAAGTTTCTGAGTAGAAGGGCTTTTTGCAGTCTGATTTTGCTATCAATTTTTAGTTTCATCACCCGGTGACCTGAGAGTTTTTATATTTCCTCTACTTCCCGAAATTCATTAAAATTTACAACTCAGTATATTATTATGGAAGACTTTATTTGCCAAAAATGATCAGAGCAGTATTTCTGGTCTCACATGCTCTTCTAGAACTTTGCTATTCCTCATCAAGAGGCAGAACCTATTTTTCCTTCCCTCAAAACTGAGCAGGACTTTGGTGACTACCTTGATGAACAGAAGACAGTTAAAGTAATGTTACATGAATTCTGAGATATAGGTCATAAAAGACAATATGGCTTCTGTCTAGCTCTTACTCTCTCTTGGGAATCTTTTGCCCTTTGAACTCATCCATTATGCTATGAGGAAGCCCAGACTTGCATATAAAGGAAGACCACATGGACCCCACATGGAGAGGAACTGAGGTCCCCAGCTGATAACCAGCATCAACCACCAAGCATAGGAATATGTGAATTCTCAGATGATTCAAGTTCCTAGACTTCAAGTCTTCTGTTGAGGCCCCAGACATTAAAGAGCAGAGATAAGTCATTCCCACTGTCCTCTCTCAGAATTCCTGACCCACAGAATCTTTGAACTTAATAAACCATTGTCCTGAGGTACTATATGACTTCTTTATCTCATTTTATGCTCTTTTGCTTAAATTCTACCTTGTGATATTTAGACTGTAACCCCTGCTGTAATCCCTGTTCTATGCTTTTGTTTCAACTTTTCTGAGTCAATTTGTTTCTTTTTCTCTTATATAACACAGAGAATTGGATTTTGCCTTATGATTCAACCTGAAGGTATTTTAAACAGGTGAATTAAGCACATTTACATTTTGTCCTAATACAAATATGACGGGTCTTAGTTCTGTCATGTTATATTTCATATGGGCAGAGCTGAGTAGTTGTGACAGATATCTTCTGTCTCTCAAAGCCTAAAATACTTCATATTTGATCCTTCATAGGAAATGTTTGCTAATCCTTGATGTAAATCATAATATTGACTGCAGATGATGTTCTATTTACTACAATCTTTATTGTTCCTTTTGGTTTTTGTTGTTATTGTCGTACATCTTATTGCTTAGGCTAGCATCTCCAGGGCAATACAGACTAGTCCTTCCTTGCAATACACAACGACTATAATGGTAATGTTTTTAACCCTTTGTTCTTCTCTATGCAGGCTACTGTAGGTTTTTGGCAGACAATTTTAATCAAGTTAGAGAAGTTTCCATGTATTCCTTATTTGCTAAGAGATGTGGGCAGAAGTAGTTATTAAATTTCATGAGTTTTTTTCTTTTGCATCTATTAATATGACCATATATAATCTTTTTCTTTTTAATATGCCTATATGACAAGTTTACTGATAAATTCTAACAGTAAACTAACCTTTCAATTGTGAGATAAATCCTAATTGGGCATGAGGTAGTATTTTTTTATTACTACGTTACTAAATCTTACTGTTAATTTCTCATGGAGGATTCTTTTACCACATTTGTAAAAGAGATTGACCTACAGTTTCATTTTCATGTATGTTCATTAACTTGTTTAGGTCAGTTATGGAATCCTAGTTAGATGAAATGAGAAATGTTCACTGTTTTCCATTTTCTAGAATAAATTTAGGAAGTTTCTCCTCTTTGAGGGATATAGGACTATTTTTTCAGTTTCTTCTATAGTCTTTTTCTCTATTTAGATTTATATTCCTTATTGAGACAATATTGGTAACTATAATTGCCTTAAAATTGCCTGTTTTGGGTTTTCAAGTTTATTGATAAAAATACTAGGGTTTTCAATCTTCCTATTCCTAACATTAGATGTTTATCTCTGTTTTTTCCTTAGATTTGCTAGGTTCATCTTTAAAAAAATAAACTATCTGTTGTCTTTAAAAAAATAAACTATCTGTTGGTGCTGTTGATAAAGTATATTGTACATTGTTTCTATTTTATTAAGTTTTAGTTTAATTCAGTCATTTCATATGTCAATTGGATTTATTGTTGCTTAATTAGGACTTTTAGAAACCCAGCCCATTTAAAAAAATTTTTTATTCCTTGCTTCATTTTTCTATTTTCAAGAGAACAAAATCCTTTAATTATATTTTGGGCTACATCCCACAGTTTTTAATATACTATAGTGCTGTCACTTCCATTTACTTTTAAAGAGTAATTTATGTTTATATTTCCTCATAAACCTAAAAGTTTCATTTATTTCTAATTCTGTAAGGCTTTTCTTTCCTTTACCCTTGCCCCCTCCCCGCTCCAGGAGGTCTTCCTTTTTGAAGCTGATTTCTAATTTTATTGAGTTATGATCAATTAATTTGAACTGGGCATATTATACTTGACTCAATTTGTGGACAGTTTTTGTGACTGTTCCATATATTTTGTAAAAGAATGTTCATTCTGTTTTCTATTTACTAAAACATCTGTGTTGTGAAATTTCTGTTCTGTTAGCTGTCATTTTCTATGGAAAATATGCTAAAGTTTCATCTGAGATTGTGACTTTGTCAGTTTTGTCAAGTACTTCTAGAAGTTTTGCTTTATATATTTCAAAGCCATGTTGTTAGATGTATTGAGTTTCACAATTTTTATAGCTTCCTATCTTATCTTTTAATTACACAAAATATCCCTCTTCATCTTTTCAATAATCGTCTTGAATCTTACTTTGTCTGATATTAACATTCCTATTACTAGATTTTGTTTTTAGCATCTAATTTTATTGTGTTTTTCCGTAATACCGGTATTTTTTCAAGCTCCTATGTTATTTTACTGCATTTATATCTTTAAAATTATTTTATTTTACATTTTCTTTTTTAGCAAGTCTTGGAGGGCTCTTTTAATTTAGTCCATCCACATTTATTATGCCTATTGCATTTGTACCAGCTCCTGCCATCTTACTTTACACACCTATCCTTACTGCGGTGGCTTAGAGATAATAGCTCAGCTGAGTGATGCTTGCCAAGGATGGGGACAGGCATACAGATGAGTTGACCCATGTGACTCTCACTATGGAGGCCTAACTTGTTGGCTGCTATCAAGCCTGCCAGTAGTTCCCTGCTAGCGAAGTCCTGAAGCTGGTCCCGCACTTTTTAACTCTCTTGAATCAAAGCTGTGATGAATCTCTTCAATCTTATCCTTTTATCTATCTTGCAGAGAATCTACATAGGTTCTGATCTTCTTTTCCAGTTAATTATTGGTTTTGGTTTTTCCTTCCCCCTATAGAAAGTAGAATCATATCACCTATCATTTCAGTTAATGCCTTATAATGGCTTCCTACCTAAAGGACAGTAAATGGCCTATAAGATGCTGTTAAGTTCTGGCTTCTCATACTGTTCTGACTTTAATCTATGCTCCCCCCTCCTCATTCCTCCCCTGCTAGATTACTTACCTCAGCTATACCGACCTCCTAGTTCTACTTCATATATTTCAGGCATGCTCCTACTTAATGGCCTTGTACATGCTCCTTCTACTTAGATTACTTTTCTCTCAGATATTCTCCAGTTTCCATCTCTCACCTCCTTCAAGTTATTACTCCAATTCCACTTTCTCAGGGGTGATTCCTCTGGTTATCAAGTCTCAAATTACCAACACACACTCCTTCATCTCTTTTGCCTACTTTTGTTATCATATTAGTATTTATTCTTAGTATTTATCTCTATCATACTCTGTGCTGCTTTTATTTTTTTGTCTTTATGATTCTTTCAGTAGAATGTAAGCTCTTTGAAGGCAAAGATTTTTGTCTGCTTTATTCATCACTTTATACCTAATGCTCGGAGCAATGCTTGGTACATAGTTTGTGTTCAGTAGATAGCTCTTGAATTAATAAATTTCTAGGGATTTAGAAGAAGAAAAAGGAGGCTTTAGACCATGTTCTTTGTGCCATCTTTGTTCTCTTTGTACTTTACAATCTTCCAGATATGCCACCATTTACTGTCCTGCCTAACCTGTTCTCCACGGGGCTTTGGTTATTTGTACATTGTATGAACTTCTAAAAAAATTCCAAAGGAGCAGATGAAAAAAGGAAGAAATAAGACATAAGAAGGAACATTCTCTCTTGGGAAGAAAATTTGTGGGGGAGGATGGTTACATGGGTTTCTTTAATCAAAAACAAAGAAAGGGACTGCATATTATCCTCTTTGACTATTCTTGATTGTGGAGAAACTGATGAAGTAGAGCAAGATAAATAAAGGAATAAAGAGCTAATCCACAAGAGAGAAGGCTGTTTTTATTGCTCTTACACAGATGTCTGTCCTCACAACACAGGAAAGTTTTTTTTCTTTGAGGGAGGGTGGGAATAAGAGTAGGGGAACAGCAATTTAAATTGGAATCTGTGTTTAGGAATTAGAATTGCATTATTTTCCTGGCTCCCCACCCCCTCTTGTCTTTTAGTTGAGAAACATTCGCCCTGGAACAGCACACAGAGTTTGCATTAGCATCCCTGAGGATAGAACTTTGACCCCACAGACTAAGGAAGCTACAAATGGAAAATTCCAAGTTGCTGTACTCTTTTATTTTCATGCTAATGCTTCTGCAGAGCGTATTTAAAGAAACAGATGCACAAGAATAATAAAGAGCTGAGGACTAAGAATGCCTCTGACAACAGTGGAGTGTTTTTCCAGCACCGCCTTGTATCTTTCTGTGCTTGCACAAGTCCGGAGGGGTCAAGGTGAAACCCTGGTTTTATTTTATGAAAAAGCTCAACTAGCATAGATACAGAAAAACCCTGGGTCTGGGTTTCAAATCCTGATTGGATTTGAAAGTTGTTGCTTCACTTTACTTCCTTCAGGCTACACTATTCAACTCACAAAGACAGATGAGCATATCCTTCAGTAAAAGCCCTTGGGTAATGGCGATTTCCCAATCCCCCTTGCCAGTTGACACTCGAGTTCAACAATACTCATCCTTTCCTCAGATCCAACCTGGATGGCGCCCACTGTATGTTCAGCCCCCTGGCTATTTCCATTATATTCCCGACAAAAAGAGAAACTTTTCATCTTTTTCTTAGAATAACTTCATACTGGGTATAAATTCTCAAGTGCAAGACATATCAGAGCACTACACTCTGAAAAGCCAGAGAGTTTCAATGTTCTCTTAATATGTAAACAAATTTATATTTTACTTTATGATAGACATGTTTCACAGAGGAGAAGCTAATCAGAAACATAAAACCATCATATCTAACCCTTGCTTTAAGATTATTTCTCACACACACAGCTCATCTGGACTATGGCCAGAAATTAAACAAGAACTCTACTTGGTCTCCCCCCAGGTTCTGTTTCACACCCTGAAACCACCCAGGGAGAGTTCCTCCAGGTGCGTCACCTATACACGTGGTTTCACTCCAGGGATGGCTTTAGAAATTTTTATATTAGAAGTCCTTAGGAGCAATAAATGGGTGGAAATAGGTGAGCAGAGACAGACGGGATGGAAGATCTGTTTTGAAACTCAAGTACACACTTCTCTCTCTTGTTTTGTAGGTTTATAAAAGGTGACTAGGAGAAAGAGCTCTTAAGACAATTGGAAGTAGGCAATGGGCAGAGTCGAGCATTTTCTACATACCTGAGTAGAAAGAACTTAGAAGTGGCCACTGTTGCCACCTTTCTCATTTCCAACCTGTTTGCTTTCAACTCAGTTCTCACCTTCCCCAAAGCTACCTTTCAACCCTTTGCTCTTCACTTTACCGAATTTCCCTCCACTGTACCCGTGTAGCTTGATTTCTGCTTTCTGTGTATAGGGCCTTATTTCCAGAGTTAGACTACAGGATTCCTGAAGGCAGAGCCCACAGCTTCTTCTGCATCTCCTACAACCCCCAGTGCAGGGTTCCTCTCAAAAAAAAAAAAAAAGTAGTTGGCTGACTGATTGAAGAAACAGAAACAGGCTCCCACAGTGACCTGAAGCATATGGAATTCTGATTAAGGGAAGTGAAAAGTCAAAAAGCCCAATATTGCACCCTTTATAAAGTACATGTATCCCATCAAATCTGAGGTTATTGGAAAAGTAACAGCCCTCTCCCCCAACCAGCCCCAACCAAAAATTTCATTAGAATGGATAAAGAACCAGAGCCGTAAATATTCATGGCTGGGAGGGGGAAGCTGGAGGACAGCAGGCTGAACTGAGCAGGTGTTCACCTCACTCAATTTCAATCCTTTTGCAGCCAACAACGTCATTGTTTGGCCTTCTTGAGCTTACCGACAGGCCATTTTTCATGATTTTACCATTTCTGGCCAAATGCAAACTTTTTAATTAAATGTACCACATGATTCCAGATGTTTGTTTATTTGTTCCAAAAAGGTTGTAAAATCTCTACATAAGGAAAAACCTGGGGCGGGGTAAAGTTTTCTACAAGATACAGGGAAACAAATGAATCATAACTGGGATGGGGAGGTGAACCCTGGGCAGAGCTCTTGTCAGAACAATCTAGACCAAAACCATTGGCTTCAAATAGCTCTCCTTCCAGAAACCCAAGATTTGGGAATAAAATACACTAGACACTTACTAGTTTTTTTGTGTTTTTTTTTTTTAAAGAATGAAGCTCATCTCAAGCCAAAGATCGGAATGAGAACAAATTTTGTGGCTGCTCTGCCTGCTTATTGTCTGTTTGTTCCTGTTGCTATGAGCCCTACTACATGAATTCCAGCAGCCTCCCACTTAACAGGCCAGATTAGAGCTTATGCATGAGTGGTAGGGGAGCATCCTGCATGGGGGGAAGCAAGAGAGCAGCTACAGGCAGAGACCACAGCTTCCCACCCACCATTCCAGCTTCCTCTCAGCCTTCTGTTCTCTCATACTCTCTCTAAACATAATCGGTTTCTAAGTCAGTCTCCTGCATTTGCTACAGAATGTTTCTCATATTCCTACTCTTCTTCTCTGTTCCCTCAGCCAGCCAGTCACTCCAGGTCTTCATCATCAATGCTAGATTATTTCAACATTATCCTAACTGATGCTGGGCTCTCAGTTTTGGTTTTAAAAGCCAACATCAGAAATACTTTGAATAACATGGGGAGGAAAAGCACTAACTGTCCATTTTCTCTGATGCCTGAGCCAGAGATACCCTGTGACCAAACCATCAGCAACCTTGAACAACAATTCCATAGTGGCCATAAGGTTCCCTTTACATTGCTCTCACCCCTGCTCCACTGGCAGTGTCCTGGCCCCAGCTGTCTTCCCCATCTGTTACCAAGTTGTTTCCTAAATTACCTTTGCTAGAAGCCTGCTCTTTGGAGGCAGTACAGTCTGCAGTCACATAGCCTGGGATCAAGAAATCCAAAGCTTCTAAAACTTCAATGCCATCCCACAGTGGCCTCCTCCATTCCAAACTCTTTTCTTTCCAATTCCCCCCCCCCCCCCACTGCTTGCAAAGCAATAATTCCATAGCACAGCTTTAAATCTAGATGCTTCTGCCTGTTCAAGGCCTACCATAATATGGATCCATCCTGCATAGGTAAACTTACGTCTGACTTTTTCAAAACTAGGTCCCTTCCTCCACTCAGTTCTATCGATTCTTACCCCTGAGTTTCTTCTTTACCCACTTCCCTTTTTTGGGGGGTGGGGTGGGGGTGCCCTTCTTCTGCCCTCTATCTACTCATGCCCTACTTGTCCTTTGAAGCTCAAGGCCAATATCCTCCAAACAGCCATGCCTGACTATTCTAGTCTTGACTGATTCCCATCTTTTCTAAACATTTACAGACAGCACTTACAGCTTTACCAAGTAAGGCAACTCATAATTATATGATATATGATATCTAGTTTGGTTGGCATTGTTTCATTTTGGTATGTCCTCAATCAAACCATAAATTCTTAGAAGACAGATACCATGTTCTCTCTTCCTGAATATTCCACAAACCCTAACAAGTACTTTGCACACAGTGGATACTAAGTTAAGGCAGTGAATGCTGGAGGATTCCTTAAATGAAGGTGCTCAAGGTAGTATTTGTCACTGCAGAAGTCATATTTGTCAATGTCTCAATTCTTCACTTGCAATGGAAGGGATAAGAAACAGCCCATGACTAAAACTTCCAAACATTTAGAATCTTCAATCCCTTCAATCCCAGACTCTTCATTTTTTAAGAGAGAGAGACATGTTTTCACCACCATTTTTTAATTGGACTGCCTTTTGGGGGAAGGGTTATCTCTTATACTGCAGAAGTAAAGTTTGTTCCTGTTGGGAGTACAAGGTATGATTCCATTTGCCCCTTCTTACTTTGCTTCTGAAACAGAAGAGCCAAATTCGTAGCCTCTCTGTGTCTATGAGTGCACAACAATTCTGCCCAAAGAGTAGAAATAAAGCAATCATGGAGACTGCAAATGAAAAATCATCCTTGGAGAAAAAAGATAGGAAATGGACCCCTATGGATTTCAAATGCTTAAAGGAGGCTGCTTAAAGTTCCTGGCTGAAGTCCATGCCAGTCTTGGTAATAGTCTAACAGATTCATCCATCTTCAGATTCCACTTGGCTTGCTCTTCCATCACTGCCACCTTCCCAGACAGCGAGCGCACACATGCACATCTATCTATATATATGCGGAAGTTTTAATCTACACTACCCTCCATTCCAATCCACCCAGCCCCATTCGGTACAGAGTGAAGCTATTGACCCTGCAAAGCAGCAAAGAGATGAATTTGATGACCCAGACTAGAGTTTTTAAACCATTTCAGCAAGGTCTAGAATCAAAGGAAAGTACAATTTATTCAGCACTTAGTAAAGTCCTTTTACTTTGGAACAGAGCATACACACTGAAAATAGACTCCCACTGCCACGCAGATAAAATAAACCTGTCAACCACTACTGTCAAATCACTAGTCACCTCGATTAAATAAAGGAAACTTTAGCATCTCTCAGCATCTGAGAATTCCACCAAGATTATAAGCCCATAAAAGCATTATGAAGGAAAGAAAACTAAAGTAATGGGTTCTGTTGAAATGTCATCAGAGGAAGCATTTTACATAATTAGAAAATGCTAATAATAGCTCTGCACAAGGAACCAACACACTCTTTCCCTACGAAGCCAGGGCAAAGCCACGGCATGGAGTCTAAAAGAGGGGAGCCAAGGCCATGCACTTATCTAGCAGGATCCACAGAAGAAACATGTCCCCGTCAACAGCGAGGAGGCCATCCTAGCCAATTGCTAAAGTGATTTTTTCTTATTTCTTCTCCCTCCCTCTCTCTTTCTTTCACAGGTTTTAATTCACTTTCTATGGAGAAGAATTGGATCTGCCATACTTCCTTGAACCTTCAATGACTCAGTGATGTTTTCTGAGAAACCATCTGATAGTTAGCCCCTTTGAAAAAATAATCAAAATATTTTGGAAGACAGGAAGCAAGAAATAAGCAGGCTGCTTTCGTCCTAGGATCTGATCTCAGGTGGGACCTCCTTGGCAAAGTCACCATAACCATTAGATTGCTTATTTCATCTTTTTCAATGGTCAATGAGAACAATGAACAATAGGCAAAAAGACACCTTAATGCTGAACTAATAAGATAACCTAAATAAATGCATCTATTTTTGTTGAGTCTGTGCTATCATTCTGTGTAGATTTTGTTTATAATGATCAAACCTACTTAGCTTTCATGTTCCCTGTGGGTCGACATGGCAAGATGGTACAACTATAAAAAACAGGAATAAAAATTTTAAGTTGTCTGGAAGAGACAGATTGCCTCCAAATCCTCTAAGTCTAAAACAAATTGTGACGAGCAGATTGGTTATCAAGCAGCCCCATCTTGAGCCCTCCCGAAAGTATTCTGCTCATTGGCATGCAGTTTTTCTGGGCAACATGTCCCCATCCCAAACATCTTTGTCTACATTGCCACATCTTCACACACATCCATTAATTTTCCTCTTATTCATTTCACTTTGGCTTATTTAAATAGTTGAAGCAAAACACTCTGTATTTATGGCTTCTGTGAAAATGTATTTTATGATATCTCATGCTAAAACTGTTTAAAAAATAAAAATAAAAAACGCCTGCTGTTTTTCTTTCCTTCTTTTTCTTCTTGTTTGGATGGCACACATTGAGCTGCTTCATGGAGATATAGAGAAAAATCAATTCCTAAGCATAACATGCAACTCACATTACGGAAACTGCAAACGATAACTAATTATGATGAGTTGCTACGTAAATCATTCTATGACAGTCCCAGCAATCAATTTCACACACAAATAGACCAAACCCTGGCTGGAGAAGAGGATGAGCACCTAACAACTGTATCAAAAATAATGGCGAGATTGCCAAGGATGGGTGGGAGGAGGATGGCTACCATCTCCAAGCAAGTTTCCATAGATCTTCTCTCGATTTCCTGCATTCTTTCTTTAATACATCTAAAGGCCGATGCTTAATATGACCAGGTAATGATGGCATACCTTCAAGACGGTATAAGCATCAGAGAAAAAAACAGTAATTCAGGGATGTTCATGGGGCTTGCAATTACTTTGTAAAATGCACACACAAATGCACTGGAACGGGACCCTCGGTCTGAGAGCTCCTGGCAACGTTGGATCACGGTACGCTCGCGAGACTGCCTGTTATCACCTGACATCACCACCACTTTCTTCTAAGGTTTTCTCTGCAGCTCAGAGGAGGACCTGGAAACTGCATTTCTGAGACTTCCCTTGGTGCACGGTTCTAGGTTAGAATGAGCCAAAGAGAGACACTTTGGAGTATGACTTGGAAATCCAGAGAGAAAGAAGAACAGGGTAATGCTGGGTAGTTCTAATGTTTGAAGCAGTGTCCAAATGAACTTCTTGAGAATCACTCCCACGTGGCCGCTGCAGTTAGAGAACATCAGTAGGAGATTCCCAGGTGTTCCTGAGATGTGCAGAAACTTCAGCCAGCTCTAGAGAATCAGCAGCCTCTGTGTGAAGCTAAGACTCTGGGTGGGTCCTCCCTGACTGCACCAGCCTCTCTCTCATTCCCTACATTAAACCCCTTCATCATGTGAAGGGGGCCTTCTATTTTCCCTATCTGAATTCAGACTGATGGCATAGTGTCTTCCTCTTTGGTTTTCCAAACTGTTTCTGTTCTTGAATTTATAGATTTGTAATTTAAAAGAAGGGAGGGAAGGAGAGTAGCAGACAGTTCTTTTGACAGAAGAGGCAAGGTGCTATTCTTCACTGCAGAATTAGCACAGGCTGTAGAAATTCACCCTTGGCAGTGGACATTTTCAGGCCACTTCTCTGCCTGTACTTCCTTCTTCCGTCTAGCACAATGCCACAGTCAGTCCTGAATTTGCTTCATATGTCCTGAGTGAAGGACAAATGTCAGGGGTGGCCTGGGAATCAAGCATACAGAACTCCAATTTTTTTTCCCTTGCCTCTGTCACTGAGTGACTCAGTCTCCACCAGCAATTCCTCTGTTAAATGGAAATAGTAATATTTAGCCTCCCTCCTTCATAGGGTTGTCTTGAGGATGATATGGTCAACTCACTAAATAGAAATATTTTCCCCAAAAGACACAGTGGTCTACATACATGCAAATTCCATTTCTAACAGCTACCAGGTAAAGAGTGGCAGTACCTGATATGCAGGTATATGTCCTATGCATATCACATATTTAAAGAAAGATTTCCCCAACAAATACTCCAATGCTCCTCCTAATGTGGATACCCACAGAGGATACAGTAAGGAGACTGCCACTAGGACACACATGGGATTCCTGACACAGCCCCATGGCCCCTGTAGTACTCCAAAGACATGTTTAGACCTAGAGCAGAATTCTCAGAGAGATTTCAGGTGCACCATTCTAAAACCACATCTATACCACAGCCTGCAGCTTATGGCGAGTCCAGCCCCTTCTTTGAGAGCTCCTGTTACTAGTAAATAATTCCATTAGTTGCTTCAATTCATCCTATTTCCTTCCTACCAGAAAAACACCAGAGTCTGAAAACTATGACATCAAAATTATTATCTACTTGGAAGTTATACAGTGTGGCTAAATGCTGTCTGACAATGAATCAATACATATGGCCCCAACCGTGATGATTTGGGTTTGTGAAAGCAACAGAGTTGAGGTCTGAGGTCCACAAGGCTGGCCTTTCCTTCCCCTATCACTCACTCCCAAAGGAAGACAGGTCTCCTTTCTCAGACACAATCAAGTTATCTCATAGAGGCATCTAAATTACTGACTTTCCCCTGGGTTTCTACCATCATCATTTACTGAACACATATTTATTGAGCTCCTATTAAGCAGGAGGCCCTGTGCCAGGCATTGCAGATACAGTGGTGAGCAAATAGACACAATCTCCTCCATTGTCTCCAGTAGCTTACAGCTCGTCCAGGAAGACAATGGGGAAAAAAAGGCTGAAAAATGAAGGCTGACCTAATATAAAGGTGTGGGATGGGATCAGAAAAGTCTTCCTTACAGCTGTGATAGTTAGGCTCATACCTGAAGAATGAGCAGGAGTCAGTGATGTGCAAGAGAAGAAAGATGAGAATCTGTACTCCCTACACGGAGCTTCCATTTATGAAGAGTTCAAGACCTACGTATACTTGATCTCTTTCACACAAAGCAGAATATAAAAAATTGCACTAAGGAGACAGAAACAAATATTATAAGGACCTCAGGAAGGGGAAGAATCAATATAGAAAAAACTCATATAAGAAGCAAAAAGTACTGTACGTTACTATCCCTACAATGCCTGGATTAACTGTAAATTACAATTGCAAAAATAGAGTCCCCCATCTCCTGATAATTATTCTGGGCCGAGATTTCTTTTGCATTTGAATCCACAGTCCTTAGGACAAGAATCTTTGGTCTATCATACTTGACATTGGAAGTAACATAAAAGGACAAGTAAAGGAAAAATGGCATGTATAGAAAAATAGCAATTTGCACATGAACTACTGCCCACCGGTTTACGTAGTTGTTGGTGCGGAATGAAAAGAGATTGGGAACTGGATGAATAAAAAATTATTTGCAAATAGAACTTCCACTTAAGATTTTTAAGACCAAGTTTCAGACATCATGGAGGATTTCACCTGGGCAAGAACTGATGTAATTTGCCTTCACAATGTGAAAGAGCCTCTCTGGATAAACATTTGTAAGCAGCTTCCATAAAGGTGTTAACAAATGATAGCCAAATAGTTTGGTGGAAAATTTAGAATAATTTCTTTAACTTAAATATAAAAAAACAAGGTGGCCTTGGGGTGCCTGGGTGGCTCAGTGGGTTGAGCAACCAACTCGGTTTCAACTCAGGTCCTGATCTCAAGGATCTGAGATGGAGCCTGCACTGGGTTCCGTACTCAGCAGTTGAAGATTCTCTCCCTCTGCCCCTCTCCCCACTGATGTGCACTTTTTCTTTCTCTCTCTAAAATAAATAAAGACATCTTAAAAGAACAAAAAAAAAAAAAACAAAAAAACAAAAAACGAAACAAACAGACAAAAACCAAGGTGGCATTAAGTGGTTTCATTCTGTGTGCCTAAAAATCGGGCTTTTTCCACTTATTGTATGATTCATGCCAAGCTAAAATAGATTAGTGTCATGTCTTCCCTACATGGATTGCTCCTATAATAATTCAACCTTAATGAGCTTCTTTGGCTCTCTCTTCAGTGGTGTCCACATGACCACAGGCCCAAAGACCTACCTGCCATTTCATGATGCTGACTTGCCTTTTTTCACTACCAGGTCCTTAGCGTGATCAAGCAACCAGAGCATTAAATTTATAGGCGCATTCCTCAGTAAAATTGAGATATCTGTTGCTGGGTCCTTTCAACAGCAATGTTCCCATTGATGCTGGGCTCTGATGTCATTGAAAGGTGCTTGTTTTAATTCCAAACACCTTGGCCATTTTTCCATATTCCAAATATTACTCAACATACCTTCGAAACTTGTATTCTTAAATTCCATTCCTGTAAGGTTCAGATTTCTTATTTTACCATTACAGTGACAAATGATTTTCGTCCTATTATGGAGGATTATCATTGATCTGATCATGTCCTGTTGTGAAATCTCAATTTCATGGCTAGATCAACTTTTACAAGTAGGCTTAAGGGCTCGGAGCCTTCAGTTCCTATGTAGTGTACTCAATGGGCTATAGATTTAAAATACTTTATTCAAATATAAGAAACCAATAAATAAACCCATGAGGCTATAACGCTGGAGTTAATTTGTTATTTTGTCTAGATACAGTATTATTATTTACCTAGGGGAACTCCCCTCCCCTCTCAAAAAAAAGTCTCTAAAGGAATATGTTTGACGCTTGCATAAGGACATTCAGTGAAGGAGATCTATATCTGCCCCTCAAAATAAAGCATGTTGGCAGCTATTTGTTCCACTTGCCTTTGAGCAAAGTTGATCTTCACAAAACTGACACTTAATGAACACAGTCATAATTGAACCAAAATATATGTAAATGTAGAAAAGTTCTACTGTGCCCAGACATCAAATAGGCAACACAGGTCCAAGTCACAGACACCTGGAATCTTGCATTACACTTTTGATCATTTCCTGCAGTGTGCCATTTGCCCAAAGTCCACACGTCTTCTCAGAGTGCCAACTTCACCACTTTCTGGGCTTCTCTACAGCCTTTGTTTCTACCCACCCAGCCTACAATGTAGCTGGGATCACAGCCCTAGGACAGTACTTATTCAGTGTTCCCCAAATGTACCAGGGAAATTTCCTGTTTGGGGAAATGCTATTTAAAGTACGGAAGGCCCTCAAACTAAGCCTGTTCTTACTTACCATTGGAGGGCAGATTCACAATGAAGCAACGTGGCTGTCATCACAACCAGGATAAAATGGGGTAAACAAGTTATACCGTACACCCTCTTCCTGTCCCTCCAATTCCAACAAAGGGGACCATACAGTCCTTGGTCTAAGCAACCAGGTTAGGGACAAGGCAGTTTTAAGTTATATTCCATGCAGACTCTAGAGAGGACAATGGGAATTCAAGGCTTTGGAAATAGGGGTAAACCAAATTAATGTTTTGGGATCAGATAATTTAAGGAAAACTGTGCACGGACTCTGCAATGTTGCTAGGCAAATTGGAATTCCTTTTAGCTGTACTGTAGAGTTCATTCATTTTGAAATTACAGATTTCAACTATTCTACTTCCCAAACAATGATACTTTTACAAATATTAGTGAATTTCCCAATTCTCTCCATCACTTTTGCTGCAGGTAATGATCTACTTAGTAATTTTTAAGTACTATAATCTCTTTACTTAAAGCAAAAAAAAAAAAAATCAAATCACAAAATTATATTATAGCATGGATTTATTTGCCTTCCCAGTAGACCACCACTAAATTCTGTTTAATATAAGGTAAAATCAGTAGGTTTGACAGGTATGGTTTTCTCATCAAGGTCTTGAAAAACACTGTGTTCCTTCTAAAGTGCCGAGGCAGCAGTAATGAGCCCAGAGCTCTGCACAGCTGAGTGTCCTTCCCTGCAACCACTAAGAGCAATAAAAAGCCAAGTTCCTACCTCGATGACTGGTGAGGTCTCTGGAAGCAGAAGGCAGGGGTGTATAGTGGTGCTCTGGAGAGGCTGTGACGCGGTCACTGGAAGCCTGTGTAATAAAAGAAAATGTCAACATGAAGTAACACCAAACACTAAATACCTTCATTTACCAAACATGCCTCCTAGGGATCTGGGCCTGGAAGAAATATTATCAACCAAGACTCTTCTTAGGAAGCAAGAGTTGTCTGTGCTGAGATAATGTTCTGGTGAGTGTAGGGTAGCATACAAATCTTTGAGGAGCCTTGGTACAGGTGGAAGGGCCCTGAGACAAAGGGACAGTTTATTTATTTCCTGAACTGAAAGGAGGAAGAAGAGGAAGGGAGAGAGGGAGAAGGCCGAAAATAGTAGAGACTTAGATTTCTGTCACAGGCCTTCTTCCAGTACTTCCCACAGATGAAATGTTCCCTATGAGTAGATTTCTCTGGAAACCAATGAGGACACTGAGTTTTGCCCCAGGGTGGATGGGTAAAAACAGGGCTGGTTTGTGTGGGCCCCGTGGCCTGGAGACACAGAGAAGCTGAGGGCTTAGCAGCATGAAGTGACTGTACTGAAGGATATAAACCATTGTGCACCTTGCAGTTGGGGTTCTGGCTATGTTTAACAATAACACTGAAAAACTCATCTGAAATTTGGGATATAATGGTTATCAATAAAATCTCTCCATTCCAAGACCTAAAAGAAAATGCTATGGGATGTATCTTGAAGATGATTTTTTATTGGACACAAACAGCTCTTTAACCATCAAACTGCATATAGTGTGACCCATTTGTGTAAGTGGTGCTATCTTTCTTTCTCTCTAGCTCTACAGCCATTGGGGGTGGGGGATGAGGTCAGGAAGAAAGGGCTACAGCTGTGGGGTCAGCTGTCCCTCAGAACCAATGACCGATCCGTCACATTCAGAGTATGGCTGCTTATAGCAAGAAGCATCACCACTGCAATTCTTACTGAGACTTCTGAGTCAAATGCTACTTTTTTTTTTTTTTAATATCCAAAAAAGAACATCTGCTAGGATCAAAATCCTAAGCTTACAACCTTTCCAAGCTTCAAGAAAAAGTAAATTTCATTAATGCTACATTTTTCTTTCTGGAATAGGAAATACATTCTATGGGATATATTTGCCCTGCTAGGAGCAGGCCTTTTCTCCAAAGAGATTATCTACATTATAGGAATCAAAACTAAGTAGGAGATTAGACCTACTTGCTAGAAAAACCCTTTAAACCCTGCTTCTGACATTTGAGATGTTTGATTAAGCGGCTTTCAGTGGAGACTTACAGAAAGAGTTCTGAATGGAGCAAAATCAGAAGCTTTGTCCCTAAGGTAGAGACAGATTTCAGGTAGCATGACTTCACTCCAGCTCCAAGGGAAATATGTGGTGTTTAAAGCTTGATCCAAGGGTATTGGGTCCAGAAAGATAAAAGTTCGGTCCCTAAGAAAAATGTTTTAAAAAGTAGACAAGACTTGCTAGATACTACATCATTAGATATTTAGGATACTGCAAGAACATAAAAGAGTCAGAAATTAGATTAAATTTCAAATACTAGAGTCACCACATGTCCCTCCATTTGGCAGTCAGGGTCTCCTGTAATCCCCTTGTGATAAATGAGACACAGTGACAGTTTTCTAAATATGGCACCTATTCAATCCTTGAGGCAGGATATATGAGGCAAACTAATAGGGGCCATCCTTCCACAGATCTTCCATACTTCCTTAGTAAAAGGCCATAGTTTCTCTCTCTGTCAATGTTTCTATTCTACCTCAATGCTAAAAAGGCCTACAATTCCAGTATGAGTTTTAGGTTGCTATATTGTGAGATTTCTTAGTGCGTTTAATCTCAATTTGGGCTGTTGACAATTTGATGACAGCTTTTCCTAAAATTACTGGAAGAAACTACCTTTCAGCAAATACCTCTGACTGGGCAAAACATTAGAGCCTTATAACCAAGAGTAAAATAGCTATTTACCTTTATTTCCAGTTGTAGTCAAAGCAAAACTGGTATGGCTCGAGTTCTGTTTTGCAGTCATCATTCTATGCCTAGCGTTTAATTACTTTTCTGCTCAGTGTCCATTTACAAACTCAAGTCATGGAAATGAATCCAGGAAAAAAAACAATTTTGCAAACGGTGCCTTTCGGTGGAACTAGATCTACGGGTGGATGTTTAGGGAAACTAGTACAGATTAAGATTCTAACTACCAGTTCTTTGGCTTGGCTTTTACCAAAATGAAGTCCATGTGATCTTTTCAATTTGTTCTCTGAATATTATGCTTGCAGGCACAATTAAGAAAAATATGATTATCATATGGAACAAGTGGACAAGACGATGTTTTAAAAGTGCACACACCTGCCCCCAAATAAAGAACTTCTTGGAGCTCCAGAGGCGCTATCGATTAGCACGTGCTATTTATATAACAGTGCAAAATAAAGAACTTCGCTTGAAACTGAAGCAACATGCCCATAGTATATTAAGTATGAGATGATAGAAACGTAAGTGGAAAAACTTAAATAATGTTTTCTTTTACCTGGATTAGGAAGATACACCCAAAATAGGAATAGGGAAATTTGGGTAAAGCTGAATCTTCAGAACCACAAATCCTCTCAAATCTTTGAGTCCTTGCCAAATTTCCTAACTACCTATGGCTGAGAATTAGACTTTAACATCTTACTTTTTAAATCACTCCTGTCCAAAGATATTTGTAACATCTACAATAAAATATTAGCAACCAGAATACATATGTCTCTAAATAATTAAAAATACAATGGAAAAATGGACAATGGAAATGTCAGGCAATTCAAAGGAGAGAAATCCTGAGTGGTCAATGAATGAAAGAGAAGACGGTCAAATTCACTAGTCTGAAGAGCAATGCATATTAAAATAAGACACAATGTTTCCACTCGCCCTATTGGCAAACTTTCAAGTCTTACAACAAGTGCCAAGGAGAGTAAAGAGAAAGAACTCTTATCCTCTCGTCCCTTGCCATTGGGAATGGACACTGGTTCAACTACTTTGGAGAGTAACTTAGCAATACCTAATAAAATTGAAAATTGGTACAGCAACTCCATTTCAAATGTATACACTATGGAAAATTTCACTCAGGTCTATAAAGTGGAACATAAAACAGTGTTTATTGCATGATGATTTAGAACAGAACAAATTGGAAGTAGTTCAAATGCCTGTCAATGAGGAAAATGGATAAATAAAATGTTGTATATTCATATGACAGAATAATATTTAGCATTTAAGAGTAATAAACCTGATTTAGGTACCTCAACTTGAACAGGTCTAAAATTTTAACACAGAGTGAAAATACAAGTTGCAAAATGATAAATATGCTATAATATTTATATATATGTAGCTCTTCGACATCATGTTTGTATGGGAACATCTAAAAATTATACAAATTAAACACTAAATTCATGAAAATGATTGTCTTTGCCAGAAGGAAGAGTAATAGGACTGGGGCTAACAGGGTGGGAGAAGCTTCAATTATATATATAGAGAGAGATTTATTTATTTTATTTAAAGATAAGGCTTGGAAACAAATATGTTCAAATATTAGATAATACAAATTCTGTATGGTAGTTATATGTGTTATTTTTCAACTTTTCTACATTTTTGAAATTTCTCAAAATTAAACAAAAAAATTAAAACAAACCACACAAAATTCCTGTGTCCTCTCTGATCCATACCATCTTATATTGATATGAACTCATAACAAGAGGAAATTTCTTCTAACAACTTCTCAGTACTTGCACAACATGGATTAAGGCCATTTATGGTTCGCTTTTTTGCAATGAAATATCCCATTTCTGTTTTTTCTAAAGCTGCTGAGAGTGACAATAGATTAGAAAAAGCTGTTAAATAATAGTAAAAATGTACCCCCTTCACACCAAGGCTTGAAATGCTCCTTCCAGCCTGGTAAGTCCTTCTGCTTAAGATTAGTCAAAGCATACTGAAGGTTTCTATCCTCTTTCCCTACTCACAATTGGAGAATTGCTGATAATTTTTTAAACTCACATCAATAATGATAATAGTCACCAATACACTGCATGCTGCAATTTCCATAATGCAGGAAGGAAGGCAGAACTATGGCAACCTCATTGGAAAAGGGTCAGTGGAAGTATAGCACACTCCATAAGAGACTTGCAAAGTGAGAATTTCACTCAGTGGTTGCAGAAAACAAATGTCTCTAGATGAGTATGTAAAATTCAAGTCCCTTCCCATTGGGTGCATTCCATGGAAACCTGCATTCCAGTGGATATTTCTGAACATCATGGATGCCCTGAAGGAATATGATACAGACCACAGGAGGAGCGATTTGGCAGGCTTCAAAACAAGAAGGGGGCAGCTACAAAGTTGTTTAATAGCCATAAATCTCCTACTATTTTTCACAAAATACCATCTAAGACCACATCTCTACAACTCATTCCCCATTACTCAGCTCAAGTGGAGCGCTTTGGCATGCTCACTCACCCTTAAATCATACACAGCATAAAGTGATCCTGGGTCTGGGAAATTTGTCAGCCCCCTTCAAGTAAAAGCAATTTTCACTTTTCATCACAATTCATTCCCTGAAACTGTGGTATAAAGCTGACTCTTCTAAAAACATTTATTTTCTTTCATAAGAAAAAGCATCACTCATTTAGTTATCAAGTATTTAATAACCACCTACTATATGCCAAGCCCTGTGCTGAGAATACCAAGAAAAATAAAATGAAGGCTTTGGTTGCATTCCTGACTCATCAAAAAAAAAAAAAAAAGATAACCATGATTAATACTGGTTACTAAGAATCGCCGACTGGTAGCACGACCTCCATACTCCGTATTATCACAGAAATTTGTCCCTGACTTCTATTATGATACATGAACACATGGAACAGTGATTATATCCTTGCTTGTTTCTTATTCATACTAAGAGAAAGCTTTCAAGATTAACTATATTAACTTTCCAAGATTAACTATACTATTAACCCTTGTACCCAACATGCTGCCAGAAATATAGAAAGAAGTCAGTGCGCGGTGACTGAATGAATAAAACATTTTAATGTCAAAGATAAAACTGGCTATACAGTGATTATAATTCAACACAACAAAAGTGTGAACCGTGTTGCCAGAATCAGAGGTAAAAACTTGCCATCACCTGAAAGATTAAATTAGAAACCAAAGAACCCGCCTAAAAAAGGAGACTCCTGACCAGCTCCCAGGAGAAGGCACGATGCCTTTCAGTGTGAAGCCAGACAGAAAGACTTCATGACAGACACATTGGGTTTGGAATGACAGACAGGCTCGGGAGCGGAAATGGCCATATACTGTCAGAGCCAGAAGTCAAGAAATTGGGAGGTAATAAAAAACAGTAAGGTAGGGATGAGGGTGAGTCAATAACCAAGAGACTAAGAAACATCCCAAAGGGGCAAAAGGCAGAGTCTGGGCAAGAGCACAGCATTTAGCTGAGTCAGGAAGCTGAAGGCTGTTTCAGGCTATCAGTCAGTCAGAGAAGGGATAGGGTGCCAAAGACTTCTCTGAAATAAGGAAGCCCCTTGAACGCAACAGCCCGGAGCTTCCCATTGCTTCAATCTGGTATAAAGGGGTCCAGTTCTGCCAGTGCCTAATATGTCATCAAGCCCAGAGTTATAGTTTAGAAAAACGTGTGGAAGAAGGGAGGAAGGGAGGGGAGGAAAAAAAAAAACCAGGAAGAGAAAAAAGGAAGGAAGGATTATGGCTTGGGCATTTTGTGGGCTATTACATAAATAATGAAATCATAGAACGTAGGAGATGTAAAAGACCTTACAAATCATCTAGAGCAGTGGCTTCCAAAGTATTTTTAGCAGCCACTAACATAGCAGAAGGAAAAATAAAAATCTAAATATTGGGCATTATGGAAATAATCATGACTTCTTATGGCAACCAAATAAAATAATAATATAAAAGAGGGAGAAATATGCCAAGATTTTTATTATATAATATTAAGTAAACATAGTAAATATTAAAATAGTACATATGTCATGATTTTTAACAATATAAGATTTATAATAGGTAAAAGCTAATAGGCAAAGATTAAAGATTTTTGTTGGGGAACCTGGGTGGCTCAATGGGTTTAAGCGTTTGGCACTTGGTTTCAGCTCAGGTCATGATCTCAGGGTCGTGATGTCAGGGTCATGAGATCCAGGCCCACATGGAGCCCCATGTGGGGGCTCTGCATGGGGTCTGCTAGGGAGTCTCCCTTTCCCTCTCCCTCCCCCTCTGTCCATCCCCCTCCCCAGTTCGCCCAGGCTTGTTCTCTCTCTAAAATAAAAATAAATAAAATCTTTAAAAAAAGATTTTTGTTAATGTGATTTAGAGTGATTTGATTTTTCAACTTATTTAATCATGTCATTGTTTCTTGCATTTTAAAGTGTTTAAAATTTAAATATTTAAAATTCTACCTACATATCAGGGTTGATATGAAACAATGGATTTTCCCATCAAGTATGTTTCCAACCTCTCCCATCGGAGTGAGGAGAGGTGGACGAAGAGGGAGGAATAACAGGAAGTAAGGAGGAACGAGAAGGGGACTGGGAGGAGAGGAGGCAGAGTGTGGCACAGGAGCTAATATTTCCTGAATGCACCCTAAGTGCTAATGGTTTTCCAGTGTATGAGTAAGTCCAATTATTACTCTCATTTGAGAAATAAGAAAACAGAGAGGTAGGAAAAGTAACATGTTCAAGACTATACAGTTCTAAAGTCCATAGTGTGATTAGGAACCAAGACAGAAGACTAAAGCCCCCCAAAGCCCAAGTTGTCTCCCCAGTGCCACCCTCTGTCTGCATTGGGGGCCCCAAGTTTTTTATGATACTCCTCTCCTGACCTTTGCCCCACACCACTGCCAGCAGGACCCTATCTGGTCCTTTCTGGTAAGAATGTAGACTTCAAAAGCACAGAGACCAAGACCCAACCTGAGAGTGAATGTCTTACAGCCCCTAACACAGGAACTTGAACCATCAAATGAGAGAGAATTTACTTTAAAAAGCATGGGTAATTTTAAAAGCAGAATATCCTGCCTTTATAAACAAATAATCACCGTTGTCCACAGAAATATGAGTAAACACAATATTTTGCTTCTAATTATTAATCCTTGCTAAAAATTTAGTTTTTGTCATATGCTCAAACATAGAACATAATCAGAATCGAAAATACATTATAACTTGCAAGTAATGAGCGTATATGTTATTGTGTGAGTCCCATTTCTTAAGCACTAATTATATGCAGGCATTTTACACACAGAGTTTCATTTAACTATCTCAACAACCTTAAGATACAAGGACCATTGTTATTATCATTTTATAGATAAGGCAACTGAAATTTAGGGAGATTATATAACTTGCCCGAGAGTACCCATGTGGGTAATTTGGAATTCCGACCAACACTGTTTGATTCCTGTACAACTGTACAATGAACTTGAAGCTTGAAAGTATGTGAAAAAGACAACCTTCCTGGATTTAGTATACATACACTAAGGCAGATAACATGTATCTGTAGTGATAGATGATTCAATCCATGTTAATATGCAACATATTATGTGGCCTGGCATATAAATAAAACCACTGAGTTATGTATTAATAACTAATTGACTATGTAATGTAGACACAGGAATGTTTCAGATCCCCTTGGCCATTTAGGGTTGACATAACCAGTGGGTCTGGAGTCAACCCGTACCAGCTCACAAAAACCAATGGTTAAATTTTCAGGAATCTTGTGTTAACACAGGCTTTATTTAAAACTGAATTACATACACTTGTAATTGGATAAATTATATGAAAAGGTAATATATACCACAACTCATCACTTCCTACTTTAAAAATTTTACTGTTACTTATGCTCTTTATGTTATTTGTGTTTACGGTATCTCTAGAGCGGAAATACTATATATTGATGTGTTACTTCACATCTCTTTCAACCTGTTCAGTGATGTTGCTTTGGTAGCCTGACAATGCTCAGGTCGCTGACAAATGAGGGAAGTTCTGACATGTTCAGTAAGAAGGGAAAATAGTTGATATTTCATATCAGGACCACACTTGTTCATCTAGGACAACCTTAGATTGGCTGTGGACATGAGAGTTTGGCCAAAATAATCAAAAATATTCTGTGAGAATCAACTGGCTGCATGGAATTTATAACAAAAGGCATTATATATTTAATTTTTATTTGCAAATTGTATCTCATCCTTTATATACACGAAAATTAAACTGTGTACACATAAACATGCATCCTTTTTCTTTTTTTCCCCAGAGAGCTGGCACTTTAACCTTTACCAGCACACCACTCCATATAACCCTTATTAAGTAACATCTACAGTATGTTTGGGGCTATGTAGAAAAGGGCTATTTTATGGCCTAGGAATGGGAAGGATAGTAAGAAAAAAGCTAATTAAGCTTCAAGGATTCTGTCCTTGAGTTATTTACAACTTGGATATCTTCTACTTCTCTGTTTTCTCTGCTCAGATGCCTTACTGACCAAGATTTAGAGCCAGTCTCCATCCAGCTGTATGACCTTCAGCAATTTACTTAAACCCCTTAAGCCGCTTTCTTTGACTATAAAATGGTAGTAACAATAGTCATGTTATGACATGTGGATAACGATGATAGTTAAGATCTGCTAACACATATCCGTGCTTACTTTGTATCTGGGACTACTCTAAACACTTTCCACATATTAATTTATTCCATCTTCACAACATTCCCATGAGGCAGCCATAACCCCTACTCCTGTGTTACAGATGAGGAAAACTAAGGCCCAGAAAAACTGAGGAACTTGACCAATGTCTCACTTAGTTGCTCGGGCTACTTGTATGCAGCAGAGAGGGACACAAATCCAGACAGCTTGCCTCCTTGGCTACTGTCTTAACCATTCTGACTTTATATGGCCTCTCTTCCCAGTAAAGGTAAGAGACAAAGATCTTAGCATTGCTCGTTAAATATTAGCTATGATTTATTTTTATTTCATTCTAATTTTGTATGACCTGTAATTTTGTATAGCTTACCTCTTTGAGTAGATTTAAGTTTCTTGAGAGGTAGGACTAACATTTCATGACCTCTCCTGCTCTTCACAGTAACTACGGACAGGGACACGCTCATCATTTGTAACCGAGTATTTATTACATGAGTAGACCCCACCCCTCACTTGTCAAGCAGAAAAGCACTACCAAGATCCCTTCCGAGGGCAAAAATAGTGAGATCTTCATAGCCTTGTTATGATCTGAGTTCATCCATAGATTCACTGCATTATTTTCACTGCATTATTGTGATGGTCTAAACCAGCGTTAGTAAATAGCTACATACGGCATTTCTCATCTGTGTTTGTAGGGTTGTCTGAGAAATAATATTATGTCATGGTAGTCCTACAGGCTTGATTTATTTTGGCTTAAAAGAAGGAACTTGCCTCATGTGTCTCTCTTCCTCTCACAGAGTTTTTTATTCTCGAGGGCTGTGGGTCAAGTTCTGTCCTTGGAACCAAAGTAGTTTTCCAAAATGAGGTGGAGCCAGCTCTGTCAAGCTAGGCCAGATCTGCTGTCAGTGCCTTTCCCAAATACATCAGACCCTTTGCTTGTAAAAATAAATTGATACCAATGCAAGAAATTTATTAGGAGATGACAGCCCAGTTCATAATGGAAATATGGAGAAAACATCATCCTTCAAAACTGACAGTTTATCCATCATGCCTCAGATTCCTGAGATAGAAACAGACACTGTCACATACAATCCACTGAGGACACGTTGTCTTGGATTTCCTTATGACAGGAAACTCTGAAATAATCCAGAAGAAGGGAAGGACTTGTACTGCCCTTAATGTGCTCGGCCATAAATTTTTAGCATTAGTAGAAGAAACATGTGGCCAAGGAAATGAATGATGGGGGAAATCAGGAGGCCTGGAATTCTCGAACGGGCCCCCCCTTCTTTCTCTCTCGGGGGTGATGAACTGGGACAGGGGTCAGAAAGGGTGACCGCACCGCTGTGAGGGACATCAATATGCTGTTATGTGTAAGCAGAGCCAACAGGTGGCAGGGCACCACTGCGACACACCACAGTTGGCTCTGCCTGAGGTTTGGGGGAGCGGGTCACCTTGCCCCGCTAACTTTCCAAATGTGGTTATTTCGCTTAGCTTGTTATTTGTATTGATAAACTTGAGACACTTTAGGAGGGCCATTTTAATTAGGAATAAATGCAAGGACATTTGTGGGGATCACAAGAGGCCTGATCTTTGCAGGCTTAATGAGGTGACCTACACAACCCCGTAAGAAATAATTGTGTATTGTATTAAAAGCTGCTTTGGAAAATATAATCGTGGTAGTAAATTGGAATGAAATGAACATGGTCTTAGAGGGAAAAAAAATACCCACTGCCAATTTTATGGGGCCTTAAAATATTTATGTTCTAAACTTGCATTCTTTGGAGATGTGCTGAGTGTTGCTAGAACAAGGAAACTTTTTTAATGAGATACATGCATATTTTTTAAATTTACAGATCTTTTTAGCAAAAATAGAAAGTCATAAATGCGAAACGGAAACCTAAACAAGGCAAGAACAGCCTTAATGGCCTTATATTTTTAATTCATGCTTTGTATTAGAAAAAAATAAAAGCATGGGAAATTTCATTTAAATGTGAATAATACACAAGGGATCTTTAGCTGCTGTTGGTGTCTGTCTGATCGAGGTACAAAGAACATTGGCATGAAAGTGACATACCAGATAAGCTCAAGCTTTGATGCATTTGTTATATTACGTGGATATGAATGGGATATGTGCGTTCTTGGGTTAAACACAAAGTCAAATACAGGGATTTGATCCACTCCCCTACGCAAATCCCTAAGAACAACAGTGAAATAAATTACCTGTTGATCAAGTCCTTATTCACAGGTAACCGTGTCTGACAAAACACAAAACAAGTCTGTAATTCTTAGACTCTGAATCCTTCTTTAACTACTCTCATCCTCTGAAAAAGGCAAATGAACTTCTAATTGTTCACATGTGTTTCAGCCAATCTTCCTGATTCCCTGTTTCAAGCAAGACCTAAAAGTGTTGACTTTCCATGTCCAAATTAAATATATCTGTTTCCTTTTGCTTTCTATCTAAGTGCATGCCAGCATGACTTAACATTCATCCAAGGTTTATTTCAATATTAGTGGAAAACAAGCCATTTTTCAGTTTAATGAATAGCATCAGTGTCTGCCTTTTAACCAAAAATGTGACCTTACACTTGATGGATCTCACCAAAAGGCACATTTTCCAATTATTTTTCTATTGGAGGTTATGACTATCGCTTCCCAAATTACTGTGGCAGTGGCGAGGGAAAGCCCGCATCACACAGCAGCTCAGACAAACAGAACTCAGACTGAACAAAATGGTAGTTTCATTTATGAAACAAGAAAAGGGGAATGGGAAAGGAAGCCTGAACCATGTGGGAGGAGGGGGAAAAAAAGAAGAACAAGACCTCCTCTGAGCTTTATGGAACAGGAGACGTAAAGCAGCTGAAGGTCCCATACTTTTTTGTTACTACCATTTTTGTTTCCAAATCATGCCAAATTGGGAAGGTGAAGGCTGAGCATTACTGATTCAAAAAAACTCCAAGCGGACATCTGATATTTCTTCCTTATTAAGGATGATGGAGTGTAATTGATGTGCCTGGTGCCTGGCCAATTCCAACTTTTTGAGAATGCCGCTTAATGTGCGGACATTATTTTTGGACTACTGAACGCCAGAAAATAATGAGCTGGCATTCAGCTTTGGTGAATAAGACCCTGAATTTTCATCTAAAAGCAGTTTTGAGTTATGGCTGTAGATAAGGTGTAACTGTGCAAGGGAATTTTATCCATGTTTCTCCCATGAATCATAAATGAGGAAAAAAATTACAGTCTAAATTGCACTTAAAAGGAATAAAGTCTTTTCATGTCATACATGATTTATCAAAATGATCTCATTTTAAGGGTACTGTGGTGTATCTTGATTAATCACATTAGGAAGCGTGATGAATGGCCTCTTTAATGGTAACACAGGATTTATTGGCAACATCCCGACTTGAACCAGAAGGGTAAGAAGTAAAATATACAATAGATAGCTAATGCAGATAGGGTGTCAGTAATGCTCTGACTTGTTTTAAAATTATCCTGGGAGCCTCAGTGTCAGGAGATTCTGAAACCGCCAGGTGGTCGAGACCATACAAGTTTCGCACAGGAACTTGGGGGCGACCGCTTACGTGGCGTAACCCTTCCCTAACCTGTTGCAGTGCAAGTAAAATCATGCTGCTGGACCATCAAAAGGAGGCATCTGTGAAATCTGAACAAACCACGGAAGTTCCTAGTAGGAAGAGGGGCGCACTGCTTTCAGAGATCAGCGCTCCTATCCCTTTTGCCCTATTTCAATATCCTCTTCACATTTCGCTTTAATATCCTAAATGCCTTTTTTTTTAAGCCTGCTCAAGTCTGCTCCCACTAATTTCCTCTAAGGCTGACAGATCAGAGGCTTTCCTCGAACTGTTCCTTTTAGAGCTGAGGAGGCCTCGTGGTAATCCTGCTGCTTGTCTGCAATTAACCCTTCCAGTTGCCACATTATTAACACCACCACCCACAGACAGAGGAAGCCCCGACCCACTGGACACTGGCTCCTGACTGAAGCTTCAAAGGTGCCAATCACACCCTAGTCAGAAAGGTGCCTGCTGTCAGCATCAGAGGTTTCCATCCTCTCCTCCCCGCTGATCAAACATTCCTCCTCAGAAGATTAATTCAGAGTCTCCGCCCATTTCCTCTCATATCCTCCTTCCCTTTCTGGTTTACCCAAAGATCCATCTTTGCTTCGAAAAGGGAAGCCACGGATAATAGAAGCCCTTTCAAAACAAAAGCTGGGCAAAGGCAAATTTAAGTCCCAGCTGTTATCAACTTTTTTTTTTTTTTTAACTCATTTAAACACCTTAAGGCAGTGAGGATTAGGGCCTGGCCTGAAATGCCATTCTTTGATCAAAGACCCCAAGACTTTACACAAACATAATCACAAGGCAAAGGATGCTTCTCTGAAGGCTGAATTGATTTGTTTGACCGCAGGGCCTGGGATGGGTAGGAAAGCTGCACACTTATTTTCCCAGAGTATACATCATGAGGCCAAGCGACTTAGAAATTATATTTTTTCTTCGTATGTCTTAATTGGAACAAAGTTGTTTGTGGATTCAGACACAGCTATGGAGAGAGGCCATGGAGGGAAGAGAATGGGGGCCAAGTAGGTGCTGTCGCTGTGGTCTTGTTCCATCCCAGGGCAGGGAGGAGAGGTGACAGTGGGGAAGGGCGGGAGGAGAGAGCAGTGCTAGGGTCTCTGATCTGGAGTAAAAGTGACTTCACTGTACTTATATTAGCCAATTCCACTGGAATCTTCCACAGTCACTTAGTAACTGTAGGTACCCATCCCTGTCTGTTAAAGCGGTCGTAGCAGGAGAACCCAGCAGGACCTTCCATGTGACCCATTCCCCGGGCCCCTCACCACCCATCACCATCTTTCAGGACCAGATGCCAGAACTAACTCACAGTAAAATCTTCCAAAAAGGCTATGAGATGGCTATATAACAAATTATCATATAAATCATGGCTTGATAAGCTTTAAACTTGTCATACATTCCCAGAAGAAGATAATTTGGAAGTTGCATAATAAAGAAAATATTTAATGTCAAGGTTGAAGGGACAATTGGATATTGAAATGCTTCAACATTCAAGCATATGAAGATATTTTTATAAAGAGATGGTTAACCAGATTATTGTTTGGGGGTTTTGTTGTTTTTTTTTTCAGGGGGGGGTATTTTGCTATACACACTACAGAGAGACTATCAGAAAACGAAAGTAAAGCCCTACATGATTAAGAATTCTTAACTGATATGACTGTAACTATATCGGGGCAACTGACCACATTTCCAGGGTAGATTGTAGACTCTCCCTAATTGGACAGCTTGGGAAGAGAAGATTAACCTTTTCGGGTGTAAGTGATGAAATTCAGTTTAAAGTCCTCCAAGAAAATATGTGGGGAAGGAGGGTCTAATGAGTCCAAGGGCACACAGTTTCATGTATGTGGACCCGCACGCTCAAGCTTATCGTCAGGGCTTCCTCTTTCTTCGATTCGTCCTCCTGCATCCCAGCTTCCGTTCCTCCATGCGGTGACTTCCCAGGACGTCCAGATCCATATCTTACCATCTTCAAAACCACAGAAAAAGCTTCTGTTTCCCGAAAGTTCCAAGCCCAAACTGGGAATCTGTGGCCTAGTTTGAGTCACACGTCCATCCCTAAATGAATCTCTGTGGCCAGGAGAAGGAACAGTCTGCTAGCTCGAGCCTGGATCATGTGCCGGTCCTAGTGCTGGGACAGTGACTGGTCTCACCAGAGCTCTACAGCTTAAAGGTGGAGGGGTGATGGCTCCCCACGGGTAAATCCTCTCTAGAATACATGTAATGGACTCCACTGAGGCCAAAAGACAAAATTTCCCCCTCAAAAGTAGACGACACCTTATATAAGTCTTTTGGAGTCCCTCGCTGTGTGTTAGACATTCAAAACATCTCATCATCGTCTCTGGGCAAAACTGAACCTGCTATCCAATAGCCCATCTGAGTCCTCGCCGACATCAGCAAAAGGCCCCCACGTGCAGAAAATCTTCCCCACAAGGCCTCCCAAACATCACGTATTTTAAACTTTTCAGGCTCTCAGTTGGCACCAAACAGCTTTAATGTGCAGTTATTTTTTTAACAAGCTTGGGTGTCCCACAGAAGATTAAAAGCAACAGCAGTCTAAAGGGAGCAGCATGAGACGGGCCAAGGGCAGCTGCTGGAGTCACAGTACAACATGGCAAAGGAGACCAGGACTACAGACTGAGAACTGAACCACCACATATCACAGCAGACCTCCGAGACGACGGCAACCCGATGCACCAGCCCTCCCCCTCACACGTACACGTCAGGAGGGTAAAGTGAAACTCAGTTTACCATGTCCTGCATAAGTCAGGAATTACATAGTATATTTAATTACTAATTCACATGCAGTAGCACTGGTCACTGGGACGAGATATTATTCCTATTTTAGCCACATGTAGAACAGATAATACCACGAGAGAACACGCGACCGAATGAACGAGAAGCACGGGTTAAGTGCTATGGGAACCTTCTAACAAGTTTTTATCTTGATCTACATAAACTTCCCATGTCTGGGAAAATAAATGCTAATGTACATCTTTCATTTTCCCAAGGCATTTCTCTGCCACTCTTTTTCTCAGCCTCTTTTCATCTCTTTCCAAAAGAGATGTCAAGGGTGCTTACCCTGAGTGTGCCCAAAACCCAGGTTCATTGCTATCTTAGTAGATAAGGATATTGTGTTCTGAGCAGCTCAGGTGATTCCCTGAAGATCTGACATATGTGAGCTAGGAGGTAAAACTGGGACCCTTGAGATTTAGGACTGGTGACTACCTTTGAGTTTTCTATCCCCCAGAGATCTAAAGAAAGCGGGCAGGATTCTCTGCAACTCAAGGACACCCGTTATGGTGACCAAAGTAGGATAGTCTATTATGAATGATCTGCTAATGAACTGCGAGGCTACTAACACTCTTCTGGGCTAGAGCTCCCGTGATCTAAGTGTCCACATCAGGATAGCTAAGATGTGAAGGAAAAAATGCAGTTCAGACGCTGGCATCTGGAACCCTGAGAGCTCTACCATCTGAGTACATGTGTGCGCATGCCTGTGTGTAGATGGTAGAGAAGGGGATACAGATATAAAAGTCTTCAAGTTCCCACACACAGTCTTGCTTTGTAAAGTTAATATTAATCCCCAGCTTGTGAACCTTTCTAGATAAGGAATTTATTTTGCCCTCTCTTCTCTCAAGTAGCAAAAAACATGCCTGTTTATTCTGGACATCCAAGAGTCTTATTACTCTCTACCTAAATACATGATCTCTAGCTGGTTAAATGCTTTTCATGATATGGATGCTTCTATATTACAAAATGAAATTGCTACAGTACAATGGTGTCAAAAAGTGGTGGAAAATGATTTGACGTGTAGAAAGTTATTTGATAAATAACCCCCAAACATCATTCACAGAACTATTCATGAAAAAGTCCTTTTTTATTTGTTTAACACTGCCGATAATGGTTGACATCAAACGTTTCATTCATTTAAACATATACATGGAAAACTATTTCCTTGAGAGCTTCCGGATCTAAATAGGTGAGAGAACACTATGTTAAAAGTGACGAGGTAGCATAATTGGTAAGTCTTACAACCTATGCAATAGTTCTAATCATTCCAGTGGCCTTAGTCTCTCTGTGGACAAAGAAAAATTTGAAGTTTCATTTCCTAAAGAAACTCCACCACGTGCCCCTAAAATCTGGGCCTTCGACTCTTGGAGCACATTGTAGTCCAGGAGGATTCAGTCATGGACAGGATCGGCATGAACCTACCCCTGGTAATAAATCCCATTCTGGGTCTATGTAATACTTCGGACTGTCTAAATGCCAAACATTAAAAATGAAAGGAAGAGGGAGGAGTAGAGAGAAAAGAAAGGAAAAGGAAAATTATAAAAGACAATGAAAAAAAAGAAATTTTGATTTTTTTCTCAAATGAGAAATCCATTCAGCCATTCTCTACCATTTTTTGGACTGTATTCTACAATATCGACTAAATTTTACACCTATTATGACACATCTGTTCCACAAGCCCTCCTTGCCCTCTTCTCTTATTCAGGATTCCTAGATTCTGAAAGGCCACAGAAACCCAAGTCTGCCTTCCCCAGCTCCTGTGCTAGTCCTGCCATTTAATTTGTGACAGAAAGGTTAATGGCACTCCAGTAAGAAACACAACAAAAGACATGCAACCTGGGTAATTGCAAAGGGCCAAGAGCAAACCAACTCTAAAAAAATTCACTGGGGAATGTGGGCCTGTAGTTTGGCCAGTATGAAGCAAACTTCACTTGATTTTCTAAAACCATCCCCTCTTCCCCCATCCCCCCACCCCCGTACCAGAGAATTACTGTAGCTTTCAATCGACGAAGGGAACTTCTAGAGAGGGCTTAATTCCTGGCAAAGTCCTACTCAAAGTGACCATCCTTAGATCTTCTTTTTCTAAAAATAGAATCTTATTATGCTCTCCTCTGCTTAAAAACCTTGTGATGATTAACCCTGTTCTGGGATAAGTCAAAAGAACCATCTGCGGCCTAGCAGGCCCTTTGCCCTGGCCCTTGTTTGGTCTTCCAGCCCATCTCTTGCCTTCATGCCCTCACCTCAGAGCCAGCACATGCCCTTCTCCATGCTCTTCAGCATGTCAGGCCCCATCCTGACAAGATCTCTGCGCAGACCTGTCTTTCTTCTTAACTTCCACGCCCAACACTTTCGGCCTGGTTAACCTCTTACCTTTCAAAGATCAACTCATGCTTTCCTATGTCACAAAGATGTCCGTAGCACTACTGTCATACATACTTCCAAGAACCATGTATTTCCTTTTGGGAACGTAGCGTAGTGTGTAATTGTATCTCAGGAGTGTATTTGAGCGATGTCCCTTCTACCAGACGGTTCGCACCTTGAGGGCAGTGTTCCACACTTCCTAAAAGTCTGGCTCACAGTAGCTTCTCCATAAATACTTGTTAAATGGTGAAATAAATTAATGTAAAACACTGAACAACCAGCATTCCTCAGCCTCCAAGAGGTGAAGGTAACACTAAGCACACGTCTTCCCAGACTAAGTCGCCCACTACACTGCCCTCTGAGGTGACCTTCTCCCCCAGAAACAGAGCTCCTCAATGTAGAAAAGGTGGCACCCACAGCCCCCCTGATGGACCCACACACATGCTCATTCCAATGTCACCCTGGTCCCCCGTACGGAAAAGGGCTTTTAGTTACAAGGTGCACTTAGGCCAAGAGGAGTCGGCCAAAGGCAGTTTAGAACAAACAAAGGAAAACCTCCTTCCTGTGCTTCAGTACAAATGGGCAACAAAACACACGCCTGTAGTTTACAAGATGCACGCAAGGGGTGTCAGTCTGGGATCTGAGGTTGGGCCGGAGGGAGCCAGGGGCTGAGGGCTCCGAGGTGGCTCCAGCTTGGCTCAGCGTCGCTTTCGTTATACCTGTCTTTCTCGATTAATGATTTCTCCCTCCTTTCCCCCATAAATGAGTAATAAAAAATGTAATCCGCATAAAGACGCAGCTTGACCCCAGGCGTGCGGGTGAGCATCCGTTTATCACTGTTGTTCCGTTCCTCCAGGGCCCCACGGGGAAGCGCCGGGAAGGCCAGAGCCGGCTGCCCGAGGGTCGTCCCGGGCTGGCAGGAGGAGAGGGAAGGGCGCCGCCGTGCAGGCCTCCTGTCACAGGGCTCCGCCGGCAGAAGGGGGTGCTGCAGTGTAACCTATTTACCATGCAAATGAAGTGGTTCCATGCCGCAGATTAAAGCCGCTGCCCTGCAGGGCCTCAGCAGTACTAAATGTTGGATTTCTGCTTGTCACTGCTCGCCGCAGGTCATTAATAGAACTCAGAATGGTGTTACTAAATGTGAACATTAAAAAAAAACCTGATAATCAAAAAAAAAAAAAAAAAAAAAGAGGAGTGGCAATCCCACTCCGAGGGAATTCAACTCATCCAGCCCTAAGGAGACTTATTTATTCAAGATCTCTGTGATTCAACAATTTTCTTAGCTTTGGATTAACAACTGTTGACCGCAGACTTACTGCCCAGGAAGTGGCAGGGAGACAGAGACAGAGAGACAGAGAGAGGCAGAGAAGGAAGGCAGAGAGGCAGACGGAGAAGGAAGGAGGGAAGCGAGGAGAGCTCGAAGACCTTCTGCGTGCGCCTGCGGACCGCGAGAGAAGGAAGAGACCACTTCAAACTAAAAGGTTTTATAGACGGGCCGTGGGAAGTGAGCGCTGGAGGGACGCCTCCCTTCCTCTTGGTTGAACTTCCTTCGAAGTGGGAGAGAAGAATCAGATCAAAACCTCCAGCTTCACAGCACCAAGCGAGCTGGTACTGATGCTTTATTGTCTGACCAAATCAGGTGCTCATTCTGCCAAGTGAGTTTTCCTTTTTCCCTTTACTCCAGCCAATTCCTGTTTTCTTCAACGGGAGCTCCCCAAGACTCATCAAAAACACGATTTAATTACATCTCCCCAAAAAAAAAAAAAGGGAGGAGTGTAAACATGACTCCTTTTTATCTCCTGATACATCTGGACAAGTAGACAATGTGCTAAAACAAAATAAATCTGCCTTGACAGTCACATCAAAGAGTTCAGCGAGGGGCTTGCAGCTACTTAAAGCACAGGAATGCTGTTGCTAAGCATCGGCCTACAACTTATCAGTCCCTGGAAGAAATGCTTTTTTCTTTCTTTCAGGGGAGATGAGGAAAGTTAGAGAGTGGGAACCAGACGGCAAGAGGAGATTGGGGATTTTCGAGGATTGTGAAGCTTAAAAGGAATTGTGTGAAGGAAAGGGGTTTGGGTGTGTTGTGTTTTCCTTTTGACACACTGTCTCTATTTTTATGAAGGTAGTACGTGGAAACCTTCTAGAAAGGGTTATTTGGGACTCAAAGAAATAGGTGATCGCCGAAATCACGTCTATACATATTTGTGCCATATCTCATTGCCATGGGTTTCTTGGTTCTGAGAAGGGCCTCATGCTAGCTCAGGGGTCTGAGGAAATACCTCCCGTTCGCCAAAGTCAAGCGTGAAGAATCCTGAAGTCATCATTATGATAAATCACCCAGCGTCACAAACCACATTTTTTTTTCTAAAAAGCAGGAAATGGAGCATCTACACCAGCAAACACAACAAGCAAGGAAACAGAAACTCCCCAAAAGAAACCAAGTGTGAACTGCCGTGTGCAATGTGATAAATCTAGCCAGATGACCCACATACTCATACAGCCTCACAACTCGAGTTTTCATAGTAAAACACAAAATGGAACTGACTCTGAAATCCGGCCAACGCCTTCAGCCCTTCCTCCCCACCCCCCTCTGGGAAGGTCCTGAGACAGATGCTATGACAATCGGTCTGATCTTCATCTCATATGCTGGTTCTCAAGAGGGAGCAACAGGGAGATCTTCCTCTTCCCATGAACACATCCTCAGGTGGGAAATTTTGCCCCGTGTCTTGCCTCCAGCTAGGCTACTAAATTTAGTTCTGCTGGGAAATAGGAAGTGAAGATGAAATGGCATCGCTGAGAACGACATCCAATGAGGACCTGAGAGGATTCTGGGGGGACGGGGGGGGGGGAAGAAAGAAAAGAAAACAAAATAAAATAAAATAAAATAAAAGGAGCCAGTTCAAAATAACCCACCAGTTCCAATATGCACCAGGCACTGCCAGAGAGATTTGGCCCTTGCAACAGAGGGGCTAATGTGGATCCATTATTCTGGCCCAGGAAAGCCAGGGGCATTTTAAGTAAACACTTGCTATTTTCCTTCCTTGGATCAAAGGAAACAAATTCTGAAACTACTACGATTTGCACGCGGGATAACTATCAACACCGTGAACAATGACCAAGTGTGTGATATTGCACAGATAAATAACACTTACCATTATCTCTAGCACGATCGTATTTATGAAACAGTGACGAAGGGCAGCAGTAACAATTTTTATAGTCCCATATAGCTCCTATTTTCTAATTAAACAAAAGGTTATTTCTACTGTTAACAGAGCCATTTGTCTACGTTGGGTCTTACATAATACTTTTGGCCAAGCATGACAGAATATAAGAAATTATGTTCTGTGGAGGTTCTGTTTTGTTTTTTGATTTTTGTTTTTTTTTTTTTTTTCGTGCTTTTAATTTTGCCTGCTGAGTTGCTAACTTAGAAAGCTCTGTCGGTTCATAATCAAAGCAAGAGGCCATTGTGTGGAGAATTCATAAATAAACTTTGGCAATTTTTCCTAAAACATGATGAAGCAAGCACTTGGTCCTACCCTTTAGATTCAATCCAAGGGCAATGGTCTGTATTATTAAAGATATAGGTCAAGCCAGCTTGCGCTTCTCTGTCCTGTGGGATGTTTTAGAAGCTGCTGTCACATTACCGAGATCTGTTCTGTGGCTCCTAATTATTCCTCTTGGCAGCTGTGGATTTCAAGCGATTCCTTTCACATGTATGTAAAAATTTATAAGCTGTTTCATAGAACAGCATGAGTTAGTTCCTTGTTGTTCGTAACTGCAGACGATGCCGATGAGAAAAATGCACTAATTTCATTGACAAGGATAATGGCATCTTAATAAAATTTGTATTATGTCTTCTACAAACCTCGATAATACTTCATATCAACATGTGAAAATGTAGTTTTATTTCAATATAACTGAGGGCGGAGGGAGGGGGGAAGCTAGTGGGAGGGGGAAAAACAACTCTGAGGACAGGGTCATCTTTCTCCTGAACACCTTATCAAGAAGCAGGGCGGGGTGGGGTGGGGGGCGGCAGGAAGCATGGGTTTCCTCCTCGTCTTTGAAATTTCATTTGGTCCAGAAACAGGTCCTAAGTCGCCACCATGTACGGAGGACAGGAGAGAAGAAGCCAGGGTTTACTGAACATCTAGTGTGCACTCGGCACACTCACATAGGCCATTTTACTCAATCCCCAAAACAATTCTGTGGCGTGGGATAGGAGTAGATAAATATATCTGCAGTGGTCTCATTGAGGAGACTGAGCACCCAGTTCCAACCAAGGAATTCCACTCTGATTTTGCGTTCTGGAGTCAGCCTGACTCAAGCACCTTACCTTGCACCATACCGAGAAGAGTGAACCCTGCTGCGACTCACAGCAGCCGACAGACCTTCCAGGGGGAGGGGAAAAAGGTAAGTCAACAACCGCAGGAACAAATAAAACAAATGCTCCAAGAGAGAGTCAAACAAAATCACCTCAGGGCTGAAGGATGGAAGAGATTTCATTCGTTGTAGGAGCAAGGCAGAGAACCTGGGACAGCATTTGATTTTCACAACCATGTGAAGTATGTTGGAAAGGTATTAACATCACTGTTCGACAGATGAGAAAACAAAGACTGGAAGAAGCAAAGCACCTCTCCCCAGAATTGATGACTCGCCCAGGGTAGAACACAGCTTTCCTGCCTGCTTTCCTGCCAAGATCAATGATAATAATGTCCTGACTTTAAGATGCCTTCCCAATGAAGAGCTCTTCCCTGCTCCTTTCTAACAACAGCCTGAGTCAAAATTCTGTGCCATCAGCCAGCCCCGCACAAGTAGTTGTAGGTAGGACTTTAGATTTCAAAATAAAACAAGCTTCTGTTGCTACAGGTGGAACCTCAGATGTGCTGATCACAGATCTCATAACCTATTTTTAATATAAAGATATACAAGGGATAGGCTGGTGATGGGTAGTAAGGAGGGCACGTATTGCATGGTGCACTGGGTGTTATACGCAACTAATGAATCATCGAACTTTACGTCAGAAACCAGGGATGTACTGTATGGTGACTAACATAATATAATATAATAAATAAATAAATAAATAAATAAATAAATAAATAAATAAATACAAGTCTTTAAATTCCAATCAAAAATGGTCACATGCATATAGTAACATATCAATTTCTCATGAAAACACTTGTTTCATTTATTTTTAGTTCCTCCACTAAAAACCCGCCTCTGTATGAGGAAGAGATTTTAATAGATGTTTTATACCTAATATGCTATGATTCCTCCTCCTGGTTTTTGAATGGAGTTCTTTGAAGGTTGAGTTGGGGGTGGGTAGAGATGAGGGGTATAATTTCCTTTATATAGATGTAAAGCAGGAAGCTGAGTATATTGACCCATTTATCTGACTCCTAATCCTACAAAGCTCGAGTCCCAGGTCTCTGTTTTTTTGTACTATGGAGCTGGATGTCTTTCTAAAGAACGGGCGTGTGCATCTCCACAACCGGCCAAAGGGTAGCTCTTACTAGTGTTTTAGAATAAGGGATACCAGGTTGCAGAAACATTAGAGGAATTTTTCCAACTCTCTATCTCATCTTGGCCTCTAGACAACAGTCCCAATGAAAGGAATCAGGAAGCTATTCTCAGCAAGCGACTGTCCGCAGGGATGGTTCCCACCAAAGGAGGGGATGGTTCAAAGATGTTGTAACTGACCATGGTACAAGCACACCAAGTAAGAAAAAGAAAGGAGTACAGATCCCACATATGTCTTCTTCCCAACGTTTAGCTGTAGTACAAGGAAGGGGCTTCTGGATAAAACTCTTTGAGAGACATGGGGCGCCTGGGTGGCACAGTGGTTAATCGTCTGCCTTTGGCTCAGGGCGTGATCCTGGCGTTATGGGATCGAGCCCCACATCAGGCTCCTCCACTATGAGCCTGCTTCTTCCTCTCCCGCTCCCCCTGCTGTGTTCCCTCTCTTGCTGGCTGTTCCTATCTCTGTCAAATAAATAAAATCTTAAAAAAAAAAAAAACACCTCTTTGAGAGACAAACAGAAGGCATTCAAGGGCTACAATTACTTGATTACTTGGAAGATGTAATGGAGTAACTGGAAGAACTAAAATGGCATAGCACAGGAATGAATACATTATTGAATCTATTCTCTAGGGCTTCTTGAGGTCCAAGTGATGCTTTAAGGTTGTATCAGCCATGCAAACTGCGGGACTCCTGAGAGACCCAAATACCTCAGAACATTTGGACACACATAATGCATGTGACACATATGGCGCACGTGCTCATAAAAGGCTCCTCCCTCCCCTCTCCTTCAACAGCAGACTTCTGGTGTACATGTAGGTGGAACATCTATCTGGAACATTCTAAGTCCTATTGCCTAACTCCACGGCTATTTGGCTTTGGCTCTTTAGTGACTGATTAGAAAATAAAAGGAAGGCTGCCCATCAATTGTGCACCCCCAACATTTTGGGAGCTACAGAAAAATCAAGTATACTATGGATATAGGTTCCCTTCCCAGAGGGTTTATGGGTATAGTTGAATAACCTGATGCCAGAAGCAACTAGATAGCAATGAGCTGGAAATAAGGAGAGAGGACTCATTGGACCCTCCATTACAGAGTCACAGAACAGTTTGTTAAAGCCTATGAGAGACTGAATAAAAAAGTGTATGTCATGGAGGAAAGAATTCTAGGAAGTAAGGCTTTTAGGCAGAGATCAGTTGCTTTCTCTACCACATGTGTCCTTGGTGACATTTGATTCATCCTTCAAGGTCCAACTTAAGCCTCCTCTCCTCTTGGGCTTCCCTAGGCCTCCAAGGATTGCATGGCACTTGGTGCCTGTGTTAAAACGTTTGGTGGTGAATTGAGTTCTTGGCGAACTGTGAGAGTCTCTGAGTCAGAATCCATTTCTTTCCTCATTTTTGCAATTTAGGCCCAAGTACTGGGCCTGACACACAGAAAACACTCAGCACAGGTTGAGTTAATAAGTAAAGGACAAGGGGAGAGGATGGCTGCCATTTCAGATTATTTCTGTCTTCCTCTCCCGTGCTGCTTGGAGTCATTGACAATCTCCCACCATGTTAGGCTAAAGCGATGTGTGATTTCTCCAACACGCAGCTGGTACCAGCTCCTTCCCAGTGCTGCTAACTGGTTGGGGGTGGGGGAAGAGATGTTAGCATGATGTTTACTCAGCAGGCATAGCGCCGAGGCGCATTTTTAATGATTTACCAGTTCTACTTGACTGAGCCTGCGCCCTGTAAGTGGATCATATGATCAGCGATCACAAGTTAAACTGCTTTTGTTGCTCGCAAGGCATGCATGGTGGGCTGGCTGCAGGCACCAGCGACTCGCACGCAGCTGTGTGTAAGACAAGGAGAGGTTACGTACGACAGGCAGTTAATGGCTCATACCAGCAAGCCCTCGACTTCAGTCGGCACATGCGGCTGAATTTTAAAAAGGTAAATGACCTTGCAGCTGGGATCTTTAACTATGTGCTTTTACCTATTTGTACCTGGATAAGTAAACATTTGCAGCACGCCAAAAGGCCCTGAAAGCACTATTGTAGCCATAGGCTAATCCCTTTCTCTCTGGATGAAAGACTCCAAAACAAACCGGGGGAAAAATCATTTTCTGCCTCAAGTAGCACAAAGGTAAAGGGGGGCAATGGTGATAATGACTTCCATTTGTTATAACTTTCAGGAGTCACCAAGGCTCCAGTCCTAACCAGCTGCCCATAGTTAGGATTCCACTTTCCAGGAAGAATGACAGAAACAACAGGCCCCCAGACAGAAAGAAACGTTCTAGCCAGAGCCAGACAGAACTGCCTCCTTCTTGCCAGCGAATCTGACACAAGAAAACTGGAATGATCACCTCCACGCTTGTTCTACCATCCAAAAGGGTTCTCCTCCCAACTGCTGTCCTTCAGGGCCAAAAGAGCAGGCTGTCTTTGTTCTCTTCCGCTTTCACTGCAAATCTACAGACGAGTATTCATGTCGTGGAGCCTAGGACTCCTGCCACAAATTGCCTGCATCCTGCTCTGAGTTATCTAAGAACCAACATTTAACTCCTTCTTATAAAAGGCCCTTCAGATACCTCCAACTGCAAGTAGGCCGCCAGAGCTATGTCTGAAATACTGGCTAACCACCCCAAATGCTTTCCAAAGAGCAGAATATTTGTGATTTACAATCTGAGCGGGAACCTCGGTAATGCTGTTATTTTAAGAACTCGTCAATCAGTTGAGATTAAGATAACATTTATTGCAACATAAACTGAGATTGCCATGAGAACAGGCAGAAGGTATCTGTGGAACACTGGAGACATTTCACAGGCAATGAATCAATGGAGGGCAGTTCACTGGAGTGATAAGAGCTCTGGGCTGAGAGCGGAGAGCCCTGGGCTCATCAGTGGTTTGCCCCTTGCCAGCTGCCGGGCTCTCAGCACATCGCACCATTCCTTTGCACCTGAAAGTGCCACCCCTCCTCTGACAACTCTACTGGAGTTCCTACTATGTGCCAGCAACCATACTAGGCACTGGAAACAAGCATAGTGGTAAACGATATCTAGATGTCATTCATATATGCACGTGCAAATGAATTAATAAGAAAACCTGCACTCTGATGCTAGCCACCATCTGTTGAACCAAAATAATCTTTAAATGACCAGAAATATTTTCTTCCCTGCGATTCAGTTAATATGGGTCAGCCTAATGGGGTTGGTTTATATCCATGAGAGAAAACAGCACTCCTTGGTCCAATATACAGTTTTAATAAACTTTATTAAATTTCCATTGATCCATATGCAAAAATAATTTGTTTACAATTTGAACTCAGCCTACTAAATGGTGCCTAACTCAATAAGGGGAGAGGCTGAGAAACAACAGCTGTATGGCTATTAACACATTACGCCATTAAAAACATTAAACAGTTGGGTTTAGTGAGGGAGTCAAAGTTAACCCCTTGAATATCTCTAAACTAGAAACCAATTTGACAAAACACTTTGCACCAAAGGAAAACCAGAGACTCAGAGAAGCATCTCTCGACCTTCTGAATGAATCTGTAAGAGCAGAACAAGAGCTGACTACTAGCTTTGCTGCACAGTCTTCTAGGGATTTCCTCCAGTGTGCTAGCTAAGGCTCATGCTGCGATGACAAGGCGATGGTAGGGTTTAGAGGGATGTCATAATAATAAGTAAACTAGCTTGTTCAACATATTAATATGATTTGTGTAGTGCCCTATACTTTTGGTACCTAAATAAATTGGTTTCGACCTTGTGCTTATGAGGCCAGAGTCAAGGTACAATCCTTTTTAGCCAGTTGGTTCTATTTTGTGGTCATAGGTGTAATTCAATCAGGAAGTCACTAACAAGTATTCACTAAGTACCAAGTAAGGCAAAGACCCTAATTCCAAGTTAAATACTGTGGAGATAGGGAGATAAAATTAAGAGCCACGAAAAACTTAGAACAGTTAAGTACTCTACAGTATGATTCGGAAGATGCACAGGGGCCTAAAGAAAAGTGATGGGTGAAGCTTCAGAGAGGAGGTTAGGAAGGAGATAGGACTGCACTTTGCTTTGAAAGTCAAGTGCAAGGAGAAGATGAAGGGTCAAGAGCAGCATCTGAAGGTGGGGCCTGAGAAGAACGGGGAGGTGGGGCACAGACAGCAGAAGCGAAGGGAGTGGGACAAGAGACAATAAGGGTTCCCCTAGACCTTTCAGCATCTTGATTATAAGAGCTATGAGGGGTCCTGGGAGGAGAATGGGAGCTGACCAGTGCAAACCTATCCCACCACTGTGAAAGGAAAGCAGAGGTCATGCCCACAGAGGTTGCAGGATCAGAGAAGTGGGCAAAAGCTCAACACTTAGAAACTTCAACTTTGCTTGGTATCCAAGTGAGTGACCATGGGATTTCTCAAAAAAGGAAGTCTGTGTGACAACCTGAACACAGGCAAAGAGATGACTGAAAATACGTGGGCAAACCTTGTCACTCCCAGCACCATGATGAATGTGAGTCAGAAAGCATCCTTGCCCCCTATGAGGTTGACCTGTCCAGTTTCCCATAAGGTTGTAGAGGTCTCTTTGACACCACCTTGCTAGAATTGTCCTCCAGCTCTTCCAGCGCAGGCGGCATTCATTTCTGTGCAAGGCAATACATCATCCTATTTCATAAGATCCCTTAATAAAATTTCCTTTATCCACTGTTAACAAAACTTCCCTCCCTGTACCATTCTCCCAAAGGCCCTACGTTTCTCCTCAGAGCAACCCTACATGTCCTCACCCATATGATGCTGCTTCAACTATTAGAAAGAAGATTCTATATGTCACCTTCATCTTTTCTATTCTAGGCCAACTTATTTATATAACACTCAACAGCCTGGTCCCTCTCCATCAGTTTTCCTGTTTGTCTTAAAACATGAAACCCTGCACTGAACGTAGTCCTCTAGATGATGTGTGCACTGAGCAGATCTCAAGAAGACATTACATCCAACTTGGCAAAACTTTTCTAAGCTATCTCCAATGGTGATGCACATCACATCACAAAGAAATATGCCAATGCTTTTGACATGAAACACTGCCAGCCCAGACCTTTCAAGCACATAATCCTATGATTGATGTCTCAAATATAGAGCTAGAACTTCAAACTTACAATTCTTTTAAATGTTGTCTGGGAGGCGTCAGGCAGTGTTTTAGCTTGTTGAGACCACTTAGAACCAAGATCTAAAACCTCTGGTATGTCTTGACCCCCCTAACTATGTATTTTAAAAGTTAATAAACAAGGCCCCTTTTTAGCTCCTTACAAATTATTGATAAAAATGTTTTACCAGGTCAGGGACAAGGACAAATTCAAGTCTGAAGCTAAGATACATGGATAAAGCCTAAAGGCTTAGGAAAGGAGATAAGACATTTTACAAATTCTTTGGGAAGGGTAAAGATAGATACCAAGAGGTGACTTCACTACTTTAAAGGTAAATACTTAGATGAGCAATGCTCCTATTTTCCCCCTCAGAGAGCTACGTGTACAAGGTCAGGAACAATTAGCAAACTGAAGAATTTCCAGTGTAAACTCTCTCAATTTAATCAAGAAATTTAAAAAGACAAACTGAGGACTATCCAAAATAGCCTATCCCTCTTGTAAAAATGAATACAAAAGCAAACCATACACAAAGAAACAGAGTTCACCTTGGTCACTGGCCCAAGAACCTGATATTCAGCTTTGAATGAGCTGTTCCCCAAGAGATTGCTACAGGGATTCATGAGCAAACCTCTGCACAAGTTACCCCAAAATACCCATGCCTATCATTCCCCTACCACTAAGGTGGTATTTACTGTAGAAGTTCTTAAGAATGTAATCCAGAACAAGATCCAGAACAACTCCCAAGCATAGCACTCTGGCTGAACAATGGCTGCCATGACCAATAACACAGAGCATAAAGGTCAGCTGCCTAATTATGAACGAGTGACATGAAGCCAAATACTATGATGTTACAACAAAGCAGACAGTATATAGATTTAAGGGTCCCAAGTTACACCTCTGAGATAAACGTGAGGGATAGATGGCCACTTCACCATTTTTCACACCCCAGCTGGACTCATGTATCTGAGAGATACAGTAACATGGGAACTTTATAATGTTTGCAGAAATCATAGATGACCCTGCCACATGTGGCCATTGGCTCATTAATTTAACTAATTACAAAGACCTCTTACCCAATAGTTAATCACCTTCAGGCTTGAACTTGAACCAAACCACATGTGTGGTGAAACTCACGGAGTCTTAAAGCTAAATTATGATGCCGCCATATGCCATATCTGTAACACCTGTAATCACCTATATGACACAACTAAGGAGATACTTAGGAGTAAAAGTCTGAAATGACATCAGTACAAAACATGAGACCCCATTTGTATAATTCTTCACCTTTTTCTAAATGGGCAACAAAATTACCTTTTTTGGTCACCTTACCAATCCCATAAAGCAACAGCGGGCGAGTCTTATGCTCTCATTCAAAATACATGGGGCTAGAGACATATGAAAATATTTCCCTCAAGATACACAGTGATGGGGCACCTGGGTGTCTCAGTTAAGTGTCTGACTCTTTGACTCAGGTCATGATCTCAGGGTGGTGAGATCAAGCCTCACAACGAGCTCTGTGCTCAGTAGGGAGTCTGCTTGAGATTTTTCTCTCTCCCTTTCCCTTTGCTTCCCCCCCCCCATGCTCTCTCTCAAATAAATAAATAAATCTTTTAAAAAAAAGATACACAGTGATAAAAACACAGCCTATTTTCCTTTTTGCAAATCTGCAAGCACAGCAGTCCTAATTCTTTGATTTACAACATTTTAGAGTGGACTTTTGTTTGATGAGATGGCCCCCAGATGTTTACTAACATCTGGGCCAGCTTGATGCCCTGTAGGGACAAAGAGTGTGGAACCTGTCCATATTAACTGTGCAATGATGAATCCACAAGTCGATTGTCACACAGGACTTTCTGATGTCAGTCAAAGCAGAAATGTGTGGGAAACATCAGCCGAATCTACGTACGACGCAGGAACAACACAAGTGCGTGCATTAGGAGTCATAAAGTAACATCATGGGCACTTGTCACCAGGAACACCATTAGTTTATAAAAATGGAAGTAGAGCCTATCATTACTTCATCAGTCTACTCAATCTTCATTGGAAATAAATAGACACAGATTTGCCATTGCATTCCCAGTTACAACATGAATAAAGACACTGCACATCCAGTGACAGTTCAAGCAAATGACCCATTATAAGGCAATAATTTGACCTGAAGCCACTCTGCCAGGACCCCTGGGACTGGAAGCATTACAGGGAGAAAAGCCGATAGGATCCTGAAGATCTGGGTTCCAGGCTCTGCCCTGCTGCCTCCCCAGCCCTGTGAACTTGGTTGGGCAGGTCATCTCATGGTTCTGAGTGCCCCCCCTTCTCCTCAGCAAAACTGTGGTTATAAATATCCCCTTTAATTCCTTCAGTGATAGTTATGAAAATGAAGTGGGACACCGCACTTAAAGGTTGTATACGTGTCGTACAAACAGGAGAAACTAAAATGCAGACTTATCTCTGCGACTGTTTAATGCAGGCTGCTGGGTAACCCTGTGCTGAACTCTCCTGGCCTGTGCCAGATAATTAAGTGCCACTATCGTCGATAGGAAACATCTAGTGGGGGCCTGCTATGGGCTTCATTACACAGTGGCGCGTATGGTTCACTGGTGTTTTCATGTGTGTACTTCTGGTCTTCTTTACGCAATTGTATGCTCATCCACAGGCAAGAACCTGTTTGCCTGCAGGTATATATCTGAATATACACCTTGGCTCAGTAAAACAAAGAGTACATAATAAACTCCTAATAAATAGGTAACTTACTCATCTTAGAAACCAATCAAACATAGAGAAGTAGAAGGGTGGTAAAATAAATAGAAATAAATAGAGAAATAAAATGAAACGCTTCCTTGTGGGAAATCTTAAGATTTTTTTTTTTAAGGGATGGGCACAATAGCAGCATTTCCTTCTGTAATCTCATATAGAAGGATGTTTAAATAAAAAAAAAAAATACCTACCAAGGGTCTTCATCAAGCTATTCCACTTAAGAGCATTAATGCTAAGTATGCAAACGTTCGCCTGACTGATCATTAAGGTATCAAGAACTAATTTTCCTCCTTTTAAGAGCTTATATGTCACATCCCACCCCTTGGGCCTTCCAGAAATGCATTTAAATGCCTAACTGGGAGAAAGAAAAAGCATTCCAGACAGCCAGGTGTTAGTGATTCCGCCATTAAAACTTCAGTTATAAAATATCCCCCACAATTGTAAAACATTTCAGTCATTAGAAGATCATAAATAGATTAAGATGACATTTTAAATTATGACACCATGTGTATAAAATGTACATTGTTCATCACAATATCCCAGATGACTATGACTCTGATGATCTGAAGTTGAAGATAAAGTGCATGTGTTATTTACTTTGAGACCCAAAAGCAAAAGACAGGGAGGGAGGACGGTAGGAAAAGCAGATAACCAGGTAGAAATTGTGAATGCCGCATCCCTCCTGAGGCAAAGAAAGACTTTGGGTTCATTTTGCAATAACACTCATTTGCTGCTCCTTGAGAAAAAAAATAAATCCTGTTTCATTTTTAGAGGATCAGGCCAAAATATAAAAGAAAGTAAGCCCCAAAGCATAATTTTGAAACCATCACCTAAAATGTCATGGTACCTGCTCTTCTTTGAGCTAAATGAAAGGTTATAATTAGAGTTCACTATTAATTTATGTTTAAAACTAGAAAAGTAGCTCATGACTCTTTTTCCATGTCGCACATACCCACAACTACCTCTCAATGTCAACTCATTTCTCCTATTTGCACTACGTACTAAATGTGCAAAGCATGGCTCCTCCTTGAAGGTATAGCTTCCCCTTTTCAGGGACTGTGGCAGCTTGCTCTAAAGAAGAGAAGTACATCTGACCACCATCATCAGAAGAGAGGGCAGAGTCCCAGATGAAAGAAACCTAAATTTTATAATTACTTACAAAATAGTTATAAAAATCAATAATATAAATACTTCAGTCTTGCTTGCAAACCCATGCCTTTCAACTAAATCTTACTAAGGAAGCACATTCCTCTTAGGATTTAAGTTACATATTTTGGGAAATGTGTTCTAGGGTTAGTGTACCTAATATAAGTCTATACTAGCTGATTCACATGAAGGATTAGGCCCATTCACGAGATCATAACAGGTAGTCAGGAAGTTTGGGAGTATTCAGGACACCCTATGTGATTCTGCTGTGTTCATTGGTAACTCCTGGCAAGTAGGCAGGAGCAGATGTGTGTAGATATGGATTTAGGCATATAGTTAACAATGGATACAATTTAATGTTGTCCTGAGAATTTTTTTAAATGTTATTAGGACAAGGAAAGTGCAAATGGCAAGGCATTGGAAAACCCGATATAAACGTTCCCCTTCAAATTTCTTCTCTCAGAATCAACTATGAAATTTCCCCCGTTCCTATCTAGATTATCCTGTTCTTTGGAACAACTGTTCTCAAAGAGTATTCAAAACGTAAGGCATAAGTTCATAATGTGGACCCATTAGATGCTCCAAAAGGATCATGTTAGTGAACATAATTAAAGGTCCATTCATTGGGACAATTATTCATTTATTCCATCTTGTTGGTCAGGGCGCACTTTTGAAAAATAACCACCAGATGTTTGGTAGATTAAAGGAATTAGAAGACATCAGGTCCAACACTTTCTGAAAACTGGACTGAATTGACTCAAATACCTTCTGTAATAAAGAGATAAGACACTGTACTCTATTAGGAAAGGAGTTGAAATCTACTTCCTTGTTAACACCATGTAGAGTAAGGCAAATCCATTTCCATAGAGCCGTTTAATGTTTTCGTTATTACAAACATTAAAGAGCAGGTGTTGAAAAAAGAGAAAAAAATACTTTGCAAATAGTCATAAAAGAAGGCGACCTCACATTCTCCAAGGCCAATTCTGCCACTGATGATTTGGTAGGTATGACTTAGGCCGTCACAAAGGGACTATTTTTCTGTCTGTATATATTAAAGGCTTGGGAATGAAAAATGATTTAATAAGGCCTGTGTCCAGCTTTTGTTTATTTTCTCCAAATTACCCCTTTACTGAGGAAGGCTACAGAAATACCCACTTCCACACTACCGAGGCCAAGTTCTCCCCATTGTGGGGAAGGATCCCACAATGGTCTCGAAGTTTACACAAGTCTTTCCACCATTATACCTCTTTCCTTTAGCTTGGACAAACCATTAGTAAATAATTCATTCCCAATAACTGAACACACCCTTTCTGAATGTCCTTATTAAATATCTTTTATGTTTGTGTCGATAACTGCCTCCCTGTTGGAGAAAATCTATGCTTATATGAGAGCTTAATGGGCAGAGAACATGGCTTCATTTGATTTTCATGGAGGATGGCCCATCATCATGTTTCTTGATAGACTCTGGCTTTATACATCTTAAGTGTTTTTTTCAAGAATATCTTTCTATCTAATGCACAAGGGAATATGCCTTTATTCAAAATTCCCTAGTAAGAGCCAGAGTATCTTCTTACATTATAGTAACATGGCGGGGGTGGGGGGAGGTGGTGGCAAATCTGGTCACAGAATTTTACAAGTTTATAAAGAGTTCTACCCAAATGAATGGACTGGAAATTACACCAGGAGGCTGAGCTCTTTGAACCTGTCTTGATGCAGGGCTTATTTTCTGGGCGTTTCTCCTTTTTCTAATACAAAACTAATCCTAAACCATTAATTCCACCACAACAAGGAAATTCAAATGGAATTAAAGTCCATATAGATCTGGCAGGCATGGCTGTGGCTGGGGTTCCTCCAGAGGAAATTTGGTTTTTTGCTGATCTTATTATAGAGCTCAGAGAACAGAATTTTAGTTTTAGCAAGGACTTTTTCCTCCCTTGGAAATGAATTAACAATGGTGTCACCAGAGAATGTTTATGAATACAATGCTAAAAAGCAGACCAAACAAAACACATTTTATTTCTGCTTACTAAGAACGTGTTACCTTTCCTAACAGGGGCAGGCTGGCACAATTTTGTTTTAATAAATATTTTCGCTGTTATTGTTAAATGCTTATCACTACAGAAGATACCAAAGAACTGCAGGATCTCTGTCCTCCGTCTGTTGAGCATCTTAGATTAAGATAACCGAATCTATAATGCAGGGCACAATACGCCGGATTACATGAGGGGGGCATCTAACGAGGTTCTCAAAGAATTCAGAACAGGGTCTTTGCGGAATCTAGAGAAACTAGTGGCTGAGCAAGAGTTCCCATAAAGATGGAATTTGGGCTAACCTTTGAAAGAAGGATGAGTTTGGACAGATATCCAAACTAAAATCATATGAATGAAGTAAGTTTAAACACACCTGTCTGCTGGGTGTTCCTGTGGCTGAAGGAACTACTCACTGTGGAGCAGGAGTGAGCGGCTGAGGGCCGGAAGCTCTTTGGCTGGTCTCATCCTTCACTGCTGCTCACCCCACCCTCACTCTGGTCTCTCAGAAGAGCTGCCAAGAAATTCAACATACTGGTACCTCCTAGAATGAGGAGGGAAAACTACTGCCAATGCTCTCATTTAAAAAATGTGGGGGAAGTGTGGAAAAACTGAGGCCCAAAGACAAGAAATGCCCAAGGTCACTGGGCTGGTTAATGGTCAGGCAGGGGTTAGGATCCAGTCATCCAAATTCCAGCCCACTGTGCCTTCTCCCGCCCCGCATGGTCCTTTGCTCCTCAGGCTGACAAATTAGGCATCCTAAAATGATACGATGTGTCTGATGAAGAATTGCCCGTGGGGAAGACTTCATTGTCTTTTTCACCTACCATACTGTGTCGAATACTGATGTTTGTAGACTGATGGAAGAACTGGCAGCAGGAAATGTATGCTATGGCAACTCTTTGAATGCGGGCCAGAAAGAGAATAAAAAGTGTAGGGTGACCTACCGCACATCTACATTGCTTCCCCAATTAACTCCAACAGACTTTGTCTGGGATGAAATGATTTAGTCTCAATGCAAGGTCAGTCCCACATATCCAGAATAAAGATTGCCGAATATGCTTATTTGAGCTGAATTACATTTGGTAGTTCAATAATATGAATTTACTGCCTTTTCAAGAGGGACTCTAGCACTGGGGAGAACTTTAAAATGTATCACACTTAAAACATAAAATTAAATTCAATTAACTTTTATTGGGAGGCTAATACACTAGTACCCTAGAGGGAGAAACGAAGCTCTCAGCTTTCCCAAGATTTTCAAACCATGTCCCTGGAATCCAGGCCAAAGATACTGGCCTGGCTCACCCCCTCATAAAGAGCATCATGGGTGAGTTTAACATCTGTACTCGGTGGACAGGACCATGACTATAAGTCTCCAACTAAAAGACTCTCAGAGGCATAAAACCTGGAATAATAAACAGACAGAAAATACTACCTAACTATCAAATAAAAGACAAAAACCAACACACGGATGGAAGCACGAGAGGGTCCCAGAGACCATATGCTCTTCATTAAACTTTCTTATCTTTGGGCTAACAGGATAAAGGTTCACCTATTTTTAAAATATATTTGGCACAATTAGCCATTCACAATGACTTAATAGAGATTCTTAAGCCAAGACTGTCCCTATTAACCCCCTTAACATACAGATACAGTCAGAGTTTGTAGACAATAAGACAATAATTCTTCCCTTTGTGACTGCATAGAGAACAAATTATGATGTCAGCAGCTTGGACTGTGGAAGAAACTGGATTCTGAAGACTGAACACCTATATGCTGGAGATAGCATGAAGTCATCTCATTTACCCATTTAATACATATTTATAAGTACCTACCACATGCCAGGTACTGTACTAAGCACTGGGGATTCACGGGTAAGTAAAACCAATGATCATTGCCCTTATGGTACAAAAAGAAGAGAATGGGAAGAATACAGAAATCAAAAACGACATGCCCCAAACAAACAAAGAAAACCCAATATCTCTTTAAAGTCAGGGTTAAATTCTCTATAGAGCTGGTTGGAATCTAAGACTGTATTCATCTCCTGTTGCTGCTGTGACAAACGAGCACAAACTTAGCGGTTTCCACAACATGAGTCTATTGTCTCAACTTCTGGAGGTCAGAAGGCTGACAAGAGTTCTCCTACACGGTAAAACTGTCAGCAAGGCAGTTTCCTTCTAGAGGCTCTAAAGAGACAATCCAGTTCTTTGCCTGTTTTAGCTTCTCATGGCTGGCTTGTCTATAAGCTGTCTTCCTTGTCCTGTGTCCCCTTCCTGCATCTTCCAAGTGCTTCACTCCAATCTCTGCTTCCTCATCACACCACTTCCTCCTCTGACCCTGACATCTACCTCCCAATTCCCTCTCATAAGGACCACTGCGGTCACCTCAGACCCACACATATAATCCAGGGTAATCTCCCTTTCACAAGTTCCATAACTTAGTCACATCTGCAAAGTCCCCTTTGCCATGTAAGGTCATAGTCATAGGTTCTGGGAATTGGGACATGGGCACACTTGGGTGACCATTTCTTAGCCAACCACAAAGACCAATTATAATACCCCAAACTGTAGGGAAATAGAAATGATCTAAGCTCTTGGGAATAGGACCAGCAAGCATAGCAGTGGTATTTTCTACTTAATAATATTCATATTCCTGGGATACCTGGTGGCTCAGTCAGCTAAGCGTCTGCCTTCAGCTCAGGTCGTGATCCTGGGGTCCTGGGATGGAGCCCTATATCGGGCTTCCCGCTCAGCAGGGAGTCTGCTTCTCCCTCTCTCTCTGCCCTCCCCCCTGCTTGTGCTCACTCATTCTCTCTCTCAAACAAATACATTTTAAAAATAATAATGTTCATATTCCCTACCAGAAAGCAGTGAAAACCAGTGGTTAAGAACACGCACTTTGGGGTGAAATACACTAAGTTTTCAGAACAGCTCAACTCAACACCTGGATGAATATAGTCAAGTCAACCTCTCTAAACCTCACTTCCCTTATCCCCAAAATGGACAGCCCAATAGTACTCCCTTTGCAGGTTTGTTATGAGGATTAGTAAGACGGATACATATAAAGCACTTACTGTGGCATGTACTAAGCATTCCATAAAAGCTATTATTGTGTTGTTATTACTTATTAAATCACTGGCCACCCAGCCTGGACTTGAACCTGTGGCTGGGTATGTTGGAGGACTCCATCGGCACAGGTAAGTGAAATTCTCAGAATGCTCTTTCCCNACTTGAAATCCAGTTTACCCTGCAAGCCTTTGCTTTATATGCCTTCTCTGCTTCCCAGCTGGGAGTACTACTCCCCCCCTTCCCTCTGACCTCCAAGAGTGTATCTACCACCCATTTAAGAATATCATGTTATGTCTTGTCACTTCTAGTTTGTTATTTTATTGGTAAGCACCATATGTAGATTACAAACTGCTTGAGGGCACAGATTTGAAGGCAGGGACTGCTATACTAGTACTTAGCGCAGAGATGTGTCCACAGTAGATAATCAATGAAATGGTTAAATAAACTGATTACAGAGTTTATTCCTCACAGATCTGCTGGGGAAACACAATTCCACATTTCACATTAAAGGGGAGCCAGCTGTACGCCCCTGAGGTATTCTGCAACCTTGAAGTCAAGCTTCCTAAACCAGTTTAATCCTCACCGCCCTTCAGCATTATGGACTGAGAGTTGCCCTATCCCAGGATGATGAAGTCCCCTCTACTTCAGCTATATAGCAAGAAGTTCGAGTATCAGCTGCACACCAATGGAAAACAGGAAGCAGGCTTCTCTTTGGACAAAGAATTGAACAAAGAGCACACACCAGTCAAAGCCAGTTTGAACCAGTCTGGGCTGCTCCGAAATCCTCCCAGCCTCTCTCCCAAGCTGGCACAAAGACAAGAAGAACATCATGGACTCCAATCTTTGGCCTTCTAACCAGGAAAGGACTTGTGAAGGTGAATGGTTTGCAGACGAAGGGGATATAAAAGAGACAAAACCAGGATAAAAATTAAATAAAAAGTAGCTGTCTTAAACTGTAATTGCAGTCCTCTGCTGAGCACGCTTGCAGATATATAAATGTGATTTACCATCAGCTTGCAACTACAAATCAGGTCTTGAGAAACACTTGTGCTATGAAATTGTTTAATCTCATCAAGCTCTGCTTTCACAGCAAGCCATAAATCACAAAGTCTTTGTTATCATAGACCTCCACCAGCGCCTCTCTGGCAGGCTATGGATCGTGGGTATATATAATCTTGACTGCACAAACACTGGGGTCGGCGCAGGCTGAAATACTTTCATAATAGCCACTGTGCAGCTGGTGGAACACAAGCCTATGATGGATATCTCATTTCCTACAGTCGGCATCTATTTCGAGCAAATTATTACCACATAAATTTCTTGTCAACAGAAACGGCCAATTAATTAAGTTAAAAATTTACTTGTGATCACATCTACAAACCAAATAGAACTGCAAGGCAATTTTCCAGTTACTGAATATACTGCAGGTCAGTTTAATGAATAATTTTTAACTTTGTCATAAACTCAAAGACAGGCTAATATCTCCAGAAACCTGAATGGAGACCAGCTGCCGACAGATTTACACAAAATATATTTATGTGGAATTTGATTGCTGACATCTGGGGACAGAAATAAACTTTCTATAATTACAGAGGCATCTTTGCCATATATATGAATTTCTTTCACCAAAAAATGCAAATCCAACCCCAGGAAGTGTATTTACATTTTCAGATAGGGCTGCAATGGGGTGGATGGCTCTTGAAAAAACCATAGCATTAAATTCCTATGCTAGTGATGGGTTTTTTATCATGGGAGAAGACAATAACAAGCAAAGACCTGTCCATCACTGTCCCCCAACTTCCACACCCAAAAAATCGGGATGCTTTCTCTCTTTGTAAGCCATGTAAGCCACTCAGCACATGTCCCACAGTGGAGGTAGCGGCGAGAGGATTTAAAGCTCTGTCAGGTGGGGCAGATTGACAAAGCTTCCTCTTAGGGTTTTATGCATATAAAACAGATCCACATGGAAATGAGGCCAGCAGAGGGCCCTTCATAATTCCTGCTCTAACCCTAACTCTGAGCTAAAGAAAATCCATGAGTGTGGGTCATTCTCCAGGTGAGTATAAAGGATATGGATTTGGGGAACACGTGAGATATGACTGCTAACAGTGATTTACTCAACCAGCCACCCATTGGATATGGGATTATGACTTTCTTTAGAGCCATTATCTATCCCAAATGCAAAGGACATTCAAGATCCCTCCAATTACAGTCCCCGTCTAAGAATTTCACTGCTCCCAACTCCCAACCTGTCAATGCTAAACATTACATCTAAGATGATCGCCATGGCTCTTCTTCAACCTTGAAAAGACCTTTGCTCTCCAACAGTACATTTCCTCCTACACAAAACTTGAGAGCAAATCATCCTACCCTGGATAGAATGAGCTGTAGTGAGTTCCCAGTCCCTGAAGTGTTCAAGAAGACATCAGACAACCACTTGGTGGGGATGTTGTAATGGAGATCCCATGTGTGTGTGTGTATGTGTGATGAGTTGGACTCAGGAACCATCAAGGCTTCCCAGCACTGGAAGCCTCAATTCTATGATGGTTATTTGTGCCCTTGTCAGTAAGCTTCTTGAAGGCAGGGCTCATCTCATTCATAGTCACAGTTACCCCAATACTTTTAAAAAGAAGGGGGAAAAAGTAGGTTCTCTAAAAAAATGTTACTATGGATGATTTCATGAAATTGTTCTCATACTTGCTACACTCAATTCCAGGTGGCATTCAACACATTACTGAACCATTATCATCAATATGAAAAAACAATGATTGTGGCCTATTATGTTAAGGTGCTTTATTTTAATTCTGAGAATTCCAGGAGGTAGACTACTTCTGTCCCAGATCAATTTTAATCAAGGAAAACAAGTCACACTGAGCTCATAGTACACCCTAAATAAACAGGGCTAAGTAAATGAATGACCAATGTACAAACTACAAAATAAGAGAGAAAATAAATGTTAAATACATGGAATGGATAATTTCCAATGTCAGAGGGGACACCACAAAAAGTTTTAAGATTTTCAGAATTGGAAGTTTACACAGAGGTAATCCCATATGATTGTGTATTCCACCACTGTGGAAACCAAACCCTCTACTACCAAGGATGAAATGGCTTGCCCAAGGTCACCAAACTAGAAGGTGGCCAAAACGGAATGGTAACCAGCTGTGCTAAATACCTGCCCATCATTCTTTCCAGAACAACCCAGACCCATAATCTATCGCACCCCATAATCGCTTTTTTTTCCTACTTAATTCCATGTGCCTTGAATCAAATTATAGCATCCCTTGCCTGGCTCAGGCCTTGGCTCCCTATGTCTCTAGATTCTCTGAGAAGAGAACATGTTTCAAAATATCCCCTTGACAATGTTCTTAACTGTGGGGACATTGTCTAAACAACTAATATTGCCAGTAATCTACTCTGGCTCTCCCATACATGAAAGTATCTTTCTGTCACATACACACCCCCAAATAAGGGTTAAATGCACAAGTTGGCCAGATTCAAATCTTGGATTAACCATTTACTAGTGATGTGGCCTTGGGTTGGTTACTTAACCTCCCAGTGCCTCAGTTTCTTTGTCTATAATTGGTTCTAAAGTAGAATCGATCTCATAGTGTTGTTATGAACATTAAATTAGATAATGCATGTAACACTTTTAAAACAATGTCCATAAGAAGTACTTCTTGTTTAATCCTTAGCCTGTATCAACTTTTGGCATAGTAAATCTCATATTCTTACTGAAGCTACACAAGCTTTGTATCTTTTCAAGTGTCCTGCATTTACGTTGCGGAAGTTTCATTATTAACAATAAAACAATGATGAGGAGGAGGACAATGATAATAGCAGATACCATTCTTTGCCTATATTCTGTTCTAGGCCCTGCTGTAAACACTTTACATTCATTATCAATAGCCCTAGGAGGCAAATATTCTTATTCTCTCCAAATTACAGATGTGACTTACAAAGCTAAGTAACTTATCCAAGGTCATCCAGGTATAATCGGTCAAACTCTAGGTTCATGCTCTTGCAATTTATGGTTACCGTATTTGGTCAGCAACTCCTTACAGCAATTCCTTTAAATGGGAATTTTTCCCATTTAAATAATACTATTGATGTTGCTCATGCCCTCCTTTGTCCTCCATTTTTCTCGAACAGTTTTAATCATTATTCCTCTCCTCAAGGACCTTACAGCTGAAACAAGGAAGTAGGATAAATGCATATAAAATTCACATCCAAATAAAAAATCCAAACTTGTTCGAATCTATCCAGCTCCATCATACCTACTTCTCTCCAGTTGATCATAATAGTTTTTGAGAGCATATATAACCATAGCACCAAATCACTGTTTAAATATTTCAGGAAAAATTTAAAAGAATATTCCAGGGAAATTCAATTAGCTTGTGAGTTCAAACTTAGAACACACAGTACTGGTTTTTAGGAGAACAGGACGGGCCAGGGGAGGTTCCATAGAAGAGCTTTTGTGAAATTAGAGTGAGGATTTCTGTAAAAGATAGTGTTTTAACAAAGAAACAATGGTCAAAAAATCAGGGAATTACCTATATGACGTCTGAATGCTATTAACAAAGGCAGGTAATAGGCTATGGTGAGTCACGGCTGACTGTCAGATTATCTTGAGCACCACGCTGCCAGAGTGTCAAGGTCAGGATAAGACGGGAATAAAGCGGCAGTAAAGAAAGCTTGTCCCCAAGCCAACCTGCTGACCACTAGTGTACAGGTGACATGATGATTATATCACGGTCTTCTATGTGTAGAACACTTCATAGTTTATAAAGCACTTTCACGGTCATTATTGCATTGCGTTTTTAAAGAATTTCCTGTGGAAGATTTAGTAACGAACAAGCCTGCAGAGGAAAACTTCACTTTCACGAGAACATTTCCACAGTTTAAGAAAAGATACTTATTTTGAATTGAGTAACCCACATGAGAACAGATAAACACAGGAGATGATGATTTATTAATTAAGTATGCATCTCAGATACTATCCTGAGGAAACAAATTAATACACAGGTCTCTACATTCAAAGAGCCCTCAGGCTAGATGAGGGAAGAACGCACATACATCGTAAAGAGCACAATTACTACTACGCATGGTACCAATGCAAGGCGCAGTAACTACTGCTGAACTCCAGATGAGCAGAAATGATTTCTAGGTGGAACACTGAAGAAATACACCACCAAAGATGGAGGATTTGAGCTGGGCCTTCAAGAATCCTTAGAATTTGGAAAGTCAGGAGGGAAAACGTGAGGTTACGTAGACAGCATACATATAAGCCTATGCATATTTATTTTCATACTTCAAAAAAATTCTTGAATTTCTTTTTTTTTTTTTTTTTAAGATTTTATTTATTTATTCGACAGGATAGAGACAGCCAGCAAGAGAGGGAACACAAGCAGGGGGAGTGGGAGAGGAAGAAGCAGGCTCACAGCAGAGGAGCCTGATGTGGGGCTCGATCCCATAATGCCGGGATCACGCCCTGAGCCGAAGGCAGACGCTTAACCACTGTGCCACCCAGGCGCCCCTCTTGAATTTCTTAAATAAAATTGTGCTATAGAATTTCCTCCCCTTATACATAGTAAAATAAAAAGAAACTAGTAAAAAACATCAAAACACGTAAATAGAAACTAAACAAGGCCAGGGACATAAGCTAACGCAGTAAGATTTAGAAACTGGAATTTCATGAAAGAGACAGAGATGCTTTGGCAGAGGCATACACAACTCATTTCCACATAATGCTATCAGTCACTACTAATTATACAGGGAAATCCACAAAATCCTATGAATTCTCATGAATGCTTTCGAATCTGAAGAGAAGCAGACTTCATACAGGCATTCTCATTTCCTCTAAGTAATGAATTAAATAACTATAAGAAAAAACAGGTGAAACACAGAAGACTAACAAGTGAGCAGACTCTCAAGGGTGTGAAGATTACAAGTCAGCATGGTGAATTGGAAAAGTAATCCAAACTCCCAAAGTAAACCTTAATGGAGGACATTTCACAGAATGTCACATAAGAAAACTGAGGCTGAGTTCTGACACAGGTCACACTGCCCCTCAGCAGACCTAGTCTCCTCCCAAGCCATTTCTCAAGTGATAAAACATGGACTACTTCTCAGACTGACTCTGAGGGTAAAAGAAACTGGTTTTATATAAGATGAAAAGATAATTAAGAAGCCATCCACTGCAGGGGGGCCTGGGTGGCTCAGTCAGTTAAGCGTCCAACTCTTGAAATCAGCTCAGGTCATGATCTCAGGGTCATGAGACTGAGCCCCATATTGGGTTCTGCACTGAGTGTGGAGCCTGCTTAAGATTCTCTCCCTCCCCTCTCCCCTCCCCCACTCTGACCCCCACTCGCCTGGGGACATGCTCACTTTCTCTCAAAAAAAAAAAAAAAAAAAAGAAGCAGCAGCAGCAGCAGCAGCAGCTATCCACTGCATATTTTCAGGGCCACTCAAGCATTATCAGAAGGAAAAGAAATAGCATGGCAAACATACAGGCCTGTTGGAAAATAACAACAACAAAACCAGGAAAGGGAAGACAGAAGCATATCATGCAAAAGACAAAGAACCCAACATCTCAAGGACCAGGAAAAATATCATAATAGCTTTATGCTATAAAACAACTTAATGAGAACAAGACTTTAATAAAAGAGGGGCTCAACTGAATGCAATTCAACTGAATGACCATTCTGCCCAAGACACCCTACCTCTTCCACCAATTACAACTAAAAACTCTGCATAAAATACCCGATGATCCTGAGAAGCAAACAAAAGCAGGTGTATTGTGGAGAAGCTACCTACCAACAAGTGAATTTGCAGGTTTCTCTTTTTTTCTTGTGACTGTTCCCAGCTGCAGGCCCCAATCACAGAGCTGCGTGATCGAGCAGCGCTATGGAAAGCTACATCTCTGCTTCCTATTTTCCACCTTCAATTCCTAAGCTTAAGACGTGAGAAAGGGTGTCCTTAAGGATTGGAAGGCATAAAAGGAATTCCATCATGGAGAGAGTGTAGAAGGGAATTTTCCAATCCTGTATACAAAACCACACAAGTTTCTGGCTCACCTCTGAGTTCGGCATGTGAAGGATATATCCAACGCATTTTAGTAATGAGAAGTTAATTAAGACTGAAAACCACCACCCATGCTCCATACTAGCTCCCAGGGGGTCCGTGCACAAAACAAACCAAAGGAGGATGCCAAAGTCTTTGGCACGTGAACTGAGATTGGAACCCACACAAGGCGAGGCAGAATCTGTGCTCTGAAAAGTGAGGCTGATTCCCTGCTAAAACAAAGAAAAATCAACATTGTTCTTAGGGTTATAACACAGCCCAATATGAAAGAAATATAATGTTCAAAATGTCCAAGATACAATCCAAAAGTTATTCAGTATACAAAGAAGTAGCAAAATGTGACCAATACTGAAGGGAAAAGACAATCAGTAGATACCAACTCAAGATGACCTAGTTGCTGAAATTATCAAATAAAGACTTCAAAGCTGCTATTAAAAACATGCTTCATGAAGTAAAGTTAAATATGACTGAAATTAATGGAAAAGTAGTTCTCAAGAGAGAAACAGAAAATATTTTTAAAAATTGGAGGTTTTAGAACTAGGAAATGTACTTTTTGAAATAAAACACTCATTGGCCAGTATCAACAGCAGAACAGAGATAATGGAGGAAAGATCCAGCAAACTTGAAGATAAATGAAAATAAGTTATCCACTGGGGTGCCAGGGTGCTCAGTTGGTTAAGCATCTGCCTTCGGCTCAGGTCATGATCTCAGGTTCCTGGGATCAAGCCCCACGTCAGCCACCCTGCTCAGTGGGGAGTCTGCTTCTCCTCCCTCTGCCCCTGCTCATGTGTTCTCTCTCTGCTCACTCTCTCTCAAATAAATAAATAAAATCTTTTTTAAAAAATAAAGAAAGAAAATAAATGATCCAAGCTGAAAAACAGAAAAAAAAATTGAAACAAAACAGAATCTCAAGAACCTATGGGACAGTATCAAAAGGTCTAACATATGCATCACTATAATAACATAAATAAAGAAGAGATTGTATAGAAAACATTTTAAAAAATGTACAAAAACTTAACAAATTGAGTGAAAACAAAGTTTAACATATTCAAGAATCTTGGCCAGCCCCCAACAGGATAAACCCAAAAACAATTTTTTGAATGGACTAAAAAAGAAAACCTAAGGAAATAAAACCATATCACTCTGAACTAAAAAGCAATTTGGAAAGATGAAAGAATAGAAAGGTGACACTAAAAATCAAATTACTGAGAGGAAAAAAAAAAGATTGAGATGATCACAGTAAATGCACATGAAAAAAAGATAAATTAAAGGTCTCAGCTAATACTCATAGAAAATAAAGATGCTGGGGCACCTGAGTAGCTCAGTTGGTTAAGTGTCTGTCTTCAGCTCAGGTCATGATCCCGGGGTCCTGGGATGGAGCCCCACAACTGGCTGTCTGCTCAGTGGGGCATCTCCTTTCCTTCTCCCTCTGCCCCTCCCCCTGCTTGTTCTCTTTCTCTCTCTCAAATAAATAAAATCTTCAAAATAGTTTTTTTAAAATGCTATTTGTATTCTTACAGAAAAAGAAAAGGAACAGAAAGCATATTCAAGTCTACACTACAAAAAAAAAAGTCTCTAAAATGAAGAAAAAAAATCTGTAGATCACAAGAGCTTACCGGGTTTCATGGAAATAATACACAAGATAATCCAGAGTTAGATGAATCTTAAGGAAGCTACTGAAATTCAGGGGAAAAAGACTGTACAGACATCCAGGTAGGAGAATCACCTATAATGAAGAAAGGCCAACCGCATTCTTACCCAGAATCACATTTAATGTCAGGAGAAAATGAAGAAATATTTATAAAATTATTTTTTAAAATAGTGTTATATCCTAAAAATATTATACCCAACCCATATGTCATTCAAATATAGCAGAAACACAGAACTTAAAGAATCCAGAGGCTGTGTGCTCTTTATGAAAAAGGAAATATCATGAGAAGAAAATCCAGCTAATTAGAGTTTAAAAACAATTTAGGAATGAAAGCTATAATCACAAAAACTGGTAATGAGTCCTGAGTTCACTTAGATATAGAATCAATACTAAACAAATATGGAAAGCACTGTTACAAATGTTAACACAACTGTCATTGACAATATAAAGATAAGGTAACTAACAAAAATTGAGAGGTATGGGGAGTGGTAGGGGAAGCTGTGATCTTCATCCTTCAAAGCAGATAGTCAGTGATCTTGTCTAAAATTGACACATATGGTTAAAGAAATAACTGCTCCAATTTCAAAACATGCATAGTCTCTTTTCCTCCCAGTAGAGTACTGGTCAATCCAATTATAAAAGTAGGAGTGTTCCATCTTTCCCTCTTTCTTTCTGTACATAGCAAAACTGCTCTCACAAAGATTAAATCTGTTCTAACTAAACAAGTACTACGGGGCTATATTCTCACTAAACAAGATAACTATCTAGAAAGAACAAACACATTTAAAATGTACACAATTTTCTACCTGACTTTGCAAAGACACATGTGCACACACGCACATACACACACACATTCATGCAATATCCACCTCTTATGTGTGGTTCTGCATGGCCTGTTCCCAAGAAGTGGTTGTACTCCTACAGAACTGGTCACTTGTAAAATATCCCAATTGGCTTTCAAATGAATATATACAGATTGCACGCCAGGCCCATTATAGCCAGATGATCTAATTTGATGTTAGAAATGTCATTTCTCAACTCATTTCTTTAATTCTTCCAATTTATATGCAATAAGTTTAGATAGGATTAACTAAAAAGAGGAAATACGTGCAAATATATTTTTCTTCCTGGTGTGTTTTATTTTAAGATCTTCATAAAAGACTCATATAATGACTCATTCTAACACCTGAAACTCGTGATATTGAAACAGTTTATGATACACTATGAATGACTCAGATACCATTAAGACAGTAGAGTTGGAATATCAAATGACATTGATAAATGTCTTCAAATGTTCAGAAATGTATATCTTGCTTTATCTGAAAAAAAAAGACAGTTTATAGAAATCCATAAAAGAATATAAAAATACATGAAGATAATAAAAACCACAACAATAGAAATACTTGTTGGATGTATTCTGTTAAGAACCTAACACGGATCATCTCATTTCATCCTGAAATGTCCCCAGTAGTTAATGTTTTTTTCATTCACCTCATCCAGGGATATTGTATGGAAAAAATACTGGAGGAGATAGGACATGAGGCTCTGTGATTATCACTCAGGATTCCTGGGACTTTGATCTCAAGTGAAGTTAGGTGGGAATGACATGCTGTCTTCTCAGGGGGGTATAAAGGAAAACCAACAGTCGCTCTCTATTCTTTCGTGGGTCCCTCAGGCTGGGATGGAGCCGAGGGACCAATGGAGCCTCTAAACATCTTAGCTTTTCTCACTGGATGACTCCACATGTAAGTTAGGGGTCCCTTCATTCACTCCGAATCAAGGTTCACTCTTCTGCTCGCCTAGATTAAACCCCCATTTTATACACTTTAAGCTGCAGCTCTCCCTTGGTCATGCACTTATGGAATTAATTAGGCAAAAATAATTATAGTCTTGGGGTAAAAGTACCTTCCAAAGTTCTGCTGACTCCACCTAGGTTTTACTTTAGATTTTCCAGTATGCATGTGATTGTGTGTACATGCACAACTCAACAATGTACAGGCCCTATTTTGTGTCTACTGAACCTATAATTCTGGCCAAAATGAGGTCACAGACTGACCAACAAGAAAACGATATAGAAGATCAATAAGGCTAAAGGAGAACATATTTATTTAATCACTGACATTGAGAACGTTCCTTTGCCATCGAGCAAAGGACTAGAAAGTTGAAAACTTCTGTTTCAACTGGAAAGCATGGAAATTTTTATAAGGCAGGAATTCTCGGTTACATGTACATCTGCAGAGAGATTGTTCAAGAAGTCACCCTGACTTGGTCTGGATAGCTTAGTGTTTAGCATTTGGGCAAAGGACAAGGGGGAAAGAGATGGCTAGTCTTTCTTTTGTGATTATCTCCACTGCACTTATCAAATCAATAACAATAATAATTATTATTGATGGAGGCCTTACCACTGATTAACAGGCCAAGTTAATTGCTTCTGTGAGCTCACACAACTCTTAAGTGTATATCATGGCGTCAGTAAAGAGCAGGCAACTGCCCCCCAGTTTTGTGGACAGGATGTGCAATGGCATTGATTTCCTTAGAGCTTTTAGATTGCAACCTGCAGTCCTTCCTGAGCCATTCTCAGCTGGAGACTTCCTCTGTTCTTTTTTAATGCTGCTCTGAACTGGAGCAAAGCAAGGTGCCCAGTGAGAAGCATTGAGTTGCCTCACAGAGAGGATTAAAATGCCCATTATGAGCTAAAGCTCGAGTCACAGCAAAAGGAAGAGAAGACAGGCCATAAAAAAGAATGGGCTGCAGGCAGTAAAATATTGATTGAGAGAAACTGAAAACACAACAGCATCCAAACTCCTTGCCCTGCTCCGTAAGATCTGAGCTCTGACAACCTCTTGACTTCGTAATATACCCTCTCGCTTCATGGCTAATAATGCTTCCACCACACTGGGCTTCCTCCTGGCTTTCTCATATGAGACACTCATTCCTACCTTGGGTCTCTGCACCTGCCTTTCTTCTACCTGAAACTTATGCTACCCCCAAACTTATTTTCATCATTTAGGCCTCGGCTTAAATGTCCTTTCTTCAGGGAGGCCTCTTCCGACCATCCTAGCCAAAGGAGCCCCTCTCCCCACCTGGATGCTTTCCATTGCACTGTGCTAATGCATATTTGCTTTGAGGCACCACCCAAGGTTAGAAAGTACATGGTTTATTTGTTTGCATCTTTACTGCCTGACTGTATCTATTAATATATTAACGATACAAAAGCAGAGACTGTTTGCCCTCCTCATTGCTATATCCCCAGTGTCCAGGACAGGGCCTGCATAAAGCAGATGCTCTGTAAATACGGACAGAAAAAATAATAATAATGGGTAGCAGACTGATCACATGGGAAATCAATATTTACCTCAAGGCTACTACTTCTGGCCCATTCCATATGGCAGTATGGGGTAGTGTTCAGAACATGTATCAGATAATAGGGCATCTAGGCTTATCTGTCACTTTACTGGCTGTGTAACCTTGAGCAATTTACTCACCTCTCTGGACCTCAGTTTCTACCTCTATAAATGGGTTTACAAAAAGGACCGATATTACAGGGCTAGAATTTGTAAAAATGTATGCAAAGGGCTTAGAATAATTCAACTTGTAGTAAAAGCTTAAGAAATGTTGCTGCTATTGTTGTTCCTATTCTAATTAATTCTTACTATATATCATAAAAAGTACTAGGGTCCAGGGAACCTTAAGGGATATGCATCACTTTTTTAAAAAGTCCTAATCTAACACAGTCTATTCATCCAAGATAACAGTGTGTATCTATGCGTGTTCTCTTCCATCTCAATATATCATGTAGTTGACAAGTTCAACAGCCGAGCAACCTCATCTTCTGGATAGACCAGTAAATTTGCACTGTCCATATCTTCATAGCCCTGCCCCTTTTCTGGCATACTCATGAGCAGCCCTTATGAATAATTTGGTTGGAGAAAGCAAAGTTTGCATTGTTGAAAGCTACGGAAGAGACTCTTAATTCAAACAGTATTAGGTTGGTGGATGAGGCAAATTGGAGCATGTAAAATTTATTGGACATCATAAAAGGGAAGCGGGGAGAGGGCCAAGGAGATGGGGGGGTTCGGTTACTGCTGAATTGCCAGCATAATAGCCTACCGCACATCGCAGTGTGCCACCCAGGCTAGGAAGCACTCTCCCTGATGATTGCTTTATGTCACCACTGATGCTACTGGCCCATCAACTATGACCCCAGGAGCAGCAAGCCCCATCATAAGAAAGGGAGAAATGTAAATTTCAAAATAGATATATAAATACTCGGTGGCCTAGCGTTCCATTAGTCATTTATATTCCTGACTTTGGAATGCAAAAATGCAAACCCAGGGCCCTTCTGAAGTCAGAAGTCAGGCAGAGTTCATATGATAATCTCCTCTGACAAGGGCTAAGCTGTGGCTGGCAATAAAACCTATGGGGCCAATGAGCTCACTAAACACACTGGGAGAAAACAGGCTGGATACACTCCCCACCTCCCACACTGTGTGGGGAGGGAAACTGACTGACTAATCAAGTCCATCCCACAACGTCAGAGATCTCCCTGATGCAACGGGGTCTAAGGACAGAGCTGATTTACTCACCAACAGGCTGACATCCCTGTAAGCAGAATGCCCCAAGGTTCATTCTCAAAGCTCTAAGGAGCATGGCATTTTTTTTCTGATTTACTGCCATTTTATTGCTGCTAGAAATGGACACAGTGCAGATGCCCACAGTTCTAAATGAAGGAAGTGATGCCCTTGATGCAGGTTCTCCTAATGTCCTCCTTAAAAATGAAATCGTTAAGAGTTACATCAGATTGAGTTTGATCTAACATAATGGGGGTGAAGGGAAGCAAAAGGGGAGAGAGTGGAAATACTACAAAGCTTAAGAAATGAAAATCTATTTGGTACAGACCCATGGAACAGAAATACAAAAGCATCTGCTAAGCCTGTCACATTCCTGAACATAGAGAAGAAAGAAACAGAGTGCCCAAAAATGAAGGAGCAGGAAGAAAGGAGATGATTTATCCCAACCTTCTTAAGGCAGAGAGGAAACTAAGACATGGGGGACTATGTCAAGAACACGGAGGTGATTAAAGGCAATTTTGCCCCAGAACCTGAACCTTCTAATTAACTCCTATTCCAGACCCTGGGCTGTCACATTTCATATTTTACGGGGGGTGGGGAGGAGGGGGTGTTCCACATTTATACTCATACTTACATAAATGCCCACCCTCCGGGTTTGCTGGTTACAGAAGGATTGTACATCATACACTAGGCTGAGATAAAGAAGATACTTTAGGAACTACCTAGCCAAATATATGTAAATCATTTCAATAGTAATATACAGTATTTGTGTCAATGGATTTCATGAACATTACTTAGGACAAGGTATAATAAGTATCCAAGGTAATAAGAAAAAAAGTGAACTGACTTAAAGAAAAACATTAAGTAACCAATAGTACCGGTGACTAGAGACTAGGAAGTACCATTCTAGAAATATCCTGAACATGTTTTCTAAGTTGATTGTGTCATATGAAACATTTGACACAAAACTCATTATTTTGCATATACTAGCAACAACCATGGATGGAACACAAGAATATTATGTGTATGGTGGAATATTATTCAGCCATTCAAAGGAATGAAAGTCTAACACATGGTACGACATAGATGAACCTTAAAATACAATGCTAACTAAAATCATTTGGACATGAAAAGGCAAATATTATATCATTACACTCATATGAGGCACCTTCAGCAGGAAAATTCATAGAGTTACAAAGCAAAATAGAGGTTACCAAGTGCTCAGGGGAGGGAGAATGAGAAGTTATCGCTTACTGGGGATGGAGTTTCTGTTAGGGTGATGAAAAGGTTTTCGAAATAGTCAGTGATGATAGTTGCATGATGCTGTGAATGTGATTGATGTCACTAAATATTTAAAATGGCAAATTTTATGTTATTATATTTTATAATTTTAAAAATTAATGACATAAAACAGAAACAATGGACTTACATACTTTAAATGGGTAAAACGTGTATCATGAGTATTGTATCTCAATAAAGCTGTTAGAAAACAAGGAATATTATGTATATGAAGTTAAGAGCATTCTTGCCTAGAGAGACGAGACTGCATATTGAGCTATGGAGATGCTTATTCATTATGGGATATCTTTCTATATCAAATCGTCTGTTTCATCACATCCCTGAATTGTCCCTAAAGAAAGAGGCATGGCCATCTTGGATTCAGATCATCTAAGAGACGTTACTTAAAATTTGAACTTACTAAAACTTTAATAATATGTCCTTCCTATATCACCGAAGAGCTACCTGGGAACTCCCAGACTATATTCATTTGGATCATTACCCAGAGACTGAACGTTCTCTGGGATCAAAATAAATTGATCTCTTATTATAGCTCTAGTTTTGAAATTCTAATGTATTGAGTTTGGAAATGAAGTCTCCAATGATCATCCATTCAATTTATATAAAGATGTATTTCCTAAAACTTATGAAAAATGCCACATTGTACCAAACAGAAAGTTAGTAATGACATTATACCAAATAGATGTTAGCATTTCAGGGTCCCATATACTAAGTTATAAGCGAAGGGATAGCATAGACTGGTTCATAAGTATGGAGTTTAAAGAACAGACCTAAGCAGCTTTATCCTCTACTAATTTTAACTATATCTCTGTACCTTAGTTTCTTAATCAGGAAATTGGAAATTACCTGTCTTTCCTCAAACAGATAGTATGAGAGCTAAGTTAGGTAACATGGTGAAGAGCACAATATTACCGGCAAGTAGCAGATGTCCAATAAATAGTATATTCATACTCAACAATCACAGACAAAATGACATAAAATCTAGAGAAAGAGTTGATGATGAATAAGAAATTGTTAGTGTGCCTCTAGCAGGGACCAGGTAATCCTGTCCCTGAAAGAAGTCTCCCATGAAGAAGCAAGTATAATTCTCCAGATTCTATCATTATAGGATGAAATACCCTGAGAAAACATCCAACTATTGGGGCACCTGGGGGCTCAGTCAGTTAAGTATCTGCCTTCAGCTCAGGTCATGATCGAGTCCTGTGTCAGGCTCCCTGCTCGGTGGGGGATCTGCTTCTCCCTCTCTCTCTCTCTGTCTCTCTCTGACCCTCCCCACCACACATCCCCACTCATGCTCTTGCTCTCTCTCTCAAATAAATGAATAAAACATTTGAAAAAAAATCCAATTACCTTTGTTTTAAAAGACAAACAATTACTACTTCTATTAATATTAGTATTAACATTTATTGAATGCTCTATTATGTGCCAAGCATTTTGATACTTTTTGATTGTCTTTATTGAATCTTTCCAACAGCTCTATGGAGTAAGTACTCTTAGTATTACATTTTCCCAATCAGCTAATCAAAGCTTAACGACGGTGGCCTGAAATCACACAGGGATTGACGGTTGGTTCCAGGATTCCAAACACAGGCAATCTGGCCTATAATCTTTTTTTTTTTTTTAAAGATTTTATTTATTTATTCGACAGAGATAGAGACAGCCAGCGAGAGAGGGAACACAAGCAGGGGGAGTGGGAGAGGAAGAAGCAGGCTCATAGCAGAGGAGCCTGATGTGGGGCTCGATCCCATAACGCCGGGATCACGCCCTGAGCCGAAGGCAGACGCTTAACCGCTGTGCCACCCAGGCGCCCCATCTGGCCTATAATCTTAACAACTCTGCCTTCATCCATGCTCACTTAGAAATCTTGCAGATGATTAATGTACTTGACCAATTACACTGATACCAGAAAAAAAGGGGGCCATAGAAAACAGATGTGAACAATCTGGTAGCTCCCTGACCACCATCCTTCACTCAAATGCAAATAACACATTATTCTTTCGGTTGGTAAGTCAGGTTCTGGATGAACTAATAAAGTCACCTCTCAAGTGTGAATGAACTAATAATAACATCAAACCAAAACACATGCAAAGGTGAAGATATGACTCTTCACTCACAGTGATCAATGTCCAGTCACCTTGAGCCCAAAAGAGCCTGTTGGGTGTCCTCTGACCTCTCCTCATAACCCACTTTTAAGTACAAACATGAGGCTCCACAGCAGCCCTTCCATGTGGTCATTATAGACATCTCAAGTTCCAGCCCGTGTAGTAAGTGAGGAACACTTTCTGGCAATGGGTCCACAGTTGGAGAAGAGCACACGTTCCAGAATGTTCTCGGGATAGAGGAAACACACACTGGCTGCTGTGGGTGTGAGCACAGCAAGGGGAAGAAATTTTGTTAACCAGGCGTCAATGACGCTTGATGAAATCACAGAGCCCAAGATTGATTTTGAAAGTCCTCAACCCTGAAGCCTGACAGATGATACTCTCAGTCTACATGGAGGAGCAATAATAAAAATTTTGCCCTTAAATAAAGAACGCCACACTACTCAACCTTTCTTTTCGAAATGTGAGGTTTCGCCCTAGAAACATGAATAAAGCACAGGGAGGAGCAAGGGGTGGGGAAAGACATACAGAGAACTGGATCAGCAATTTCCCTGCTCCTGCCTCCTGCGGTACATACACTCACACACAGCGCCTCTCCGCGGGTCCCACAGGTCACGAGGATCAAATAAAATTTTGGAAGTTGAAAAGGGGGAATCCATTTCAAGTGACTTGAAGGATAACTGTCACTGGAATTAATGTGGTTGGAATGTTTAAAATTGCCACAGTTTCCTTCACTTTTGAAAGGTGGCAGGATCCTGTCTTGAAAGCTGAATGTCTGGCTGTGATACCACAGTGAAGGCTTATGCTATCACAGACCGTACTGGGCTGAGGAAAGCTTACTTAATTTACTGAACCGCACATAGAAATCGGCAAGGATGAGTCCAAGAGGTTAGGCATAGGGCATGATTCTTCTCTCTCGCCATTTCCCATATTATTATGGTGTCCCATTAATTTTCCTTTCTCTGTCTGAAACATGTGTGAAAACATGTTTTATGTTTTTCACTGTGTCCCTTTCTCTTCATCACCCAGGACTTCTCTCCTAAAGAATAAAAACAGACCAGATACAAGGAATATGAATCTACTCCTTTCTGATGGGGCAAAACCTCTGCAATTTAAGGATCTGAAATGCTGAACTGCCACCTGGGAAGATATCATGAGAAGCAACCAAGTTGATTCAAATCTTGATAGCTACATTTCCCCCAACTAAAATGACCATCCCACCTGTAAATGAAAAGCACATTTCAACAGCTTCCCTCCAGCATGAAAGGTAACTGTGTAAATCACTGCTCTAAGGGGGGACAAAGAATGAATGAACCAAATTCTCAAATTTCCTTTGGAGTGAATTGGCCTGGCCCCTTCCAATGGTGGTAAGAAGTTCAGCCCTTGCAAGGTGACCTGTCAGTGTGTTATGATGAAAGCAAATCCATCATCATGATGAGAGATGAATCTGAGTTGGCTGAAGAGAACTTTCTATTCTTTTTAAACCCGTGGGAGGTATCAGAGCCCATAGTGGTTTTGCCACTATAAGAAAGGAGGGCCTCCGAGTTTACAAATGTTAACTATCTCAGGATCACATATTAACGAAATCCACTTACTTCCTTCTTCCAACTTCTATGGCCTTTGTGTTATTTTTCCATGTGAGCACACAATCTCATGTACCACACAGCAAGCATGTCCCACCCAGCAGGTGCTGGGCTGGGTGCGGGATATTCAGGAATCGACAAGGCACAGTTGCTGCCTGGGATTCCAGTCTAGTAGGGGAGAAAACACTGCCCACGTGTGAGACAAGTTACAGGGAAACTTGAACGATGTGTTCTGAAAGAATGCGTTATTGATGCTTAAAAGGCAAAATGATAAAGTGACCGTTACACGAACCTGGGGAAACAATGCCTCAGGAGCAGCAGCCCTGAATTCAAGTAACAGATCAACTCCATTTCTCAAACTGGAGTGTTTTCATTTTGGTGTCTTCTTTGAATTCCACACTGCTTTTAAATGATGCTTTGCAAAAGCATAAAAAAGAAAAAGACTGAGATAAATCTAGGGCCATGAAAAACTACTTCTTTTGGAAGCTCCTTTTTTAGTCCCAGATTATAATAAAAACAAATTGAAACATTCATTAGAAACAAGTTTGCCTTGAAATCAACTTCATAGAGAAGGAAAGATGACCTCAGAGGTACACCCCCGAGTCAAGATCAATTATTTGAAGTTTAAAAGGTACCCTTCAAAAGAATGACATGTGACTTTTTTTTCTTCTGATCCTGAAAATGAGTTCAGAATCAACTACAAAAAAGATTTCCCAAAATGCTAATGGTAACATCTTCATAAAATTCCACAAAAATGATTCTACTTATTTATGAGGGATATTTTGTTAGGGCACATTTGTACATTCCGTAGAGAAAATGGGTTATCAAGGACTTAGGGAAGGACAAACAGCAACAATAGGAACAGACCAGGGCCAGCTGTGCCACGGGAGGGTCACAAATCTCACCGGCAGACACTATTTCTTCCAGTAAACTTGCTGGAAAGCATGAACTTATCAAGGGGATTCTCCTTGGGGAGAAAACTGAAGACCAGCAGAATTTAAGGACCAAAAGCCACGGATTTGGAAGCCTCGGAAACAATCTACAGAGAAGAGGTCAGTGCACATCCCCCAGCCAAGGGCTAAACAAGTTAACACAGAGGAATGACTAAAGACCATTCAGAGAAGATGTAGGGGCTAAAACACAGATGTGCCAGAAGAGTTCTTTGAGATCAGTTGCCAGAATCATTCACTTGATAGATAATGAAACTGAGGCCCAGGAAGGGGAAGGGATTTATCAATTCTACTCAGTGGCAGAGCCAGAACCTAACCCTGAATGCAGGTAAGTGTGCTTTCCATCACCCCACTCAGCCTCCTTCACTGAGAATCACCCACAAATGATAAAGCACATCAATGAGAAGCTGGTAGCAGGAGTGGAGCTCGCCAGGAGCACGAGGCTGGCATAAGTGAATTCTGGGGATGTGGATTTCAATCACTGAGAACCCAAGCAATTCCTGACTCTAAGAAGCAGGCATCTGGAGTTCACTTTCTAATTCTATAGCCGAAATTTGTGTTCTCCAAAATTTGTCTTCCCCAAGAACCTATAAATCTATGTACATTGCTCAAATGTCATTCTGAATTTCTAGAGTTTTTTGTTTGCTTTGTTTTGCTTCTTCTTGGTCATATTTCTGCAATTGTATTCAGATGGCACATCAGTACATTTACATGACAGATTCATCATGCAAAGATGCTATTGGCCTTTGTAAATTTGTTATAAAAATATTTGTACACGTGACTTAGAAAAAATATGCAACACAAGTATTTACAGCTCATCTTGTAGGCCTATTATGGAAAGTGTGTTGCTTTTCAAGGCTTATGAGAAGTAGGTTTAAACAAGCACAATAAACCTAAGTAGGCAAGCCAAAATCTAATTCTGTCCTTGAAGTTGTGAGTTAAGCACATCAATGTCCTCAAAGGCTCTTGGTTTTGATTACACAGCGTTCATTCATTTTTTTCCTGGTGACAACTATTAACACAATTTTCTTTGGAGAACCAGTACTTCTTATCTTTCATTTCGTGTGATTCAGATGGAGGTGACCCCATCTTCTGGTACAAAGCATGGGCCAGACCCTGGTAATTGGTTCATGGATTGGAATGCAACTCAAATCCAGCCAAAGAAAGTCAGTCTTGCAATTCTGTTTGAACCATTGGGAAAGAGCTTTCCTTCCAGGGAGGTTGCTAAGTTGGCCAGAGTAATCCTTTAGCTGAGGTTGGCTATCTTACCAAAACTTGTTAAAAACAAACCAAAAAAACCTAGCTAAACTACATAGGAAAGCAGAAATGAGATATGGAGATAGAAATTACTGACAAAGTTAACTGAACCCAAACCTAGCCCTGCCCTATGGGTATGTGGTAGATAATTCATAAAAGTGACTACAATAGCTCCTTTTATCCCTGTATATACTCCCCTCTACAAAATGACCTTGCCTCTCTTCCAAGAGGTAGAATCTATTTCTCCACCCTGGAATATGAGTTTGGCTGGCCATGCAACTTGTTTAGAAAATGAGTCAATAAAAAATGTAATATAAGTAAATGCTTGAAGATACTTGAGCATTGGAGTTTGTACTCTCCTCTTAGGGAAACTTTCTGCCACCAGCGAACAAGCCCAGGCAAGCTTCCTAGAAGAAAGACCACTTGGAGAGCTATTCCAGCCATCAAGGTGAAGATCCAGACAGTGAGGCCGTCCACCTCGGCAAAGGGGCCCAGGAAGAACCACCCGGCCAATCCAAGGGTTGTGGCCTAGTAAATAACTTCCATTTTAAGCCATTCAGTTTTATGTTGGTTTGTTACAAAGCAAAAGCTAATTGATAGAGCATTAAATTACATAATTTCTTTTCCTTCAGGAATCTGGATTGAGTTTTTATCATTAAGGTTCCCTGGACCAAGTTTTTTTATAACCAAAAAAATACAAGAACCCAGTGCCACACCCAGCATATTTAACATGCAGAGCAGATCATGGTTAACACCCCTTCTCTAAAAAAAAATACATATATATATATTATTTTCAGTTATAATCCCACAACAATCAATAATAATTTTTTCTTACTTTGTTTTTTGGCCTTAAAATAAATAGCAACTAAAAAAACAACTTATAATTTTAAACATAAAATTCAAATGCATTAGAAAATTTCATGAATGAAGAAAAATAGTGCACCTCATGGTTTGTCCTCTATTTTAGTGTTTTCAACATTAAATACATACAGATGCTCCAAATGGTCTCATAGAATGACAGAATTGAAATAATTCAAGACCTGTTTCTTTAACATTCAATCACTGAACTAAGACGATTTCAAATTCATTGTTTAAATGCAGGAAAATGTACTACCAGGGTTTTGAAGATATTGACCACCCAAAATAATCTCCAATGATACCAACCCACCATGAACTTACTCCCAAATATGCTGAGTTCGCAGATACTAAGGCTGCCTGTGTAGCTGGGAGTTCTCCAACTAGAATATAACACGCATTAAAAGTTTTAAGTGTATTAACTTAAAGTGTATGTATATACTATTAAAATAAAACAGAACTCACAGCAATTACTTGGAAGTTGCACTGAAAAAAAGTATTTTTTTAAAAATATTTTTCCAGAAGGGAGTATTTTATCACTTTCATCACTTGAACTGCCAGTATATGGTGATGATAAATACAGACTAAGCTTTAGTTGGTTTTGTTATTGTTTTAAAACTCTAAAGACAACACTCACTGCCCTACCCTTGATACTCCAGTGCAAAGAGCAGTGTTAATAAATTTCATTAATGTTGAGAATTATATATAAAATAAAAATTCTCAGGGTGCCTGGGCAGCTCTGTCAGTTAAGTGTCTGCCTTCGGCTCAGGTTATGATCCCAGTGTCCTGGGATCAAGCCCTGCATCGGGCTCCCTGCTCAGCAGGGGAGTCTGCTTCTCACTCTCCCTCTGCCCCTGCTTGTGTGCTCTCTCTCTCTTGCTCACTCTCTCTCTCAAATAAATAAAATCTTTTTAAAAAATAAAAAAATAATAAAAATAAAAATTCTCCAAAGGACCCTGACTGAAATATACCAGAAGTATTGAATGAATGTGCTTGCATGCAGGAGGAAATTCCCAGGGACAGACCTAATGATTTCCATACTGACCTAAAATTTCCAAATTTTCTAGAAAAAGAAATGAAGATAATCGATGGTTCTGGGCCTTTTAGCACAGTGTTGAGACAGAACTCACTTTTCATTGAAAGAAAAGGTAATTAAATAGCTTACACCATGATACTCTGTTTAAGTTTATAGCAAAATCTCCTAATTCCAGAAAATCATTAAGGTTTCCTGGACCAAGATAAGCCAACAAACAATATCCCATGTCTAATTAATTTCCAATTAATCAAATACCCACTTTAAGGTGAGTTTCCTCTATCAGGAATCAGGGAAAGCTCCAGCTTTTCTTGGAAGATCAAAGGAAATAACACAATGAGTAATATAACTGTAAAGATATAACGGATCACATGATGCCATTGCGCTATATTAACCTGTTCTCATTGGCTGTTCATCTGCCTTGACTATGTATTTTATTCATTTGTTCTATAGCTGGTCAGTTGTATCTTAGTAAACCCAATACCCTTCAAACTGAAACATATTTTATTCTCTCCAATATGTGCTTTTCCTCTATATTTTATTCTGTTTGGTATACTTCCTAATCAATTCCTTTGTGAGCTTCATTTCTTTTGGCACAATGTATCCATCGTTAGGATTTATTTCTTCCAAAATGATTTCAATCTATTTTGCCTGATGCTGCCTTCAAGCTACTGTATGCCCTATCCATTTCCTCACCAGTCCCAGCCACTGGGCCATGTGATCTGTGATCTGGTTCATACTCCATCTTCTTGGTTGAGAAGAGATGTACTTTCCTAGCTCGGTCTAATGTGAAATCTTGCTTGCTTTTTATCTATCCTGCCAATGGTTGGGGACTGAATAATGAGAGTGATGCGTAGCAATGTATAGAAATACCAGTGTATTTCAGGTACTCAATGCTGAGATGGGTGACTGCGGGCTCCTGATGTCCTCAGTGTCCTGAAGTCTTCTCTCTGAACCGATGCTTCTGAAATTCTAGGTATAATTGCCAACAGATATAAAGCAGTACCACAAGAGCCAAGCTCTCTCTTCTAAATTCTTGATTTAAAGAACAGCTGATGATTTAAAGAACTTTGGTAGTATTAATAAGGAGTTACTTTTAATTTGGGTTGGCCCTAGACTGTATGTGCTAAGACTTCAAAAGTTCATTTTGCACAATCAACTTATGTTATTATTCATAGAGAAAAAACAAAAAGCAATGAAAGACATGGCATTTTAATGACCTTTTTGGTGTTTGCCCTCTAACTAAAATGACTAGAAAAGGTCTGAGGGAGAAGCCTCTAGAAGGTAAGGCTGAAAAGGTCCATGGAGGGCAAGGTTAAGAGGAACTAGGAAGCCTGGCTAAGAAGGGTTTGTGACCAAATCCCAGATGCAAGAATTTCCATAAAGTTTCCAAAGAGAGGTGCTGATAGGATAGACGTACATTGTTCCTACTAAAAAAAAAAAAAAAAAAGGTTGTAACTTCCCAAAATAAAATGAACTTGAAATAATCTCATGATGGCAGGTGATCATGCATGTCCAGAATGTGACAATGCTAGAATACACCTTGTTCAAAGGGAAGGTATTTCCAATCGAAAGGAAAGAGAATAGCCGATGGGGGTAGACAAGGAAGGCTTCTTTGGAAACCAGGAAAATTAAACAGGAATTCATTTAGCGAACATACTACAAAGGCAATAACATTACAGAAATAGCTTATAGAGTATAACAAATGCTAGCAAGGACCAAACAGACAAAGTACAGACTGGTAGTATGGAAGATATGAGATCCCTTGGAGAAAGTGAGCATGGCTAGTTGGAGTTAATGACAGAGAAATTTGGGAACATAAACGTATAAATACCCTCTATTTAATTAGCGCTTTTTTTAATCAGAGAAAATAAAAATAGTATTCCCATATTGACTCTAATAGGGCATGAAACTCAAGAAGGAAAGATGTCACTAAAAATAAAATTCTGGGTATATAATTAATGAAAAATGACAACAAAAAGGGTTGGAGAAGCAAGATGAATGTGGACACAGCCAAAGAAATCAAAACAATATGACCGCATGGGAGACATTCTGATGAACTCAGATTTTAAAAAGTCACTTACAAAAGCAATGCTCAAAGGAAGAAAACGAGTTTACTGTTGGGAAAGCAGACTTAAAAAAAAAAAAAAACAACTCTCAAATGTCAGAGAGAAGGCAGAATTAACACGGTCTTGTTTTGTTGTTATTTTCTCCATCATGAAATTATATCTTCAAGTTGGAAAGATGAGTGAAGAAATAAAAAAGAAAACAGAGATAAAGAAAAGAAGGAAACCCTCAGAGAGCTTATGAGAAACGTAAAAGGCTAGGTCTGTAGACCCAGACAAAAAGAATTTTATTTTATAGCAGCAACAAAAAAATTCTTATAGATCTGATCATGGAAATCTTTATAACATTTCAAAAACCACAGGGGGGAAAAAAGCCTATTCAGGCAAATCTCTTTTTTTTCAGGAGGAAGGGGAGAGTCAGATTCCCATCAAAAATGTAAAAGATTATATTAAATGTAGGATATGCCAGCACTTTGAAAAGACAGTAACAACTCCTAAGAGCCAATGTCTTTTCATCTAGGATGACCCAGACCAAATCAACCTCTTCCCCCCGCCCTCTTTCTTTCTCTCCTGTCTTTTAAGAAACAGCTATTAAAAAGGTAGATTAGTGAGAACATAGACATAATACATTGATTTCAACAAAACATCTCACAAAAACTCTTATGATATTGCTCTGCCAAAAAAAATAAAATAAAATTTAAAAAAGAAGAAAAAAGAAAGAAAAGAAAAAGAGAGATTCTAGCCCATTTACAGCAGATCAACTACATATACCAAAAAACTGTTGTTCTTTGAATGAATGCCTGTGAGAACGGAGTTTCCTCCAGCTCTTCCACTGTATTCCATCCATGCCTCCAGGTTGTTGAATAAAACCTAGAAATCTATATTCTAAGGATAGACTAAAACTGAGGACAAACAAAACAAGAGACAAAGCAGATGCGACCATTTAAGTCCGAAAACTCAGCTTCCCAAGTAATAGACGGGAGAGTTTTTCTGGGCAGTAGCTTACGTAAGAATAAAAGCCCAGCGGGCACTGGGTGACTCTGAGCTCTATTGTCATAACGGGCAGCAGATGCTCTGCGTCCCTGGAAGCCCTCCAGGCAACACGACACAACTCTCTGCATACCCTGGGTGGGATGGGGGGTGAAACGTTTTTTTTTTTTTTCCAACCCTAAGATCCCATGACTCTAATATGAATATGAATCCCCGCCCGGTGTCCTGTAGGATTATTCCTAAATTACTGCAAAGGAGGAAATCACACAAAAAGAAGGTGATTAAAACATTTTCTAAAGCCACTGCTTTTACAATGGGCCACAGACAAAAGTCATTCTGATATTTGTTCTAATTACCAGAATGCACAGGGCCTCCCAACAGCTAGCTGCAAGGACAGACATCCCAGCTGACCAAACCATGAGTTTAAGACAGGCAGAAAAATCCAACGTCTCCCTACCATGACAAAAGCAACTAGAATTGCCAAATCCGATATACAAAACATTTAATTTATAACAGTTAAAACCTGGCCTCTGACCAAGTCCAAAAGAACTATGTCTTATTTCACTTGCTCTTGAATACGTCTCTTTCGGAGATAAATGGCTCTGCTCGTTGCCAGTTCTCTCCTCTGTTTGGTGTTTTGTTTAGCTGGGCTTGTGACAAGCCAAGAGTTGATACATCTGCTTGAATATGTAATTTACCTCTCTGGTCAACTTAGCTTTTTTTTCCTTGACAATATTATGTCAAACAATCACATCACAACTGGCTCTGATCTCTTTGTTGTTAGCTAATAAATTAGAGAGTATTTATTATCTGCAATCCTTTTTTCCTCTTTTAATGGTGACACATTTGTGGTGAATTACAGGGCAGCTTTATAAACTAGGCTCTGGGCCAGTCTCAGGCCCTGCGTCCATGTGAACGCTCCCTCTCCCGGTTGGCCTCCCGGGCTGGTGGTGAATCAAGGCAGCTGTCACAGCGCACTAAGTTAGTGTGCGTCATTGGGGAGAGCAGGAAGCGTTGGAGGTATAATTCTGTCCATCAAACTAATATGTTATATCAGTAGCTTTGTAATCTTCTGCCATAACTTATGGGAAGTGACACCTAAGAATTCACTTTGAAGGCAATGTGTTCTTCAGACTTTAAGCCAAAACAGACCCGATTCGCAGCAACTGCTCCTCTGTTTACATGAGCGGGTTTGGAGTGCTGGAGAATCAGGTCCCTATCAATGTGGCAGTATTTTACACATTCCACCACCGGCTGAACTCTGTTTACAGCCCTCATGGCAGGATTTGTAAACTTTTCAAACAGGATTTCTTCTCTTCTTTTTGTTACCCTTGCCTTAACCTCCGGTAGCCGGATAGATAAATACGCTCCCTGAATGTTATCATGACAAAGTGAATCTCTGACAGACAGGAACGAATGGGTGACCCGTTTCCTCGTCCGTTCCCCTTCAACCTTTGCCTTGACAAATGCGGGAAATGGCTGCATAGGACAGAAGAATACTCACATCGCCTGATGGCAGCGTCAGCTTTCGTGGCTGTTACTGCCAATGTCCACATGATACTTACAGACGCGAGGGCAGATAAGCTTAAACAGACAGTGTGCTTTCCAAGGCATGACATTGGGGTGACCAGACTCACATCATGTGTCCTTTCACAAGGATGCCTTATTTTCCGGGATTTGCTATTGGATTGTCCCTGGCTGTATTCTCAGCAGGCCAATGAGAGAAGCCCTTTGGGGAAGATTAAGTAGTTGTGCGAGCTGCCATCTGATGGAAAAGAAATCTACAAGAACTGTTCAAAGGAGCTCTTCCTCCCCCAGGCACAAAGCTAAATATGCACAGTAAAGAAATTTGAAAAATGCCTGTCCTTGCCATCCCCAATACCCCTTTGATTGATAGCAGAGAGGGCTTGCTATGATAATTTTACTTTGACAGGTCCCAGGCATAAATCCCACAGAGTTGTTGCTCTGGTTTGACAACCTTCTGAGGGCTCCAGTTAGGAACAGGAAACAGGCCTCTATTTTTCACCCTCAATGCTCCTTCAGGTGCAAAGAAAAGACCGTATGGAAAAAATAAATCCTTATCTGAGGGGGAAACCAAATTCAAAGCAGTTTTAATACTTATTCATCAGAAAGAATGTCCAACAGGGGAAGACGTGACCTCGGTCCTACTTCTTCAAACTTACATTTAAATCTTCCAAATAAGAGATTTGAAACCTACCTCGTGAGGAGAAATTGATACTCCTTTCCCATTCACATTTTGGTTTTACAAAGTTGTGTTAGTATTTTACTTCAAGGTCGGCCTAGAAACATAGCATAATATTTTATAAAAATCATTGCTTAAAAGTAAAAATGCATTCGTGTAGTAACGTCCGTGACTTACTACCATTTACTGAGAGCTTACGACGGGCCAGACTCTGTAACTCTTCACAACCACCCCTCAATTAATAGGAATGCAATTTTAAAAAGAGTCAAAACTGTGGATTTTTTTTTTTTTTTTTTTTTAGCATTCATTTTTAAGGCATGCTTCATGACATGTCAGGAGTATTTGGGGACCAGTGCATCGTCACCCAGCCATCTCCCCTACCAAGGACCTGGGAAGGATGACTCAGCACTGAGAAGCCTAGTCACAGAAATTATATTTAACTGGGTTGAATCAAGAAGAATCTGTGGCATGTTAACTATACTGGAATTCAAAATAAAATTAAAATAAATTAAATTTTTTAAAAAAATACAAAAGAAGAATCATCATCTGTGGCTTCTCTAAATTAACTAGTAAATTAAATTAACCAGGACCCATTCTCCATGCATTTTACTTGATCCCATCTAGAAATGCAGTCCTGTGACCTATTAAAATTATAAAGGGTCAAACCCAGGCAGGTATCTGAAAAGAAGGAGCATTTCTATCTCCTTAAAACTTTCAGAAGTTGAAGATTTCCTTTCCAATTGTCTATCTCTTATGAATGTGAGAAACAGTTTTTTCTTGGCTCCAGGCGCCAGTCTAGCACTGAGAAGATCTACACAGCTGTAATGCCCTAAGTGCATATTCGTCCTTCAATCTGACCACCCTGCCAGGCCTTGGCTAACTGGGTGCCATCCAAGTTTTGCAGAAAGTCTGCACTATTGAGAGGTGCCACCAACTGGGAAAGAAGGATCCAGCCTCGGCACCCAGAGTGAAAACTGGGTTTTTAATTTAATAGGACTCTCACACATGGACTTCACCCCAGGCCACAGAATTAAGCCCTTTTTTTCTGGGGTCAATATTTTATGACTATACCCATTTTGTGGAGGAACTAACCACTGCCCAAGGAGTTCTACTAATTGGTACAAGGGTCAGCCACAAAAAGTCAGTGGGGAAAATAAGAATAGAAAAGACCAAGCTGCTCATAAAAGTGGAAGGAATATATGAGTTTTTTAAGTCATAAAACAGTTTGAACAAATTTCAAGAAAAAGAAACTTATTAAATAATTCTCTCTCACTCCATTGCTCCTCTGAATACCAAACAGGATGTGCTTTCTTGTAAATGTCTATAAATTTGGGGGGAGAAAAACAAATCTGATCTTGTGTACAAGAGCTCTAGGCTGCAAAGAACATGGTTGGATTTCTGTTTCCCTTAGAGGAAGATGCCAGAACAGCATTTTCCCATCAAGTGTTGATAAGAAAGGCATTTAGCATTTCATTTGATGGGCCTGTTGTGAGTGGGTGGTATGACATGACAAATTATGGCCAATGTCATGTTAAAAATTATAGGCCCATCTGCACATGCTCACTCTGTTCTTAAGCTAATGATACGCTCGCTATCCTGTGCAAAGCCTTCCGCTGTGGCAGACGTTGGAATGATGTTCCTCTCCCAGGACAGCTTTAGAAAACAGAATTTCCAAAGGTTTAGAGAAGCAATAGCCATCTTTCTAGCCCGTCCGCAGAAACGAAAACAAACCCCTACTTTCTGCAAATTCGGCCCTGTTTAGGTCTGATTCCCACCTTGATTCAGGTCCTTCTCTGAAGGAGTCAATCTACTTCTCTGCTATTAGCATAAGAAATTGAGCCAGAAAGGCATTTTAAAAAATTAGGAAACAATCTCCTCTGCTCAAAACCAAAGAGGCACCTCTTAGAGCATAAAGAGACATTTTCAGGACTCTGAAAAGGGCACTTGGTCTTGAAGGAGATGAGGATGGGGTAGGGCAAAGTATTGCCTACATATATCAAGGAAGTCTGAAAAAAACTGACATGAAATCAGCAATTCCTATACCTGGGGTATCTCACACTTTGCACTATTAATATTTTAGAGCAGACAATTCTTTGTTATGAGGTTGTCCTGTGCATGGTAGAATGGTTAGCAGAATTCCTAGTCTATACCCACCAGATGCCCATAGCACACACCTATCTCAGGAGTAAAAATAAAAAAATGTCTCCACATACAAATAAATGATTCCACGGGGTCAAAATTGCCCTAGTTGAGAACCACTATTCTCGACTATTTGGGAAAGGCCGTGCCACTGAATCTTTGTGAAACACATGTTTTCCAATAAAGAGGACTGGATTCACTAGCACATACTGTCACGTATGCCTTTTTCCTATTATTTCAGACACATGATAGGACTGAATATAGCAACACCCTTCAACTCTTAGCCAAAATGAAGGTGCCCTTTACTGTCAGATTAAAGTTAAACCAGTCTCTGTACAGGTAAAAAGAAAATGGTATCTTCTTTAAATATTTCTCTATAATATGAGGTTTGCTATATTCTTCACACTTTCTGTTCTAGAGACCTTGAATCCTACCATAAGAGTCAGAGGTTAGTCAAGAAAACAAAACTCCAGGAAAGGTCATTCAAATAGAGAAAATGCAATATGGTATATTAATTCAAAGGTATTAGAGGAGCTGAAATAACAAGCAAGAGAAGAGAAGGCGACCCAGAGAATAGAGCCTCAGGAAGCTGCCACCATCTCTATACTGAAGGGTCAAAGGGAAGGTTACTGGAATCTGGGAGCCAGAGCCCCCTGCAGAGCTGGATTCAGGGTGGCACAGTAAGTGGGGGCTGGGACCATGATGGAAAAGGCTTCCCGCAGGAGACGGAGCCATAGAAGAGACCCAGCCACTGCCAGAAATGACCATCTGAGGCAGAGAAACCAGGAAGAAAGACCTTGGCTTCTTTTCTCCTGCCCACCTGCAATCTCTCACCAGTGCCTCTCACTGGCTGAACCTGGCTTGACTCCAGAGGACAAGGGAGCCTGGGAAACAGTTTATGAGGATAAGCCCCTGTGACACACATAGAGCAGAGCAGGGTTTGAGAGCAGATTTGAAAGCAAACAGACAAATGGCCAATGTAACTATCAAATTTAACCGTATGGACAACTGAATGCAGTTCAGACTTGAGTCAGGAAGAGGAAAGCAAATCGGATGAGTCTGAGAAATAAATTAGGCTGAGGGGAAAAACTTCTCAAACAAACAAACCTAAGTTCCCTCCACCTCCACCTTTTCCTGCCCTCCCACACCAAGCTAAACCTGGGGGAGAAAAGTCTAGACTGGTCTTGTTATTGGATAACTCCTGTGAAACTGAGTTAATGTCTAAGAAGATAATTACTAGAAATGCTAGGCATATCAGTTCTCTATTGCTGTAACAGACCACCACAAGTTAATGGCTTAAAACAACAACCACTACATTTGCTCATCATTTTTTCAGTCAGAAATTTGGGCAGGGCTCAGCTGGATGGTTCTTGGGTCTCACCTGAGATCACTCGTGTGGCGACAGTCAGGTGGCAGATTAGCTGTGAGCTGGCTGACCCAAGGGGTCTCCTCTGGGATGGCTTCTTTCTGTTCTAGTTTATTTCAACCTCCAGCAAACAAACGGACCTGTTGGTGTGGCAGTCTCACGGTGTTCAGTGAAAGGGTAAGCCCCAACGCACAAAGACTTCCTAAGCCTCTGCTACATCATATTTGCTAATGCCCGCTGATCAAAACAAATTACAAGGTCAAGTCTAGATTTGAGGGGTGGATAGAGTAAGTTTACCATCGACGGGAGAGAGAGTATAGTCACACTGCAAAGGAGCATGAACACAGGGATAGGAAATAATGTGACCATTTTTAATTATCACACTAGGTGAGTGGATTTCCTAGCAAATGTTTTTCTAGAAGGAGTATTCCAGTTTTATCCACATCTGAACATTTCAAAAGGATATATACTTGTTTCCCAAACAGTAAACGCTTTTGGTTGTCACAGAGGCCCTAAGCCAGCTTCCCAAACCCCTTCCACCAAACTCACTCCATAAGGGTTTCACGGTGAATAGCCAACCATCTCAACCGAAGTTAAGGATGTTGCCTCAAATTCAAATGCAAGTTCAGAGAAGTCTCAAGACTCCCTTTTGTTTCTCTGCACCTTAAGCAAAGGAAATCCAGATTTCGGTACGGCATTACAAGGAAACTGACTCCTCAAAGTAGGAGTCAGAAACTATGGTTTCATATTCTGGAAACAATCAACTGTGTAAGCCACTTGGGTAAGTCTCTTTTCTCCAAGTCACAACCTCCTGATTTGCAAAATCAGAAAGTTAACCTACTCCAGAATAGCTGAGGCAGGAGTGAGAGGTAGCGGAGGAAAGGGGGTGAGCTGAATCAGTGAAGCAGGTTGGTGGGAAAAAACACAGTGTGAGGGCTGTGGGAACCTGGAGGGTGTTACCTGTTCATGGAAGTAAATTCATTATTTTCCCTAAAATATGTTGGCACCTGATCTGACTGCCACTTATCACAACATCACCTCCAAGAACTCACCTGGCTCTGTTTGCTGCCTTTCCCGATCTGGCTCCCCACGTGCCTCGGTTGTACCCAACTTTGCATGAAGTTATCAAGTCCCCCTGGTCTTCAGGATGGGGGTGCTTGCTTGCAATGCAAAAAACGTGGAGCATAGACACTGGTCCCTTTTTAAACCATCTTGTTTCAATCCCACACACCCCTTAAAGTGGGGTTGCAATTGACAAGGCTCTTGTTTTTACAAAAGAAATGCCACGTGGGCTGATCCAGGCCCATAATTCTGCTGCACTCACTCCTATCGGTGCTTCTGGAAAAACTGCAGGACCTGACACTCCAAGATCCTATCATGGCCCACAGTTAGCTGTGGATTAGTGTAACTTTCCCTGGGCCCCTGGTTCCAAGCACTGCTTCCCCCAGGGGAAACATGTTCCCAAAATATCAGATTTCTACCCCCTTCATATTAGAGGGAAATCTCAGGTTAGAACTCAAAAGAAAATAGGTCGTTTGCTCTGAAATATGAGATTGGAGTTGGAGAAGCCCAGCCCCTCAGCAAAGTCCCATTCTGAGCTGGTAGGAAACTGCATCATTAGAAATATGCTCTTTGATATGACATAAGGCAATTTCCAAATAGACCTTTTGAGTACCATTTCCTCCATAAAACCCACCAGAATCACCTCACATCAAACTCTTCTTTCTTACTAGTGAGCCTTAAGTGGGCCTTCAATTCTCTTGTTTGGTGAGTAATAATATTAGCAGTGGAGCACGGGAGCTCAGCAGCCTGGATTTGAACCCTGGCTCCATTACTGGAAATTAAATGTTGGGGACCTTGGTCAAGTTTCTCAATCTCTCTGTGCTTCTGCTTCCTTAACTATAAAAAACTGACAGAGGATTGTAGAAATGAACAAGTGACAAAGTACTTGTAGAGGCTCTTGCACGTGGCATAAAGTAACTGCAGTAGTGTTAGCGGCTGTCATCATATCTCTATTATATTGCTGATAAAAGTGTTAACTTGTCTTATGTATCTCCTTTATGGTACTTGTATTTATCTAATTAGATAATAAGTTCAAGAGCAAAGATGACAAATATTTTTCATATTTCTTTATCCCCATTCTCCTCCACCCCTACTACTACTTCCCTTAGTCCTATGCCCGGTGTATAATACACACCCAGAAAGGGGCTGGTAGGTGGGGCCTAACATCATGGTGTAAGGGTAGGATGCCATGAAGTTCAGGCTCTAAGAGAGACATGGGTTATTGAATATGGCTCTTAATAACTAGCAACTTGTTCAACTTACCAAGTATCTCCTTGCCTCGGGTTTATAAAGTCTAAAATGGGAATAAAGTTTTTGCCTCAGAAGGTAGCTGTGAAGACAGATGCTTCACAGTGTAAGGCTCACATGAGCACTCAATAAATGCTTATTTCCTTCCCTTTCCTTCCCCCTCACCATTAATGAATTGGTCAGATCAGTGCCAGGAGACACGGAGAAGTCTGAGGAAAGTAACCTCTAGCAGAAAAGGCAAAGTGAGGGGATTCAATGTTCCAATGGCAAACACCACTGACCTCATCAGAGGGGCCCATTCCCATGAACTCTCCTGCCCACTGAACACCCAGGCAGTGGACCCACAATGCCATCTAGAGATGATACAATTGTCGTCAACGTAGGTTCCTCAAGAGAACCGGGGAGTGGAGGTCTCAGGGTTTTTAGGAAATCCCTAGTTCTCCCCTTGATGACTGCTAGGCTCTGGATGGACTATATAAGACAACACCCTACATCTCCCTCTAAAACTGTCTCCCCTTCTTGCCTTCCTGCAATTCTACTATCCTCAGGAAGCATGCTAGACAGAAGATGTGGGCCAGACGGATCTACAGCCTCACCTTCCGGGGGCCAACTTGCGTTTTCACAGAACCACAGAACGGTAGTGCTGAGAGGAGCTGCTCCAACCACCTCACCATAAAGACGAAGCCACAAGGAAGTTAAGCAGTTGGCCCAAGGTTGTATAGCTTATCAAGGACAGAAATGAAATGGAGACCTGTACTCTTTTTAACTTCTCATCTTTCTGATGCCTCAGAAGAACACAGGCTTTTAAAAACATTTATTCAAGTAAGACATGCTCTAAATTCCAACAATGACTTCTCCAGCCTGTATTGGGTGGGATATAATCAGTCATGATTTTCTAGATCTAAAGTCAGTGAACTGAACACATCTAGCAAAAGCCATTTATATCAGCTTCTTTCTGCAGCTCAGAGTATTATATGTGCTCCTGTGTGCTGTCTGTTCTGCAGGGCTGAGAATGTACCCTGAGACCTCCTCATGTGAAGGAAACAGACCCCAGCTGGCCAGCCACACTGTGACTCCAATATGGACTTCAGCTGCTACACTATAGGGTTGTGTTCAGTGAACTGCATTTTTTAAAAATGTTAATATCTACATGGCTCTCACCCAACTGCCTTAAGAATACCAGCTGTACCGTGCTTTCACCTCTACTTTGACAGCCTTAAGAACAGCTCCCGAAGAATAGAACATTCTTCAGGGGAGGGCTGTTGGTTTTGCAGACATTTTAGGAAGAGGAAAAGATGAAAGAGATTTCAAGTTGAGATGTCATATATGGAAAGGGATGGGACGGGACAGAAGAGGGAATCTGGTATGCTTCCAATGCCTTTCATGTACTAAGCACTGGGTTGGGCCAATACTCATGCCTATTGCATTTGGTCCTCACAACGCTGAGACGAGCACAATCACCACAGTTTTATAGATGAGAAAACTGAGGCTTAGAAAGATTAAGAGACTTGCCCCAAGTCAAACAGGGAATTTGTTGCATAGCTGGCATAGTAGTTTCCAACGGCTGTTGGCTGATATAACAAATTACCATAAACTCGGTGGCTTAAAACACCAGAAATGTATTCTCTCACAGTTCTGTAGGGCAGAAGTCTAAAATCAAGGTGCTGGCAGGGCTGTGCTCCCTCCAGAGGCTCTAGAGGAGAATCCTTCCATGCATCTCCCAACTCCTCGTTGTGCCAGGCATCCCTTGGCTTGTGCTGCCTAACTCTGCCTCTGCCTTCCCATGGACTTCTCTTCTCCATCCACCTCTCCTCTGGGTGTCTCCTAGAAGGATACTTCTAGGATTTTGGGCCCACCTGGTTAAATCGGGATCATCTCATTTCCAGATCCTTAATTGTATCTGCAAAGACCCTTTTTACAATTAAGGTCACATTCATAGGCTTCTTGGGTCAAGATGAAGATTTATCTTTGGGGGGGGGGGCATTGCTCAACCTACTACAGCTGGGTTTGTAACTCAAGCCTGTCTTACTTGTAGCCCATTTTCTCACCACACTATCAGGTTATTCCCTGGCTTTTCCTTTATCTGTTTTCTCAAGGATGACTTTGGCCAAGATAAAGATTCCAAGGTAGCCACAGACACAGTATAGAGAGAACATAGCCCTTCGACTGCCCAGAGGTATCCAGAAAATTAGTGACAGTGTTGAAATTTAAGCCCCTCTCAATCCTGTTATTGCTCTAAGAACCAAGAGGGAGAACTGACTCCTGAGAGATACCTTGCCATTGCCTCTAAACATCAAAACAGTTGACTCTTTCCAAAACTTCAGCCCTCCTTTTGCAGGAGTAAAAGAGCTAGTCAACTTAACCTATAGCCACCCCTTAATAAGTTTAAGATAAAAGGCCAATACTTTCAAATAAGATTCAGACATAATGTAATAGCATTTGTTACCAAGCCCCATCTAATTATATCAGTCAATCTTTTATTACCAGACCCACAAGTGCAAAGAACTCTTTTATAATCTCTCTTTATAACAATCTCCTCACTATCTGACTCCTCCAACTCTGCAATAAATTAATCATCTGCTCACAATCACGAGTAAACATCAACTCAATTAAGAATTGATAAATAAACAGTTCACTCCAAGGCTCATCCTGATACGGCAGAGAGTATCACTGGGCGCCCGCCAGGCCAAACCTTGCCTGGAGTTCTGAAATGTGGTTGGCTCTCTAAGGCTGTGCTGCTTCTGCTGTTGTTTACAGGAAGTGTTCTGGCTGTTGTCTTCTGCTCCCACTGTGTGTGCAGGGGGAGAAATATGCCCTTGTCCTCTCTGGGTCTAAATGTGGAAGAATTTTCACTTACCTTATCTGCATAGCATCACATATCTGAAAGAAAACCAGTAGGGAGGCAGTAAAATGCAAGAAATGTGAACTCTGCCGTATCAAACAGTAAAGCAGAAGGAACGCTTGCATATGTAGAGATGTAGGACTTCATACTGAGTAGTTACGTAACTGTTAGGGGTTAAATTTTCTTCCTCCAAAAAGATATGTTGAAGTCCTAAACTCCAGTACCTTAGACTGTGAATTTGTTTAGAACAGGTTCATTGCAGTTATAAGTAATTTAGATAAAGTCATGGTGGAGTTGGGTGAGCCCTTAATCCAATAAGACCGGTGTCTCTACAAGATGGTGTGAAGGCACAGAGGGATACCATGTGAAGAGACACACAGGCAGAAGACAATCATGCAGTGACAGAAGCAGAGACTGTATGATGCATCTATAACAAAGTAAATCAAGAATTTCCAGTGACCCCCAGGAGTTAGGAAGAGGCAAAGAAGGATTCTACTCAGAGCTTCAGAGGAAGTGTGGCCCTACTGACACTGATTTTACACTTCTGGCCTCTAGAAGTATAAGAGAGTAAATTCCTATTGTTTCAAGCCATGCACTTTGCGGCACTTTGCTATGGCGGCCCTAGAAAACCAATATGGTGGTTGATTACAGTAAGAATAATCAAGCCAACATTTTTGAGCATTGTCATACAGCAGGCACTATACCAAGCATTTCATAAGCATTAAGCACATGGAATCTTCACAATCATCTTATGAAATTGTAACTGAACCCATGTTCATTCAGTTTCAAAGTTAGGAGTCTTATTCCCACTTTACAAATGAGGAAACAAGGTTGACTGAGGCTTACAGCTCCAAAGCCATAGACAGGTGAGTGGCAAGCCTCTTTAGTACTGGGAGCACTCACTTTGTTCCCCAAAACAACACACTGTAAGCCTGATGAGGACAGAGTCATGCCAGTGTTAGTCACTAGGGCATCCCCCAACTGTGTTGCCCAGAGCCCAAGGGCATTTCCACCACGGGCACAGAGGATGAAGGAAAGCCAGTGACCACAGGGCTCACCCAGCATTCCATGTCCACTTCACCTGGCACCCTCCGCATTTATGTTTCATAGTTTCAGTTCCACACAAGATATATTTAAACCAACTTTTCTGCTGCTAGAAGAAAAGTTTTAAAATCATTGCTATATAGAGGGGAGTTCTTCTCCACAGAAGAATTCCTGGTAGTATCTGCAGAAGGGATGACAGAATTAGAAAATTACCATTCTGGAACCGGCAATGAAATAATGGACCTAGGTCACCATCATCAAAAGATGCTCCATCACTAGGTGACAGGTTGGTTGGGAACTTAACAAGAGAATCAGGCTGACACCATCTGAATCTACTGTTTAGATATTAATTATGTGTCTGGTGACATGATGTAATAGGAAGCATACAGCACCACATGCAAAAAAACGAACTTGGATCTAAGCACACTCCTGACGTACACCGGATTAAAGGAAATATACACAATAGAAGAACAGGGTAAATGACACAGCAAGGAAGCAACTAGCCAAAATCAGAAAGTGGCTCTTTCCCGAAGACAAATGACCATATTCCTCCAAAAGACTCAATGCGCAATGAAAGAGACAAAGAGAGGGAGAGAGAGAGACAGAGAGACAGAGAGAGAGAAGATGGAAAAGAAAAGGAACTACGACAAAATAAAAGAAGTTAAACAGATGTGGCAACCAAATGAAATGTATGGACCTTGTTTGGATCCTGACTCAAACAAACTCAATGCAGAAAGATGCTTTTGAGACAATTGGGAAAATTAAAATGTGGTCTAGTTGTTAGAAAATTCTATGGAATTATTAAATTTTTTTCTAAGTTGGCTCCGCAACCAATGTGGGGCTTGAACTCACAACCCTGGGATTAAGAGTCACATGCTCTATTGACTGAGCCAGCCAGCTGCCCCCTTATTTTTTATTTTTATTTTTTTAGTTGCAATAATGGCATAGTGATTGCATTTAAGGTGAAAATGGTCTTTATCTGTTAGAGAAGCTTAGTGAAGTATGTAGGGCACAATCACATGTTATCCGGGCTGAGATCAGGAGGAAGGAGAAAAAAAATCATGGCCTCTCCCCTGAAACTCAAGTAAGCAGCTGCTTTGCTGAAAGCTGGGTGCTCCAAATCATGCAAAGTGACTATCTAGGGAGTAAACCACACTCCCTTTCCTCAGAGTATATAGTTCTTAAGAACTGGTTGGAGTTGCCTAAAAGTTCTGTGTCAGCAAAGTAAGGTATGCTGAAGGAAAATTTGCCCAGGGAGGGCCCTGAAAAGTTAGCCTAATTGGGGGACCTCACCCCTCCTCTGCCATAATACCTGTGTGCTCAATTCATGATGAAGGCTACCACAAACGTTATTACCAAATCAATAAGGAAAACATATATTTCATCTCCATGTTTCCGTGTTTGTGATATGTGGGGCCCTTTGGCAGGGTCCTTCCTGCCAACTGTAAGGGTGGTGTTGCCACCACACATACTCCTTATTGGAATGTATGATCTAATGAAATAACTTCTGGAAAATGCTTAAAATACCATGCCTTCAATAAGCGCTAGCCATGATCATCTTCATCACGATTACCATTATTACACTGTTGGTATTGTGCATGCTTGTCATCGAACATTTTCTATGTGCTTCTTTTGTGCTAGCTTTATTTGTCCAGTTAGGAGAGTTAAAACAGTAAGCCCAAGGGTAAGGCTATCCTTACATATTTCTCTCTACCCTCCACTCTTCCCTCCTCCATGTCTACCTGGGAGGGACAACGTTATATACATAACAGTTTTGCAAGAAATAGCTGTTTAAAAGCACCTTGGTGAGGAGGACTAGTGGTGATTATCCCTTCAATATAAGGGCTATGGGATCTGGGAACAAAAATTGGCAGTAGAGGCAGCAGAATGGAGTGAAATTTCTGGCTCTGTTGCTTAGTGAGTAGACAGCTTGGTCACCTTACTCAATATTTTTGAGCTTCAGTTTCCTAATAAGTAAAGTGGGGACCCAAGGATCCTGCTTGAAAAGGCTGTGAGGACACAGAAGGATTCCAACTTGGCTGCTGGCTCACCACGAGCGCCTCTCTTTCTCTCCAAAATGGGGAGGAAGACTGTTAACTAGGCTTCTCTAAGTATTCACTGTAAGAGGGTATACAAAGTTCATGCATAGGAAAGATGTTGCTATGAGCTGAATGTGTGTGTCCCCTCCCCCAAATTCAGAGGTCAAAGTCTGAACCCCAGTGTGATGGTATTTGGAGGAAGGGCATTTGGGAGGGAATTAGGACATGAAGGTGAAGCCCTCATGAGTGGAATTTATGTTCTTATAAGAAAAGACTAGAGAGCTTGCCTCTCTCTCTCTATTGTGTAAGGAAAGCAGGAAAAAGGTCTTCACCAGAACCCAACCATGCTCTTGGGAAGTCAGCCTCCAGAGCTGTGAGAAAGAAATCTGTCCTTCAAGCCACCCAGTCTAAGGAATCTTGTTATAACAGCCTGAACTGACAAAATCATATATATAATAAATATGCATTTTTTAAAAGATTTTATTCATTTATTTGAGAGAGAGACAGAGAGACAGAGATAGTGAGCAGGGAGGAGAGGGAGAAGCAGACTCCCCGCTGAGCAGGGAGCCTGATGCAGGGAATTGATCCCAGGACCCTGGGATCATGACCAGAGCCTAAGGCAGAGCCACCCGGCACCTAATAAGTATGCGTTCTTGTTCCCCTAACCAGCAAGGTTTCACATTTTGGTTGGCATCACAGACCGTCTCCCTGGGGTTCCCAGTGGCTACAGTCCCCTGTGGCCTGCACTCTCCACTGGCAGCAGCACCAGGCACTCATCAAGGCCCCAGAGGAAGGCAGGGATTGCCAACAGATGAGTGAAGGGTTAAGGCCATTGTCTGGTGCTCCCACTTTGAAAACCACAATTTTACAAAGACAAAGAAGGGTCTGGCTCTGTAAGAGAACGTCAGCAAAAGCTACCAAAGTCCTAGGAGAGAGGGGGGAAAAATCAACATACACAATTTTAAGTTTCCTTAAATTCCCTAAGTGTAATCTACTAGCTGTGATCTACACCTTATCACTAATTACTGATAACCTTGGGTGATTCACTCTCTTCTCTGGACCTCAGTTTCCGTCCGGGTAAAATCCAAAGTGTTCTTAACGTGAGCCTTTCATGCCTCTAGAATTCAGGGGTCTGAGAACTTTGATGAGAAAGAAATTATTGTTATATATAAAAATGTGTACTTATATATGTACTTATAATACATAACTTACATAAAAATATAAAGGGATATATTTATTTTCACTAACTTCTAAGGACAATTTAATATTTTCTTTCATTATAAATGTAGGCAACAAAACACCATCAATAAAAATTACAGATATTTTCAAGTCACATGACTGCAGAAATCTGAAATATTATTTACATTCATCACTACTTTGTAATTACAGTGGATGTTAGATCTGCTTTTAGAGCTCAGTAATTTGTGTTAAGAAGCACATAAACTACTAAGTCATGAACTTGATTTTTAAATTTTTTTGGCAGTAGTATTTCACTATACTTAATTTGCCTGGTAATCCTATATATTTGATTTTGCACATTTGAAAATCCGTAGCCTGAGAAGGGGTTCAGGGGTTTTACCAAACTATCAAAGACATCCAGGCACCAAAAAAGTTAAGGAGCCTGGGAGGATCTCTTAAGAGTCCTTCTAAGTAGGACTTCACAGCTGGTTATTCACAGTCCACACTGCTGGTATCTGTTATCTGTTCTCTGGCTTCAGCCTACTTCATCTGGTGGGTAAGCCTGGAGTCTCTGGAGCCAGATTCCTGGGTTCCAACCAGCCTCCGTCCTTGACCGGCTGTGTGACTTTGAGCGGTTTACTAGGCCTCTCGAGCCTGAGCCTAACAGTCTTCTTTTTTAAAGTGGAGCTCATTCCACCAATTTCTCTGGAGTTGTTGTGAGAGGTTAGTAATGTACTTTAAAAAAAATGGTGGGTGCAGCATTCAGTAAATGATTACTGATGTTATTCTTGTTCGATTTGTATCACGGAAGGGTAGCTGAATTTGTCACCCCAAAATGTGCCTCTCTGACGTAATTTTAAGCTGATTAATTTTAAGAAACTGCAGACACAGAAGAAGCTCTGAAAACCAAGAAAAAGTTCCCATTTGTAAAGAACATTTACATTTTTAAAGGAAATCTCCAAGTGTAAGAATGTCTCCCCCTCTGTACCAGCAAGAGGCAGATGATTCAATCTCTAGAAACTCTTATCAATGGGGAATCCAGGTCTTAAATCTGTATAACAACCTTACCCTCATTTACTGTGATTTTCCTAGTAACCTCCCATAACCCCCCAGTGTCTTTTTTTATCTTTAGCTGAAAATGGTATTTAAGGTGGAGTTAGTCTCCCTGGGTATCTCCCATGGGTTCAGGAGGTATACATGTTGTTAAACTTCTGTTTTTCTCCTCTTAAACTGTTTTTATCTTTGTTCTTTTTGCTTTGTTAGTTTGTTTCTTCTCTTATTAACAGAGGTGTCTCAACCAAGACTTACAAGGGGAACATAGAGGAAAAATTATTTTTTCTCCCCGACGATACCTTGGTGTGTGGTTATTATAAACCATATCGCTTAAAGGGGCAAATGTCCCCCAAACCGAATCTACTATTATTCAGACTCATTGAAAAATGCATTCAATATTTCAAAGCACAAAGAAGAGATACATCAATAGAATAATGGAAATAATTAGAAATCACTGGGTTTCACCTCTATTCACTCTTGAACTGTTGGGGAAGAAATCGCCAAGAATGTGATACTTGAAAGAAGGCCACACTGAGTTCATTTTTCTAGAATTCTTTTTAGAATCCTCTTTGCTCTAGGATCGTATATGCTTTCTCCTCACTTAATTTCCCCCCTGCAGTTTGTATATAAAAACTGATAAGTCCTAATCTCAAGCTAACGGTGTCTGAGATTTTGTGGATATGCCCTTAATGTAAATAATCCAATCTCTTCCCAACAAACTGTTTCTGTCGTAAGGCTATTTGTGATAACTACAGCGTCCGCTTAGAGACTTTTGTTCTCCATTTGAGGGCTGATATCTGGGCCGGCAAGGATGGTTTTATTACTTTGCATAAACTTCTGTAGCTTAAAAGGAGCAGTAGTAAAGTTAGTTCAAGGCCCTTTATGACTTCTTTTGTTCTGTGAAGTTGGGGAGGAAAAACATCAGTGAGGTATGAAAAGGCTGTTTGTTTACAATCAGTACGCAGATCCTCGCCTTTTTCATAAAAGGAAAGGAAACCAGCGGGAGAATTACAATACCCAGCACCTCCCTGGGTCTCTCTGTATTCTCCACACTTGTGTATTAAGCAGCTAGGCAGCTGTTGAACAAGTACTATCAACAAAGCAATCTTCTAGCCCTTTGATTCAGGCTATTCATATCTTCTGCCCTGAAATAAAATGACTTTCACAATTAAAACACCGAAATCAATGCAGTATCTATTGTCATGTCTGCAGGAGAAAAGCTTTAATTACAGCCATAGTTAGATAACACAATCATTACACCTCCTTAATCTCAAATATAAAACCAGCACCCTCTGAGTACTTTGCCACCCTTTCTTTGATTTTTTTTTCCTTTTCTTTTTTTTTTCTTTCTTTTTTTTTCCCCCCAACGTGAATGGCTTTTTATCTAAGCACTTCAATTTGCATGCCTTTGCTCGGAGGCAGCTCCCCATGATATGTTAATTGCAGATTGCTTTAAGTACTAAAAGATTAACATAAAACCCTTTGCAAACAAGCTAATAGTTTATGATAATTTTTGCATGGCCTTTGTCTGTCTATCACTGGATTGCCTCTAGCTGTAATTTTATAAAGAAGCTGTAAAATATCATTTAAACAAGTTCATTTACACATAATTATTACCAGAATCACATTATTCAATTTAGATACTCCAGCCTATTAACAATCCATGAACTAAAATGTAATTAAACTATTTTCCTTTTATGAACCTATTCATTACAATGTGTGGGAGATGGATCTCTCAGTTTCACTGCAAATTTCAGCACTTTGTTGTTGAAATTGACAAGTCTGGCACTCATTATGTGCTTTTAATTATATTAAAAGTATTGCAAGACAGCTCAGATAAAGAATATATTTAGAAAAGAATGCCTGGAAATGCCAAGATGGTGTCATCCCCAAATATATATTTATTTTACTCATGCATTTTTTTCCTGCCCTCTTAACAGTGAAAAATAAAATCAGGCTGGTTGTTTTAATTGAGATTTTCATAGCTTCTCTTAGTAATTTTTCTAATTTAAACCAAGGATAAATATCGCATCTAATTAATTGTGTTTACTCATTTTTCCAGATTTCTATCTACTATTTTCAAAAACTAGAGCTGGATTTATAACCAAATACGTAAATTCTCCCAGAATTTACATACAGATACACAATCACCTCACATATGAAGGATGCCATATTTAGGATTTGATTAAAAAACTGGTGAACAGCTTAATTTCTGATACAAGCTTTAATCTGTGTGGGAGCAACAGCATTAATAGGAAACATTTCGTCTGTTTTGAAAGGGGTAAGTTCCCTGCTTCTGCGCAGTGCTGCTTGATATCTGAAGTGACTCAAACTCTTTCAGTTAGCGCAGACTCAGAACAAACCTGAAACTGGGAGTTCTAAGACTGGCCACTGATAGACATCGAAGTCTATGTTAATGACACAGGGCATCCCAGTTTGGGTACTGCTAGAGCAGCTAACCGAGTCCAGGCTGACCTTTACCCTAATGACATACTTGGTATGTAACTGTCCAAAGCTTTGTTTTCCATTGCCCCATCTCCATCCTCCTTAGAATGTTCAACACCTCCCTCCAAATAAAATCTGGATTGTATCTACCCTTCATGTATTAAATCATGACCAACATTTTCCATGAAGAACCTTTCACGCACAGAGAATGAACCGGAGTACTGATAGCCTGTACCACTCGGTATTCAGCACACACATTCTTATACAGGTAGCTACATGCTTTGTGACTGGTTATCTCTTGTCCCCTCAACCACACGGTGAGTTTCTCTTTTTATGCCTCTACATTCCTCTAATGGCCTCATAGTGTCTTATGCTTGGCCAATATTTAACCAAAATACTGTAGATGCTGATTAGATATTAAAGTCAACCACTTTCTCTATTACTCACTATTAGCTCATACTATGGAAGATTGGAAGATGTATCCAGTAATACCTTGGCCAGCACCCTACTTTATCCACTCCTCCTCAGGGATCTCAAAGAAGAAATTCAGATAATTATAAGGATTGTTTTGTAACTTGGCCAAGAACTTCTTGAGAAACAAAATCACCCTAAAACTTTCTGGCCTTCAGAAATTCACCAAAGCCCACTCTCCTTCCAAAGACTGAAGATCTGCAATGGAAGTAATATCCCTACTTCTTTTTTTTTTTTTTAAGATTTTATTTATTTATTTGAGAGAGAGAGAGAGAGAGAGAACATGGTGTGGGGGGGCAGAGGGAGAAGCAGACTCCCCACTGAGCGGAGAGCCGGACTCAGGGCTCAATCCCAGGACCTCAGATCATGACCTGAGCTGAAGGCAGACGCTTAACCAACCGAGCCACCCAGGCACCCCAGTAATACCCCTACTTAAGGAATAATAACCATTGGTACAGTATGCCCTTGGTTGGGAAGCCAGTGTCAATCACTCTGGAGGAGTAGGGGAAGGGGAAGAAAACCCAGAAATTACGTACTTCACTCAAAGACTCTTGCCTAAGAATAGATTTAGAGTGATTTTTAAAATCATTAACAGATAAATAAATAAACAAATCAAAAAGTTCCATGGCCAGCAGGGTTCAGTGAATATTTTTTTTAAAAGGTTTATTTATTTATTTGAGAGAGAAAGCACGAGCAGAGGAAAGAGGCAGAGGGAGAGGGAGAACAAGACTCCCCACTGAGCAGGAAGCCTGATTCTGGGGATTGATCTCAGGACCTTGGGATCACGACCTGAGATGAAGGCAGTGGTTTAACTGACTGAGCCACCCACGTGCCCCGGGTTCAGAATATTTGACTATTAAAAACAAGACAATAGACCCCAAATGGAGTTACTTATGCTAAGCCCCATTCACCAAAATGAACCTTAACTTACAATTTCAGCTCTCCCCAAAATGGATTCTTACACTAGCAATCAGGAACCACCTGATCAATGTTAGTTAGGTAGTCTTCCTGATAGGCCCTTGCCATCCCCTAAAGGAAAGTATCCTTTCAATAATAAATCCATTGTTTGGCTTAGTATTACTGCCTTGTTTCTGCTCCCTTCTGGTGGTAAAGCTTTCCATTTTGTACAGATCCTCAGAGCTTCTTTCTATCTGCTAGACTGAATGTTGCCTAAGTCATGAAGCCTTTAATGAAGCCAATAAGATCTTTAAAATTTATTCAGTTGAATGTCATTTTTTTAACATCACTGATACATATTTACTGAGCACTCATTGGATAACCGAGTCCAAGGAGGCATGCAGTGAGCAAGGTCACATAAGCCATGGACAGCTACCCTAAATTCTTTTTTGCCATTCACATCTCACCAACTTTGATGGAACATAACCAACTTTCACTTATCTAAATGCATCCAGGTAGAGGTCTGGTGAAGCCACACCATCCTGTGACTCAGACACCAGGCAGAGGCAATGTGACAGGCTTTCTAGTTTTTTTCCCCATCTGCCTATGTATTTCTCTTATCTTGAACCTCACAACCTTGTTTGTTTTATTCACCAGTGTACATTAAAGTTTGGCACGGTGCCTAGCACACAGAGACAACACAATAAATGTGTTAAAAGTTAAATTAATTGGTGGATACCTAACATACTAGTTGGGACTTAACACCACGGTACAGTCTTCAGAACCAGGTACATCAAATGCTGGTGCATTTCAAAGAAATAGATTGAAGTCGTAGGATTAAGTTAAGAAAATGTATCCAAAACTTGGAAATAAGGGAATAGGGGGTCTAAGAAGGGCACAATATCCTTTCACTGGCATACGTTGGTGTTCTAGGACAGGTCCTCCCAAGGATTATTTCTTAAAGAGATTATACTTATGTTTGACTTCACTGCTCACTACTTGATTATAGCCCAGACACAGTGAAGTCACATGTTAGATTGTAGGTTTTTGTCCAGTAGTAGTAGGAGGAGGAGTAGAGGAAGAAGAGGAAGAAGAAGAAGAGGATAAAGAAGGAGGAGGAGGAGGAGGAGGAGGAAAAGAAAAATTCTCCAGAGGTTATGATTTAATTGCTCTAAAAGACATTGGTCAGTTTTGTATCTATCTTAGCAATCTTTTTTTTTTTAAGTGCCTATAAATACCCTGTTCCTCAAAAGGAACCTCTACAATATTACTAGTACCCTCATTACTGACTTAAGTATATTAATAATTTAAAATAATGATACATGTGTTCATATAGCATTTGTGTGAGCCAGATTTTTTAATATTTTGAAAATTATACTTGACAATATCATAGGACAGACCTCAGCAGCATCAAGGGATGGGGAGGGGCTACTACTGCACAGGCCACATCTTTAAACTCTGACTTATACACACATAAGGGATACTAGGGGACAGACATGTAAAAGAACAGAATAGTTGGCAGCTACCTCCCCTCTCCCCCAAAATCTTCAATGTTTGGCAGGCAGAAGCAAGAGGCTAAGGTCAAGGGATGGATCAAGACAAAAGAAAATTCTGTTAAAGAGGGTGGGGCTGGAGTAGAGAGTGGACAAGTGAACCCAGAAAAGGCTGAAGGGATATGTAGATGGTGGTGGAAAGGGCCTCAGGGGACTCTGACTTGATGCTTATGCTTCAGAAGAAAGAAATTCCTCATCCTTATAAGAAATGATTGGACTAAATAATTCTGAAGGTCTAATGCAGCTCGAATATCAAATACCCTAATGGTTCATGATTCCATTTTTTCCAGAAGACTCTCTCTACTTCTACTTTCCCCCGTACCCTTAGACATTGACAGAGGGCTTTCTCACCTGGTTCCTCCCAAAGTCCTGGTAATGGACCACTTTGAATTTGGTTTTCACCTCTGCCCAGGAGCTGCACAGTTTCTGTCATCTCTTTGGCCAGGGACTGAGTGCCCTGGGACACATTGTGTCCCCGTCCACTGTCACACCGGTAGCTCCCATGGGCCTATGATACCAATTCTCAAAGAAAGAAACTCTCTTGCTACCAGTGCCAGGAACAATACTTCTGCAGAGTTTGTGGATTTCCTTGCTGTTTGGGTTTTTTGGGGTTTTTTTATTTTGTTTTGTTTTGTTTTGTTTTGTTTTGTTTTTTTGTTTGTTTGTTTTGGTTTTTTGTTTTTTTGTGGGTTTTTTTGCACTATGCTCCATAGTTCTCCTCACCTGTAATTCTCAGACCCCAGGGCAGGCCATCTGAGTGCCCACACACTCCCAGTAGGGCCGGACCTACTGGATGATCCAAGAAGAGACCTCAATTATACATTTTACTTCTCAAGGTTCTGGCATACTTGTCTGGCTCAGAAACATACAGCCTCTTGGATATCTGTAAGTTGTAGGCAGCTAACTACATTCCCCTCCATGCCTGGGGGAGAGTTTCAACCTCAAACAACTTTATTTAAACAATTTCTTACTTAACATGTTTTTCTCAGTGCTTCAAATCCAATCACTCCCTGCATTGCAGGGAAGAACTGCTACAGGACAAAAAGAACAACACAACCTGTTTTTATTTTAATATCTTCCGGGTCTCTCGGCACTGCCATCATTTGGTCTGTCAGCCCTTCACCGCCCGAGGTGGCTTCCCGCTCTCTGCAGACAGTCTGCCTCCCCACTAATGGCACTGTTTGAGCGAGGGGGAAATGCAATTTTCCACTCCATTACAAGCACTGTGTAAAAGGACCTCTTTTCCTCACTGCACACAGATAAGGACCTAACGAAATTCCATTCACTAAGTATTACAATAGCCAACTCCACTCCAAATACAGGCATTCTCAGCGCCTGCCAGGCCCCCCACTCCAGAAGCGATTGCCACTGAATGTCCCTGGATTGGATCCCGTCAGGATGAAAAACTACAGGGTAAGCAGGGAGAGACCCTGGGGGAAGAGAAGGTAACAAAGATGGCAGCACATCCATGTCTTTTGCTCTTCCTTCTCATCATTAGGCCCGGACAGTTTCTCAAGAACTCTGGTAGAAGCTCTGAAATTCTTGTGTTTGGAAATAGCAATCTTGGGAGAGCCGAAGTACCCCTTAAGAGGTTTGGACATCACATATCCTACAGTCACAGGTAACAAAAGTGAGAGAAGAGGGGTCATGCACTGGCTGCATTCTAAAATGGAAATTAAGAACATATAAGGTTCCTAATGGTCGTGTGACTCTCATGAAAACTTGTTGAAAAGGTAAAACTGCTCCTTCGTATTTTCCCATCTTTCTATCCTCATCCCTTGTCTACACAAATCTCTTTTCCAGTCTATGTGCCCTTGATCCACGGTAAAGCAATACAAAGAGTAATAGGAAATAAAGTTTCCTTCTTCCTTCCCCACACGGAGTGTCAGTGTCCTAGCAGCTCTCTGGGGTCACGAGAGCTGGGGTGCACACAGCCTCCCTGTCACCAAGGCTCTTCCTCTCCATGATCTCTGGCTTCGCCTCCACCAAAACTCACCACTCTCATCCCCATGCCCTCCAGGTTTGATTCTGTCACCAAATAATCCATGCTGCCAAAGAAGACCTGATGAAGGTCTAGTTTGATAGCAAATTGACAGGCTGCTCCTGGCAACACAATGCGTTGGCTTCAAGAAATTAAGTGTGAATGTTGAATTTGAAGGTACAGTTTCTGTGTATACGTGATGTAATTTTGGGCCATGCAGCCTTTCTGCGAAATCTCTTCAATCATATTACCAAAGTATTCCCATATCTCAACTGAGCAACACAATTAAGCCAGGAGGAAGACAGAAAAATAGTCTTATAACATATAATATATACATCCTATATATTAAAATGCTATATATTATATATATTTACATATAAAAATAAATATACATTAAAAATTTTCCTTCTATCCTCATTTGCCATCCTCATTTCCTCCCTCAAAGGCAATGATTCTAATTCACGTAGTCTTTTTAGCATGGGAATTCTTGAAAAATGTATTTTTGCACTTTATACCATATTGCAAGATATACTCATGTTATTATACGTCACTTCATTTGTTTTGGCAGCTACATAATGTTCCATTAAAAATACATGACGATTTCAGATTTTTGCTATTGAAAATAGTAATCCCAAGGATTTCTTTACATGTCTCCTATCGTATATGTGTCACAATGGAATTGCTGGGTCATGGGGTCATTAACATTCAACTTGAGACAATTAATTTTCCAAAGTATACCTCCAATTGGTACTCCTGTCAGCAGTGTATAAGAAAACAACATTTGCCAGTCATGTGTGTGAAAAAAATCTTACTGTGTTTTCTTTGCAATTCCCTAATCATTAATAATGCTGAACATATTTCTTCCCATGTTACTTGGCTATGAGTATTTCCTCCTCTGCAAAGTGTCTCTATCTTCTGTCCAATTTTCCAAGGTGTTGTTTGTAGTTTTCTTATTTGGCTTCTAGGAGTTCTTAATATATTTTCCATACTGATCCATTATCATCTGTGGATGTTGAGAGTATCTTTTCCTAGTTCATAAACTAGTCTTTTCCATTTTATCAGGTGTTTTTTGATTAACAAGTTTCTTCATTTTAATGGACCAAAATTTAACCATCTTTTCTTCTATAGCCAACCAACACTTTTTATGTCTTTTTAAAGCACTCTTACTGTTGTTTTGCGCTCAAGTGTTGTTAATTTATGTGAGTCATATTGTTATATGTGTCATCTTTCCTTTTTTCACTCCAGTCGACGCTTCTAAGATTCACTGTGTTGTGATACGTACCAGCTACTCTGCTGCTGCTTCTGTGGATACTCCAGGACACACGTGCTCCACGTTTCATCAACCACTTTCACGTGGGCCGGTTTATATGTCAGGCAATTTACAATGTGATCAGTTCGCCAAACTTTCCTTCCAATTTCCCTTTTCTCAAGCACATAGTAGTGAAGTAGAATTGGGCTGTGGCTAAGTTCGGAGGTAGAAGAAAAATGATTACTGTGTACTTTCATAAAGTCCTTTTGTGCACTTTAAAAAGGCTTTGAATTACCCAAAAATGTGACAGATGCATCATTTTTTAAAGAATCTACTACTTAGCCCACATCTTGACAAATAGATTTCATCTCCTGTGCCAACACCTATCATTCGATAATGGCCATCTAGAGAGTGCTGTTCAAAGGATGCTGAAGCGGTCTGGGTTCGGCTACAGAGTCATGATCAATTAACAGTTGCCGCCGGGGACCTGGGAATGGCAGCATGCACGCCTTGCACTTGCCATCTCACGTAGTGCAAGGCACACCCTCTCCCATCCCTCAAGACAAACCTTGCTATTCCCTAGGGGCACAAGAAGAGCCAAAACCTCACAAGCTCAGCCTACTGCTGAAAACAAAGTCATTTGCTCCTCTGCACTCTAGCCCATGCTCAAATGCATAAAATAGCAGACTGATGAGAGAAACAGCTCAAGCCCGTGTCTTTGAGTCCTGGCTGATGCCCCCCCCATCACCTTGTGTACACCATTCTCACCCCAAGTGCTTCTGATTTACCATTTTAATTGGCTGTGAGATGGTATTTTAGAATTAGATTTCTGAAGAAGAGAAACAGGCAGGTTCTAAGAACAGCTGCAAAGAAAATGAGTTTCTTTCTAAGCTCTGGCCCCATTAGTTATGCAGCAGGTGGTTCTGTTTAATCCAGGCGGCATTTACTGAGAACTCTGGTGTTCTCAGCACTGTACTTGAATCTAACAGCAGAAAATCAAAGCTACAAAATCACCAGCTATAGCTCCTGGCACATTGTGAGTGCCCAAGCTGGTGTTAGTTTCCTTTGCCTTCCTTTTCTTGCTTTACTCAAAAAGATTTCAATCCAAATGGGCAAATGAGCTTTGTTCCATGCCATAACCACCCCACCCAATAATTCTTTGGAGATTTAGATATTAACACCAGCTGAAAAAAAAACTGAAAAAAAAATGATATTCCAAGGAGATAGCAATGATCTCTGGTTGGTAGAAGTCATTTGGAGTAAACGGTTTACATAAAACATGCACTCCATTCAGTATTTGGTACAGGGTACACCTTACAGCAAAACCACAAAATGCTAAAGTTAGAAGGGATAAGGAAAATTATTTAAACCAATCCCTTCACTATACAGATGAGGACATTCTTTTTTCTTTTTCTTCATGTTATGTGACTTCTGGGACTGAAACTCCATTTTCCTAACCTCCAGTATAGTAGCCTTTGAGCAATGTTATGCTGTATTTTATGGCCAAGCTAAAGTGTCAGGAGAATTATGCCTGGAAACATTTAGGTGAAATTCAACCAGGGACATACCTGTCCTCCTCACCTCCACAGGGCCATGATGTAACATGTAACCCAGGCAGCTGGAATCCAAGGCCATGATCCAGGCAAATGGTTAGTGCACCTAACTTTGCATGACCTCCGCAACAATCCCCCTAGCTATGGTTTTAATTTTTAAAAATTGCTCCACTTAGAGTACCTCTAAATTTTAAAAGCACTGCCATTAACAGGTTACTTCAAATTGTCCCTGTCAGCTGGAGATGGGGGAAGCTCCAATGATGTTCCCCCAGTGAATAATAATTTGTTTCAAATTTTAAAGGACAAAACTTATTCTTGGCAACCTCCTGTAGGGAGAAGAACTATTTCCAATGCTCTTTAATACATCTTGAAATAATTTATGAAACTTTACGAATATATTATTTCAGGAATGTGCATTTGCAGTCAAACAAAGAATAATTATTCACTGCTAGAGGAGCCCTTTGAAGGGACATTATCTTTCCTTTCACAGGTGATGGCTGAAAGAAACAATGTTTCAAAGCCACCTTCAGGTTAAAAAGCTCTACTTAGGAAATGAAAGCTAATTTGATTAGAAAAGATGTTTAATTAACCACCGAGTCTATAACTTTGCCATTGAGGAGAAATCCTGATGTCATGTGTTTGAATTTGATGAGATAACAACTAACAAAGATAATTACTTATCCTTTTCAAATGAAACATGGTCTAATTCTATTAAGAAGATACAACCAAGGTCTTGGGTAAAATCACAAAGGCAGTATTTTCCACTCACAGATCAACGTGGTCAAGGTGCGCTCCAAGACCCCTATTACAGTATGGATAACCACTGACAGAAGGATACACCTGTGGTATGGATGGTAGTATAAACGCCAATGCAAAATAGGTCTTCAAATTACCAATGACATTCTCAAAATCACTTTTTCTTTTTTTCTTAAAGACATGGCTGTAACTAAACACATTAATGGGATGGAAAATTCTTGAATAGTGCTGAAGATCACATCTGCTAAGATTAGAGCACATTTTTGGAGTGAGATACAAAACAATACAACTCAGAAAATGATGGTTCACCTTGGTCCATTCATGCAGGTAAGTATGAGCTCACAACATTAGGAAGGAAAGGAAGTCAGATGGCTGACCCTAGAATAGTTCAGTGATGGTACACAAAAGGGACTGAATTTATGGACATTGCTGCTCCCCACCCCAACCCAAAGCTAGACAAAGTCCTAGTTATTGCAAGGTCTATGCCACCTTCCCTTATGGTGATCTTGATCTTCTACCATGATCAACTTCTACCACGGTTATGAGCACACTCGTTGGTGTAGGATCCCCAGTGTGGATTGTGGATCCCCCAAAATTTAGTAAAGAGGTTTTCCCAAAGCTAATATCAGTCTCACATCGCCAAAGGCAAGGGAAGCAAGGGCAAAAATGAACTACTGGGACTTCATCAAGATAAAAAGCTTTTGTACAGCAAAGGAAACAGTCAACAAAACCAAAAGACAACTGACAGAATGGGAGAAGATATTTACAAATGACATATCAGATAAAGGGCTAGTATCCAAAATCTATAAAGAACTTATCAAACTCCACACCCAAAGAACAAATAATCCAATCAAGAAATGGGCAGAAGACATGAACAAACATTTCTGTGAAGACATCCAAATGGCCAACACACACATAAAAAAGTGCTCAACATCACTTGGCATCAGGGAAATACAAATCAAAACCACAATGAGATACCACCTCACACCACTCAGAATGGCTAAAATGAACAAGTCAGGAAATGACAGATGTTAATGAAGAGGTGGAGAAAGGGTAACCCTCCTACACTGTTGGTGGGAATGCAAGGTGGTGCAGCCACTCTGGAAAACAGTATGGAGGTTCCTCAAAAAGCTGAAAATAAAGCTACCCTATGACCCAGCAATTGGGCAATTTGGTTAAATTGGGTAATTTAGTTAGCAATTTGGGTAAATACTGGGTATTTACCCCAAAGATAAAAATGTAGTGATCCGAAGGGGCACGTGCACTCCAATGTTTATAGCAGCAATGTCCACAATAGCCAAACTGTGGAAAGAGCCTAGATGTCCATTGACAGATGAATGGATAAAGAAGATATGGCATATATATATATACACACACACGCACACACGTGCACACACACTGGAATATTATGCAGCCATCAAAATGAAAACTTGCCATTGGCAACAACATGGATGGAACTAGAGGGTATTATGCTAAGTGAAATAAGTCAACGAGAGAAAGACAATTATTGTATGATCTCACGGATATGCGGAATTTGAGAAACAAGGCGGAGGATCATAGGGGAAGAGAGGAAAAAATGAAACAAGAAGAAACCAGAGAGGGAGACAAACCATAAGAGACTCTTAATCTCAGGAAACAAACTGAGAGTTGCTGGAGTGGAGGGGGATGGGAGGGATGGGGTGGCTGGGTGATGGACATTGGGGAGGGTATATGCTATGGTGAGCACCGTGAATTGTGTAAGACTGATGACTCACAGACCTGAACCCCTGAATGAAATAATACATTATATGTTAATAAAAAAATAAATAAAGCATATCACAAAGTTTTTAAAAAAAGCTAATATCAGTCTCTAAAGGTGTCCAACCAATCATACATTCACTTACAATGAGATACAAAGGCTAATGAAACCATGAAGCTTCTTTGCTTTTTGGCTGAAATTATCATTAGTTCAGTGTGGACCTTCTGGTTATCTTTCTCTTGTTTGCCCAGAAGGGCTAATTGGCAGAAGTATTCATATTTTTAGTGGGGTGTGAACGAATTATTGATTAGTCAATGTTCTTCGGCAGACACTTAATCCCCAAATCATGGAGGCCCATGAAATCATGCTATAATAAAAAGAATCTTTGTGAAAAAATTGGACCTAACAGCTTCACCCTTTCTCATCTTCCTTCCTGAATTCTTCTAGTACTTGGGAACCATAGTTAGCACTTGGCCATTTTTTATATCATTCTACAGTTTTTGTTTTCATAATTCTGTGCCATATAAAAAGAAAAGTCCATAGGGCAGAAACTGTGCCATATGTTACTTCTGTATTCTCCACTCTAACAAACATGAAGTTGACTTGAAATGATGAGTCTGTATTTGTTGATTAATGGACTTGGGCCATGTTTCCTTTCGAGGAAATCCATGAGGTCAAATGACACTAAGAGCCTTCTTTTGCTGATTCTAGACCAAGATGCTAGTAAGATGGTGCTTTTTTTAACATTAGCTCCTACACCAATGACCTATGTGATTCACAATTAAGAAGTGATAAGATAGCAACAGGGGTTGGCTACCAAGACCTCCATGGAGAGGCCCAATGCCTACTCTGTGCTCTGGGAAGAAGTAGAGTGGCAATCATCAGAGAATATGAAAATAACAGGTGTGGCTCTGAAGATACTTAGCTTAGGCCACCTGGGAAAGAGGGCTGGTCACAGAGCAGTTCTCATCAAGAACAAAACTAAAGAATTGTTCTCTGAAATAAACACCGCATTTCTATTTCAGATTTACCAATCTCCAAAGTTGTCTCTGGTGATGTTAAAAAGATACCCCAAACAACTGATGATTCTGTACATGTCAGCATCCCAAAGCCCAAAAATCTATCTTGTACAAGTCACTCAGATGACATTTTTGTTTCAGCGCAGGAAACTATAAAGTCAAAATCCTTGAATACAGTTATTGATTGGTGTAGTGTGGGCAACTGAATTCTCTCTAGCTAGAGGATCACTTGATTTTATATGTTTAACCCCTTCCAAATACTTTTTAGATGTGTAAGATAAATAGGACTTCTTGAAGAATCATCCATACACCCAGTCTGAGGCAAAATGGAGGGAAAACCACAAAAGAAGACTGAATGTTTCCTCATTCAAGAACCTGATAACCTAGTCAGGAAGATAAGACAGACACATATGGAAAAAAAAGAAGAAGAAGAAGAAGAAGTTGGGGCAAAATGTGGGTCAGAGACTGAGAGGGATAGGAATTCAGAAAGAAGAGAAAGCACCATTGACTGCTACACTCTGGAGAGGCTTCCCAGAGGAGGCAGCTCTGACCAAGTTTAGTGAACTATGATGCCCTAAGTTCAAAGAGGGAGGAAGAGCATTTTGGACAGGTTGCCCAAGATGAGCAAAGGCGTGGGAGATGAGATGTAAAAATCGCATGGGGGCTAGAAAGGCAGGTGAACCAGGAGAATCAACATTCCCAGGATGAAGGGCAGAGTAGGTAGGGGGTTGGATCAATGGTGAAAGATCCCCAGCACAGACTGGGCATGGGAGGCTATGAGTAGGTGGTCTGGAGCTTGAAAAGTCCATTAAACCTGGGAGTTCTCAAACCACTCTTTAGCAAATTTCATAAAGAAAATCTTAGATATACAATATATGAAATACAAAAATAAAAGCAGAGTTGTTTCCCCCCCACCCCCACGTACACAGTGCAGTCTCTGACATTTCTTTGAGGAATCCGAGAGAACAGAGCTGGAAAACCATTAAGGTCCGATCTCATCCTCTCTATTTGTCAGAGGCAGAGAGGAAGAAAAAAAAAAAAAAAGTCCAGAGAACTGAAAGAAGCAATGGTGAACCTCTGTATAAGTGGTCATTTTCTGATCCCATCTCTCTTCCTCCCACCACCACCCCTTCACCACCACCCCCACCCCCAAAACAAGTAACAGTAGTAATTTTGGTCACTGTCACCTTAAAATAGATCCTAAATATCTGCTCACTTCCTTTTACCTCTATTGACACGATTTCACCATCTTTGGTTCCAGATTAATTCATAGATGTTTACTAAGCACTTACTATGTACACTGCACTCAGAGAATGAGTCAGACTTGGGCTCATCCCCCAGGAACACTGCCAGTCATTATGAAGGAAAGCAGTGTGAACAGGGTGGGTAAACTGCTGAATTATGTATTTGTGATTCTTCGCTACTTTGCATTCCATTCATACTTTTAATTCGAATGCACTCATTACTTAGCTGTATTGCTCAGAGGACTGCCTCTTCCCCCACCTCCACCCCCTGCTTGTTGTAGTAGCAGGGCTTGAAACCATGGTATAATTAACATAATTAAAGTATTAATAAAGATTGAAGGGGTTGGACACTGTGTGAAATGCTTAATTTTGTGTATCTTTAACTGATTGAATGTTTAGGTTTGCATTTCAGCTGTCACCCAAATTATGTGTAATTAAGCCAAAGCTCAGATCTGCCTGTCTCATACCCGGTGCGGATGGCAGACAGATTTGATTCTGGGGAGAAGGTGGTAAATCTGCCCACTCATTTGTAGCTGTGTGCTTTCACACTTTTTATGCATCTCTTGCCTTTTCCCAGTGCATTCATCGATCAAATTATCCCATTAGCATGGAATGAAGAACAGATAGCTACAGTAGAGAAAATCAAATGCTTTCAATATATTCCCTGGCTACTACTCCCTACTTCAACACTCTGCTGGTTCTTCCTGGGTGGTGTCCTCTTGTGTTGCAGGGACATTCTCACTTAGAGGGGACCCAAGGTAATGCTCATAAAGTGTTGCAGATGACATGTCAGCATTGGAAGCAGCCATGGTACCCAAGGGGCTAAGCTTCATGTCGAGGGAGAAACTCACCTTGGGAACCCAAACTCCAGGGGTACCAAAACCATTTAGAGAAGCCATTTAAAAGACACTTTAAGAAGATACCAAATCATTGCCTTGATATCGAAGGAGTTACCACTCAGAGGCAAGGGCCTCCGAAATTAACTGGTATCCGCGAAAGAGTTCTGTGGGCATTCATATAGAATATGTGGCTCTCTCAGGTAAAATTCAATTACTCAAGGAAGCCTATGATCATGTAGGATGTGCTCATTCTTGGGCTGGACACAAAGAGGAAACAAAACACATCAGCGTGCATGCACATATTCCCTGCTTATTAAAAAGCTTGCCATCAATTTGAGAGAAAAGGACAGAGGCAAGAGCCAGCACTACCAGACAAAACAAAGGTTGATTGGACAACACAGAAAGTGAGTCCTCTGAATGCTGCAGTGGTGACCGAAGGAAATTAAATGACCCGCACCTTCGTCAAGATGGGCCTCGAAAGACAAGTCAGACTTAACGCAGGCAGTTGAGAAGCCAAGAACATGATGAGGGCAGAAGACTGGTCTGGAGGTAAAGTATTGAAAAGTGGGCTGAGCCAATACCAGTGCAGAGCACCAAAACTGCCCAGCAGAGAAATGTATAATGAAGAAGGTCTTGGAAAAAATGGGCACGGGGTCCTGATACCAATGGCAGTGGAGTTGATGGCTGCTGAATGTTCTAGTACTGCTGAGCGTTCTAATACTGCCATAGCAATTCACAATGGACTTAGGAGCTTCAAACAGCACAAACCTATTATCTCATAGTTCTTCAGGTCAACAGTTCAGTGGGCTCAGCTGATTTCTCTGCTTCTAGTCTCCCAAGGCCAAAATCAAGGTGTTGGCTGGTCTGGCTTTTCTTCTGGAGGCTCCAGTGGAGAATCTATTCCCAGGCTCGGTCAGGTTGTTGGCAGAATCAAGTCCCATTTGACCCTAGGACCCAAGTCCCTGTTTCCATATCAGCAGCCTTCTGATTACAGTCCAACTTCATCTTTTGTGACCCACAGTATTTATAGAATGTTGCCCACAATTTCCAGTTTAGGTTTCCTTAAAATGGAATGGAGCCTAAAGACCCTTGAAAAGCAAATGGAGCACCGACACCTTTAGAATTTGTTAGCTCTCTTGCCCACCCTCAGAGAATTTTAACTTTTTTTCTTATTAAGTAACATTTTCTTTAACTCTTTCCAAAGCATTTAAGTTGGTGTTCACAAAACAATAGCTCCTTTTGTATGATGTCCACAGTTCGTGGATTCATATAATATTTAATAAAACTATATTTACAAATACTGTACAAGAAAAACTGACATAAACTAGTCTGGAAATAGACACCACTTCATTTTGGTAAGAGCAGAAGTGTATGGACCTACAAAAGGGAAGTGGCCTCCTCACTGGAGTATGGACACCAGTCAGTGTATCTTATGGAGAGAACGGAGATGATGGAGAAGGTGAGATAGTGAAACAAGTCAGATAGGTGGGAGTGGGTCGAGAGAGCTTCTACTAAACATGAAATAAATTCTAAGTCCACGTGAGGGAGTAACACACACTCTTGGCATTGTTTTAAATGATCACCCCATTGCCCAACCAAAACTAAATACACAAATCAATGAGAATGTAGCATAGTTCTCAACGAATAGGACAAAATTAAAGGCAAAATGGCAGCCCCATCCCCTTCACAGGGCTTCAAAGAGCTAGCCCAGTCTGGTGGCAGCAGCCCTTAATCTTAGAAACAAAGTGCCCTAAAGATTGGTCTGAGCTTGAGAAAGTTAAAATCGACCAGATAGAGGAATCTACTGTGGTCACTTGTAATTATTCTCTTCCCTCTGGTAAAGTGTATCTAAAACAGTGCACCATTCAGAGCGAGTGTTTTGATCAATTACATACACTGGTAGGTTAACACCTTCATGGGTTTCTCCAGCTGATTCATTACCCCTATTGTGGCATAGAGCAGCATTTCAAAGCACCAATTAGTAAGTCAGACAGGCTTGAGTTTGAATCCCAGCTCTGCCTGACCACCTTACTATGAGCAAGTTATTTAACTACCATGAGCTATAGTTTCCTCAAAATGAAATAGAAATGATGGAATCTGTGTTTACAGAGTTGTGGTGGGAACTAAATATCCTCATGTACTTAGAGCATTTGGCTCAAGTAAGTCCTTGAGAAATGGTAGCTGACACTTTAAGGAGATAGGTAGGTACTGATTTGGGAGGAGTGGAAATTGGCAACACGGTTTTATGTTGTCTCAGCCTTACTACAGGGTCTAAATGAGAGTCTGGGGCAATCAGGGGACATCATAAGCGTGCTGGGCATGAGAGGAGAAAGCAAGTGCTGAGAGAACCTAGGACAATTTTGGGCCACATGATAATTTTGCTTAGTGCTGACCTAGTCTACAACTCAGGAGCCTCAGGGATCCAGACACTTGTTACGAAAGCATCTTAAGTCGCTGCCTGGAAGAATGAGAAATTTCCAGAATACCCTAAGAGGATATTCCCAGCCAGATCACCTATATTTTTAGTTAGCTGAGCAAAAAGTATGGATTGAGTAGTGTTCTGTATCAGGTGCCAAGGACACAGAGTAGATAATAAGGAATTCAAGATCTCAGGAGTTCCTGGTCAAGAAGGGGAAACTGACATTTATACTTTCCTATTTTACTATAATTTAACAGGGGAGTAATTATATAAAAAATAGTATCTCTAATCATACCTGGGAAAAATGCAGAATGTCCCCAGAAAAGATGACATGTGATGTGAACAAGGTCATGAAAAATGATAGGAGTTTGATGATTTAGGAAGGAAGGAAAAAACATTCCAGGCAGTGGGTAGAGCACATGAAATGCACAGAGTTGTGGAAATTTCTAATACAGTCAGGCAACTATAAGAATGTCAGTGTGGCTTGAATGATTGGTACCTAGAAGGTGAGGCTGAAGGGGTAGGCTGTGGTATCCCACTGCTGGGTTCAGTTCCTGGAGGTTCAAATTACTTTCTCCTAAACTAACATCAACAAAATCAAGAACCCAATCCAGATATGTATCTTTCAATCAACTGAAATCTGAGAAGGATACACACCTTGCATCATCTCAATGAATTTATTATCCAAGCCAGTGCTTCTCAAACTTTAATGTGCATATGAGCCATCTGGAGGTCTTGTGAAAATGTGATTTCTGATTCAGCAGGTTTGGGATGGGTGTCCCTAGGACTCCACATTTCTAACAAATCCCAGGTGATACCAATGCTTCTGGTCCATGGAGCCTGTTTTAAGTAGCAAATATCTGGATATCCTGCCATCAATCAATTTCCATCAAGAATTACTTTGTGACAATGAGAACCAGCAGCTCTATAGAAGTATAATCTACCTACTGATATCATTAAAATAAAGCACTTGTACTAAGCCTTCTAGAGCATACTGACAGTGTCTTCATTGCCACCCCCTTCTCCAAAGTAATTTATGGAAAAGTAATCCTGTATTTTCTAGCCTTCTCAGTAGCATTATGATTCAGACAATTCTTCAAACTTTCCCAGTCTTTATCATTTGGAATGTGAATGAAGCATCTGACCCAAATTTCCCAATTTCCTGTAGCTGAGCCACAAGGTAAAAGCCTGAACATTTTGACTGAGCAACTCCTTGGATTTCCAGTTTCAGACAGAAAAACATGATTCTCTTTCATTTTAAGCCATTAAAGTCTGGGAAACTTTCCTTCTCATTACTGAACTTGGGATCAAACAAAACTGCCTGGGGTGGATGATGATGTTTGTTTAAAGAATTGAATCTACCTCAAAACCCAGGATGTGTCTTTACCTAAAGAGAGACAAGAGAAGCACCCCCTCTGGTCTACCTTCTTACCCCAAGATCTATATGAAATATGCTCTTCCACGTTCAACTATTTCTTTTCTGAACCTCAATGGAGGGAGATCACAGCTTTCCAGATAAATTTCCCCAAGAGGAGGTGTTTTTTTCTTACCTCTTGTTCTAAGTGTTCTCTTGGGTGCTAAGGTCAATTGGCAGTTAGAGGATGTTGGGTTTCCATGGGCCTCTCTCTCTCTTTTCTTAAGTCCAATGGAAACCACCACTTACTATGTGGGACCCTCATTCATCAAAACGTAACTTTCATGGGCTTCTACAACACATTAGACTGCCAGTAAACTGCAGAAGATAGGGACTTCCCCAATTTTTCTGGAAAAATTCCCCTGTAAGTTTCATCACTCTTTTAGCTAAGGAGAGTGTTCAGAAAGATCCATCATATTGGTTTGCCTTGGAGGATGGCAGCTCAAATAACATTTTTCTGGAAGGAAGGGGCTTTTTATCTTTTTTCATGAACTATTAAGCACTAGAAATGGCCATACGCTACCCCAATCTTAGGAAACAGATGCCAGCCTCTAGATTTTCCAGGACATTTAGAAGAGGAACAAAAGTAGTAGTACATAATAGGGAAAGCCCTTGGCCTAGAGTTGGGGATTAGTCCCATTTGCTCCATACCAGCTGAGTGATGTCAGGTAGGTGATATAACCTTTCTGGCCCAACTTTCCTCATCTGTTAAATATCTACTTGAAAATTGTGTCTTATTTCCTCACAGGAGCTAGAAAAATCAAAGAAGTTAAGTACAAAGAACTTTAACAAAGAAGAAAACAAGAGAGTGGTGGATAGCTCGGTGACCGGGCACCTGAATATATGGGTGAATGAACACCTGGACAGATGGCTGGCCAGTCACCTGGACAGATGTGTGGACGGGCACCTGGACAGATGGGTGGACGGGCACCTGGACAGATGAACAGATGAGTGGCACAATCATTACCAGAACCAGGATTTGTTTTGTTTTGTTCTACAGTGTCTCCTGACATCAATCCAATATTTCACAATACCTTCTCTGAGTCACTCATCCCAAACTTAGAACGAAATAGCATTTGTCTATCTTCCCAAATTATAGGCTTTTTTGACAGAGATGAGAACTTTGGGATCATTTGGTCACTTCTCATTTTACAAGTGAAGGAACTGAGGCCAGAGCGGGAGGTATTTGTTCAAGTTGATAAGCTCATAAGCTCAGAGCTGGCGAGATTCGACTAAGAAGGGAAAGCCTATGAGTCACTTTCCAATGTCTCATTGTCTCCACAATAAATAGATAGATAGATGATAGATAGATGATAGATAGATGATAGATAGATAGATAGATAGATAGACAGATAGATAGACAGATATCCATGGTCTCTGGCATTTGAAAGCATTTTCATTCCCTTCTGACCAAGAGCCCAGCACAGGGCTGAGTTTTTAGAAAAGTACACCACTGAATACCATTTACCAAAGAGTAGTTCTTTCTCAATGACAGGAAAATAGAGAGATGTGTTTCCAATTAGTCAGGGAAAGAACTCAGCCACAAATGCCTTGCCATTTAGTGTTGCTAAGCTGGTGATTTTTCCCCAAAGCAGGGAACTGGTATAACTGTCATCATCCTTTCTGTTATTTGCATCCAAAGAAGTCACATGTGTCTCAGCAATGTGAAATATTCTCTTTCATCTGTTTGGGAATTATCATCTAGTGTCCGCTCCTTCCCCCAGATTGCACATCTTTAAGTTCCCCTTCCATGAGGTAAACTCCTTGACACAAACTTTCATGCAACGTATTATGTTTTAAAAAGAGAAAAATCATTAGAGAAGGGTTTAGCTTTCCTTCGTTCTGCAGTCCTTTTTCTAAAGGAGCTCCTGACTGCTAGATAGCTTTCTCTGGGCACAAAAGACTCCTCTTCATTTTGGTTAACACACCTGATAAAGCTTCATTAAAATTCTTTCCTAAACAGAAAACTCCAGCAACTGGATTCAAAATAAACGTATGCATTTCTAAAAGGAAAGCTGACAAGGAGAAGTTACACGCACACCATTAAAAAGTCAGAAAAGCCCTGACTAAGAACAATCTTTCAATTCATTAATGCCAAGCTGTTCCATGGGAGGGAGGCAGGACAGCACCACTGAAAGAAGCCAGGGCTTTGTAAAGGGCCAAGTTTACTGAGTCGACAGAGTTTTGAGGGAGTAACAATAAGGAAACACCGCAGCAAAGAGAAAGAACCTCCTGATTTTTCAGGGCATTATTACTTCACTCAAAAAGTTTGGAAGGAAAGAAAAATTGATATGGCAGTATGGTAGACTACCGCAGTAACGGCCCCTTGTACCCGTGTCACCAGGTAGTTCTTTTCCATAAGGGACTCTGGGCTTAGCCACACAACTCGCTTTGACAAGACGGTAGCAAATAAGATGCAAGCAGAGATGTGAAAAGTGCTCAAGCACTAGGGCTTGCCCTTTTGCTGCTCTTGATACTCTGTAACCGCCATGTGAAGCAGATGGGGACTAGCCTGCCGAAGGATGAAAGGCCACATGAAAAGAGGCCCCAGTCATGCCACCCATCCCATCACCCAGCTGAAAGACCGGTGAGGGAGACCAGCCACAGAGAGTTGAGACCACCCTGGATCCAGAGGACTATCCAACTGAGTCCGGCCCAGGTGGCCCATCCGCATGATGGGAAATACGTACTTGCTTTTGGAGCCACTAATTTTGGGGGTTGGTTTGTTACCCAGCAAAAGCTGATGGATACAGCAGTTCTGAATCTCTCAATGAGAATAAATCCACCTGTTTTAGGTGGATTACCATCTCATTTCTACGACTTCAGAGGCTTCTTCCTTGAAAAGATATTTGATATAAGGTCCACGAGCATCCTTGCAAATCATGAAAAATGCATCCAACAAATAAGAGGTGGGTAGTAGTAGGTGCTGAGTCCCACTCAAAGAACACTTAGGGTAGTTAGGGCATGTGGCTACCACGGACTCAGACATACCAAGTTGGCCAACGGATTTGGAGGGAGAGCAGCTTGGTTTGAGGCTTAGCTCTGGTGTTTACAAGTCCTGTGACTTTGGACAACTCATTTCACCTCTGTCTCTGTTTTGTCAATAATAAAGTGGAACTACTAAGAGTTACCACACAGAAGTCTTGTAAGAAATAAATGAAAAACATACACGCAAATGCGATTTATACATCGAGTGCTACACAATACCAAGTGTAATTTTTATGACAAAGTTGATTAGTAATAGGGCCGTTGCTACTGGCTTAAAGTCAGAACGTAAGGTTTTAAAACACCATGGTGTTTCCATATGTCTATATACCCATGTGATCATACTAACCTAGTCCTCTTGTGCAAGGAACAAAAACTCATACATCTTGATCAATGAATGCCATCAGAATCAGAGCTTTTGTGTCTATGAACCACATTATAAACTGGCAAAAAGAGTAGAAATGGAAAGCATTTGCTATTGTAAGAAACCCTACTGTGAATTATTTAGCAATTAGAATAATCACTTCCTAATGTATCTATCATTAGTTCCATTAAATACACACAAATTTACATGCATGCACTCCACATTTTAAAAAGCAGGATCTTACTCCACCTATCTTCACAAGGTATTTTTAATTGACCAGTGTGCCACACTGATCTTGTAAAATCAGAAAGAAAAAGGTGTCAGTGTGTGTCTTATCTTGTGGACTCAAGCTATTTCAAAGCACGTGGGAAGATAAGTAGGGGAGGACTGATGCACGAACTCGGTCTCAGCAGAAACCCAGGTTGTGTGTTTCCTGGGCTCCTGGACTCTAACTCAATAATGGAGTCACTTCTCCAGTTTGTGGGAGGAAAAGAGCCATAGGAAAGGATAGAATTTCTTCACTTTTATGATTGTCTGCTAGTCATTTTTCTTCTATCCTTACTGCCTTTTACTACTGTCTGTGGGAGAACGTATCCTAAGACAGCATTTCTGATTTGGCAGAAAGTGACATGTTTAGCTGTTTTAAGTTTGGAGTGATATTAATAATAATCTCCATATAGCGAATTCTTGCCATGTGCCTGTCATGGGTCCGAATACCTATGGTTCCAATTCTCACAACTATTCCATGGGATAGATGCTATTATTCCTATTGTAAAGTAAAGGTGGTACAGAGAGGTGAACTAACATGCACGAGGTCACACAGCCAGTTAGAGGAAGTACTGGGATTTACTCTGGGCAGTCTGACTCCAGATTCTGTGCTCTTAATTAAAACACATAAGAAATCCAGGGCATTCCTCAAGAAGCACCATAATTTTCAAATATTCTGCTCCCTGAACATGTGAGAAGCCCTGGGTTAATGACCTGGTAAAACAAAACCATTATCACAGAACTTGATACAATGCTGTTTTCCTGAATCTCAAGTCCCAACACAAAATTTAATATTAAAACTATGCTAATGACTTTTTGTGTATTTTTGCACACACACAGAGGCACACACACATACACACCACACACTGTACACCCTAGTCCGTTTACTGTATAACCTGCTTAGATTTATTTTATTTTGTCTGTGAATGAAGATATTCCTCTTCCAATTCAATAAAAAAGCACAACAGAGCCATAAATATAGAGATGAATGTAAGAATTCAACCGTTTGATTGCATTAATTCAAAGAACTGATTAAAGAGTCTTGATACAATTGTGGAAATCGGTTTGATTTATTAAGCTACATCATCCATGAAATCTACACAGAGTGGGGAAAAAAATTAAACCTGTCACGTTAAAGAAATACACTCTACAATAAAGGGAATGAGGAAAAGGAACTCCTAGGATAATTTATAAACATATGCATATCTGGAGAAACCAACTCACAACTGGCTATCACATTCCTCTAAGTTTGTGATTGGGGCAGCTTCCCCCTCACCGCTACCTGCAGCTCTCAATTTAGGAGATGGATATGGCTTTGCTGTTGTTTCTCCTCAGCAAGGATCTGTAAGTTATAAACACTTCCTGGCAATTAGCAGGCCATTAGTCCTTGCATTGTAGCCTCGCAGTACTTGGTTGGCTCTATCCTGCCATATGACCAGGGCCGAGTGTGATAGCCAAAGGTTCCCAGCCGCAAACACTTGTACTCTGGCTCAAGGGACAGGAAGAGGCCCTCGCCGAAATAATGCCAATAGGCAACTTGTCTTGTTCCTCAAAGTGTGGTTCACTGGCCTTCTGCATCAGCGTTAGACCTGGGAGCTTGTTAGAAAGGCTGGGCTTCAGCCCCACTCCAGGCCTCCTGAGTCAGAGCCTGACTTTAACAAAATCCCCAGATGATTTCTACACATTGTATAGTTTGAGAACCCCTGTCCTAGGCTTCAGATGTCAACCAAAGCATTGTTCAGGGCTGGAAACAGTACTCCAATTGCAAGGTGGCAGGTCACTAGCAGGTTGAGATACTGGAAGTCTTAGAAATGGTTGATAGCAGGTCTGGGAAGGTTTCACCTGGAGAGGAGAGGTCTTACCGATTCACAAAGATTTAAGAGGCCTCACATAGCAGAAGATCAAGGTCTGTTCCATGAGGCGCCAGGGAGAAGGACTGGGTAGTGTAGATCAGTTTCTTAGTAGCAGAACTACTGACATTTGAACCTGACCATTCCTTTTGTGGGAAACTGTCCTATACACTGTAGAATTTTAGCATTCCTGGCTTTTGCCAGGGAGGTCAGTATCACCACCCACTGCAAATAGTGAAAACCAATAAGGTCTCCAGCTACCACCAACTATCCCCAGGGAGACAAAATCATGCCCAGTTGAAACCACTGGTTTAGATGACAAGTAGCTCCTATGAATCAACTTAGTGACTTGATGGCTAAAAATAAAATACAATAAAATAACAAATAGTACAATCTTTAATTATCAGAATACTATAAGTAGAAATTCAGATGAATGGAGGCAATGTTCGGGCCCTATTCTGCTCTGATCATTCCTTCTTGTAATAAATACTATGCTTTGCTTTGGCCCCATACTTAACAATAACAACAACAACAAACTTGGCTAAATTAACTATGTTGAGGGGCGCCTGGTTAAGCGTCTGCCTTCAGCTCAGGTCATGGTCCCAGGGTCCTGGGATCAAGCCCCACATCAGGCTCCCTGCTCAGCGGGGAGACTGATTCCCCCTCTCCCTCTGGTGCTCCTCCTGCTTGGGCTCTCTTGCTCACTCTCTCTCAAATAAATACATAAAATCTTCTTAAAAAATAAATTAACTATGTTGAAATGAAAGCATCTAATATCAAGATACATCGGGGAACTGTGTCATAAGAGGAATAACTGAGGGAGATGTTACGTTAAATTTGGAGATGAGAAACGTATACCAGACATCTTGCAATACATGAAGGACCGTGTGAAAGAGGAAGCATATCTATTCTGTATGAAGATAGAGCCAGGGACGTTAGAGTGGTTGGAGAATTATGCCCACAGAGAGATGGGTTGCACTATAAGGTAGTAAGGACCCCATCACTAGGAGACATTGTAAGACCTAGCTGGATAATCACATGTCACAGAGGAAGCAGAATGTACCCTGGCCTGGGGTAGAATATGACAAGATCACTCATTCATTCAATCATTTAGACATTCAACAGGTATTTATTACATATCTGGTATAATGCAATTACATGCCTGTAATACAAAACAGAATTACATGTTCTAAGATGCAATAGAATTAGTCTTGGCCTTCAAGATGTCCCGAGAGAAAGAGGCTAACTAGATAATCCACAATGGCCAGGACACAGTGAGTGAGTGAGACAGGAGGGACACCTGACCCAGCATTCTACTCTGTTCCAGTCACTTGATAAAACTTGCTGAATGATTGGTACCAGGCAAAACAAATTAAGGAAGTAGCATGTGGAGACAGCTAGAGAAAAAGAAGATTTGGACACTTGTCCTGACACTTAGCAGCTTTGGGACCATGAACAAGTTTCAGGTGGGCAAGACAACTTCTGGTTCAGACTTTAAAACTAAACAGATTTCAGTTACACTATTAGAGAGTCCCTGCTCTCTTAGAGCTTCTCATTATGTAATGAACAGTCCAGACCCTAAGAGAGTAGGCATTCAACATTTGCTGTGAAGAAATGAGATAATGAGCAACCATCATGCAAAGAGGGCTCAATGTGAAGCCTTCCCTCTACAGTGGATAACTGTATCCTACTTCATGTAGACACTATAATCTTTCACTTCCTGTTAATTCATTTTCCTAGTTGGCAAAACAGACAGAGCTGTGCAGTTACTTAAAAGAAAACAGCTACCACCAGTACACTTTTTTGTAACTCACGCCTTGCCTCAGGCTAACGATGCCAAGGTCCTCTTAGCTAAGCACTAATTATCATCACATGGACACAATTAACTATCATTTTCATGCAAATAATGGGCCTAAACCAAATTCAAATGGTTGGGTTTTTTTTGGGGGGGGGGGTGGAACATGGCACAATGCTGACAAGGAGACCAAAGTAAATGTCTACATGTGTCTTTAATAATAACCTTAAAGGAAGACATATTTTATCCTAAAAGAAGTGGGTCAGTCATATGACCCTACTGAGCAAGTATTAAAACAGCTGTTCTACGCATAGAATAACATTCTTTTAATTTACTGTGTTTGCTTTTTAGACCCTATTTTGTTTTTCCATTTTGAAGAACTAAATGCCCCAGATGAATCAGTCAACAATACGTTGGCTGCTTTCACATTCAGCCTTCTGCTGTTTTATAATAGTGCCCTGATCTTATTTCAAGAAAAGAATGACAAACTTATAGCTGCAAATGCTAAATTTATGAGGTTCTTTGTGGCAGGCATTACTGAGAACAGGGCTGAGGAAATAGGTAAGACGTAGTGGAAAGAAGAAACCTCCATAAATACAAGGCCAGGCCTTGATTTTCATCTGAGCCCTGCAATCCAAGCACCAAAGCCCCACATACTTAAGATTTTTTTTTTTTTTTTGATGTGTGGGGCAGCCAAAGGTGCTGAGTGCTAATTAGATGAACAAATGAATGCTCACCCTCAAAAGGCACATTATGCCTAGTCACAGCTCTTCTGAATGCCCTGGTTGCTGCTTAAATAGCTCTGTGACTTTAAATGGTACAAGGTCAAGAAGAGTTGCATTTTGTTGGAACCTTCCCAACAGACCCCATGCTGCTCACCAAGGTCTGGAGCTGTGCCCTCTGCAAAAGTGACCAGTTAGGATGAGAGGAATGCAACCCTTAATATTTCACCAACATGACGTCAGATAATTAGTAGGAGGCACATTTTGTGCTTGCTGAATGGACTGGTCCTCACCTCCCTCTTCACTGGCAGTTTATGGACTGAGTAGGTAGAACTTTTAAGAAAGCAAATTCCACTCAATGTACGATTAGGAAGCCTGTTTAAAAGGATGTTTACCCAAAGAGCATGCTGGAGAACACAGTTTCACGTAAGTACTTGTTAAAAAAAAAAAAAGTTTTCACCCACAAATAATTTTAGGAAATGAGGCCATATTCCATCGTCCTCCTGAACATTCATATTGTACTCTGGCATGTTAAAGGCCTAGGAAGCCCAAGAGAAAGAAAGCCTGCTCAACTTTCTTAAGACCTTTCACTCAGGAGCTCCTTTCCATATAACACCCATCAGAGATCTAGAGTTTAGTTATCTGAATGATGAAGCACCTATTACACTTTTTATTCAGGTGCTTGACCCATTGCTGATCTGCAGGGACAGAATGACTTGTTAGATCACTTCCTGTGAATAATTTAAGTTTTCGAGACATTAAGATCTAATGTTTTTCAACTGCCTCGTAAGGTAAGGAACTAAGCCTTGTGGACTCAACATGAGACCTTGCACCTTTCAGAATCATTGTGTTCCTTGAATACGATCAAACCCTTGAAGCAGCACGTCAAGATACGGACATATGAGCCTATGTGAAAGTCAAGCTCATAATCTTATTCGGCGGTAACCCTACCTTCCTTGTAAATCGTGCTCCTGAAATATTGTCACCTGTAATTTTCTGACATGCCACATTCTCTCAAGTCTCTGTACCTTGGAACAGTTCTACCCTCCGTCTGAATGACCATCTTCATGTCTTTACCACCAAAATATCAAAAATGGTTGATGCAAGTTACAGCTCTCAAGCTAAACAACAGATTCATAGATTCTTCCTCTTTGTTTGAGAGTCACTGCTTCTCCTGAAAGCCACACTTAGAATTTAGCCCCTCGTATTTTTTTTTTTAACATTTTATTTATTTAAGAGACAGAGAGGAAAGCGTGTGCGAGAACAGACTCTATGCTGAGCATGGAGCCTGACATGGGGCTCGATCCTACGACACTGAGATCATGACCTGAGCCAAAATCAAGAGTTGGCAACTTAACTGACTGAGCCACCCAGGTGCCCCAGCTCCTCCTTCTTTAGGCTTCCCTTTATACATGCATTGTATCATGTTTCACTATAATTGTCTATTTAGACCTCTAACCCCCTAGGGCCACATTTTGTTCACTTTTGAAGCCTAGTGCTTACATCAGTGCCCAGCACACTGTAACTCTTTTTTTTTTTAATTTTTATTTATTTATTTTTTTGATGTAAATTTCCATGATTCATTAGTTGCCAGCACACTGTAACTCTTAACACATTTTTGTTCAAAGATTATATATCCTTCTTAAGTTCCATGGTCATATATTCTATTCACTGCCACTGAAGATTGCGAAGCTACTGGAAGAACTTTAAAAAAAATGGTACATTCATCTTAGCTCTCTCTCTTCCCAGTGAAAAAAATGCAATCAGTAATATTTGGAATTAAAAACAACAACAAAACTCAATATTCTGAAAGGGTCAAAGAACCCCCTATTGAATTTCTGCAGAAATTCTCGATCACATGAAATCAACTGATTTATTGACCTAATAAGTGTCGACCTAATAAGTGCCTCTCCTGTAAATACAGAATCTTTTCCATCATGAACTTTTAAAGCCGCCTTAAAAGAGACTGATTGGAGCAGGGTAACTAATTATTATTTAAAATGACAACCAAAAACAAATTCCAAAGACTTGCTTAGCCTTGTTAAGAACAGAACCAAAACAGTGACAATTTAATGCAGTGTTATCCCTGACAATGGCAAGTATGCATTTCTATCTAGGTTCACTGTTTCCTTTATCTTCCACCACACTGCTAGTAGGTCTTTCTTTGTAGGAACAGCTACAGAACTCTGACATATGTACAACTTCAAGGAACACACTCATATCTATCTATAACTAAATATTTATGCAATTTAGCCCTAATTCAGTGATGACCACTTTCCAAAACATTTATAGGGGATATAGAGAAGTCACACTTATTTAAAAAGAGGAGGAGGGTACTTTAATAAAAGATTTTATAAAGTCTTTAATTTGCTCTTAGATATGCTACAGGCATCAAGGGTCATAAAGTTCCTAAAGTGATCAGACATATATACGTATATTTTCAAGCCTTAAATTTAACCCCATAAATACTGTGTTTGGAAGAGTGCAAGCTTGAGCTCTACTTAACTAAATCACAGGTTTGTAAACTAAGGAGGGGACACCATTTCTTTTCTCCTAGCAGGAATGACTATAAAGAATTCCAAGTCAGTCCTACTCTTTTTAGAGACTGTTGGGAAAAATATTTAAAATTTCCCTCCATAATAGAGTGTCTTAACTCAATTTATGACAGTTCACGTAAATACTGCGTCGTTGCTTCATTTATATCCAGCCAGTGAAATTTTAACTATCACCAAGAAATAACAATTGTTCAGACATCACCGATTTGAATAATTTCTAAGATTTTCTAAGATACTCAGGAGGCCTTGCACCCAATAGCTACCATACCTTAAAATGACTGGTATTGAAATAGCCGTGGCTTAAGGTGAGCAAAATTACTTAAACCCAAGGAGTTCCATATACAATCTGCCTGTAGACCAGTCACAGGCTGTTCAGAGGGCTCTTTCTGTCAAATGGAACGGTTGTAGATTCTCCTCTTGGCCCTTGGTCTTATCATTTGTTAAACGAGGAAATTGGAAGCTGGGGACAAACTGCAACATCACCTTGGAACTCGTTTAAAAAAAGAAAAGTGGATATTCCTCAAGCTCTGTGGCATATCTAGGTTGATACAGACTCTCTGGGAGTGGTTCCTAGAAATTTGGATATTTAACAAGCACTCTAGATGACTTTACAAGGGCACACCAGGATCCACGAATCAATGAAACAAGTAACTGCTGGGTATCTCCCAGTTCTTATATTATGGGTATCAGTCATGGCTCGGGCAAAGGCATCAAACTATCTAAGTCCTGTGGGCTTTTCCTGTGCATAGGACTAGGCAGGCCCCATCCACACATACTTTCACCACAGAGCACACAATAGGAGAGAAACACTTTCAGCACACAGGTTTATAATTCCAACATCTTGGCCAATTTGCTTCCAATATGTTCTTGCGAGTTTTGAAGCTGGTGCCACTTCAGGAAGAGGTCCTGCAACCCATGTGCTGCTCAGGACTCATGTGAGAGATGGCTCTTGTTAGCCTTTGCGACTTGGAAGGAAGTTGGATAAATAGCTTATAAAAAAAACCTCTTGCCCTTTGAAAGGTAATCAAAAGAGTCATTCTGGCATTTCCTTAACTGGCCACTGGATTCCCTTCATGGGATTTAAGAACCCAAACTTAAATCGGTCTGTCACTAAACAGCTGCTTTCACTGCCTTCCTAAAAGGGCCTTACAGGGTGCTTTCCACGCCTCAGAAATCTGACATTTAGAAGCAAACACCTGCCTTCCACCCACTCCCCAACTCACCAGCCACATTCCCCAAGTTGCTTAGCCATTAGCTCAAATACAACTCAGGAGTTCAGTTGATTTAATCTAAGGCAGTCACTGGAATCAGCCTCTTATCAGGGGCTGAGGTGTTTCGGGAAAGGTTAGAAGGAATGAAGTGACAAAGGGTTCAAATATCCTGCAGTTGGAGCTGAATAAATGGCCACTCATTTCAAAGCTTCAGATTTCAAAAGAAAACAGCTTAGGGCTAGAGAGGAAAATGGGGAGGGGACACCCAACACCATCCAGGATATATGTATTCTGTCTGATTTATTTAAATAGAAAGAGACATAAGTGCATTTATAAGAATTGCTTTAGCTTTTGTATTTATCAGTCTCCTCCATCTTACCTCCATTACAGCTCTGACAGAATCATTAATTTCAGTCAATCAATCATTTAACAAAAACTTGCAGGTGACCTCAACATGCCATATAAGCCACAGAGAACTAGTCACAACAGCAGTCTTCAAATTCCCTTGGAAAGGAAAATTAAGCCTGCTATGTGTGCTTGGGGCAACCTAAGCCGTAAATCTCTCTTTTCTGATCTCTTCATATAGATGAAAGAGCAAAGCCGCTCTGGGTTACATACAACAATTATGTGTTCACCAAACTCGGGGAATCAGCTTTCAGACAGCCCTAATCATTACCAATTAACCACGTCTGCTGACATCCTGGAAGAACTGCCCTGGTGCTGCTGAATACCGGGCCTTCCCTCCAGGCAGCCCGTCTCTTATATTACAGCATATGTGTTTTAGAAGGCCTATTAATGTTTGTTGACAATTCCAAATAGAGGTCACCTGTTGTCATGGTGCAAAATACCCTCTTTCCCTCTCTGAATGCCAGGCAGGGAGGGCAGCTTTGTTAGGGACACTTCAATGCATTTCTATATTGCCACCAACATTCAGATCTGATGAAAAGAGATTTAGGGTCTCTCAACTCTTCAGTGGCAATTCCCACCTGCTACCACACACCCATTTGGGGCTGAAAGGAATCTCTCCCTTGGATAATAAACTTGACAGAATGTGTTCAGACCCTAGGCCTCCACAGGAAGATGTCCAGTCACCGGCCAGCCAAATTTTAACATGAAGATTTACCATCACCAGAAATGTAAATGTGGAAAGCGAATTTCATTCCACTGGGTGCAAAGTGGCCTTTTTCCATTTAAATGATCCTCATTTAATCCCTAACCCCTCAGAACAGAGAACTTGCATTTTAGGGATTCTGTTGCCAGTTTGCAAAGAAATCCTTTTCTGTATCCAGCATGTTCTTGTTGGGTTTGAAAATGGTGCCATTTCAGTAAGATCCAAGTGGACATTGGGGGAAAAAAATTGCTTAACCAATTATTTAATTAAATTCAATAATTATTTAATTCAATTTAATTTCTCTAATTTGTGCCAAGGGAAGAAGTACATTATCCTGCAAAATGTCAAATATGAATTGTGAGCATTTGGACCTAGAATCTGTATCCCCTTGAGCCTGTGAGTGTCTCAACAAGATTGCATTCTCCTTGAGGGTGAAGTTAGGCTGTTACAAGAGAAAAGCCCCGCCCACGGTGCTTGTTGGAGCTGGCTGCTAGGAAGGAATTCCAGGCAGCGTTGTCAGTTGTGATGAGGAGCGTGAGTTCACGTCACCTCTGGAATCCTAAAACCCAATGCACTTCCGGTGAAGTGAAATGCAGGCACCTTCCTTTTGCAGTGGGTCAGAGGTGAGATTGGAAGTGCTTACAAGGACAGCCCACTAAACAAGCCCTACTTCCCTCTCTCCCAGTTGCCAGTTACCTGAGAGCATCTTGTGCGCAAGGCCCTGGCTCCCAAACTGTGGGCTGAGGCACCCCCCATCGCTGCAGTAAACTCAGAGAAGCATTGAAATGCATTAAATGAAAATGAATTTAAATTAATTTACATTTAAAATGAATTTTTAAATATTTTGAATTTTTGAGGGAAGAAAAGCAATACTTGATAGCTGTCAAACACCCCACAAACTACGAGCTCAAGGCAGCTCTGAGTTGCGCTATTCACTCATGGTGCATTCCTTTTGAATATCTCCTATCTTTGTGAAGCTTTGCAGGGGTTGCTGTGATAAAAGGCAAGTACTACACGAAAATCAGTGCGGAACAGGCGATGAGGGTAGCTGTGTCCAATCCGATTCCAAGATTTGAGAAGTTGGGCAGTGCCCGACGGGTGCCTTTATCCCATTGGCAGTAATTGTGGTTATTTATGAATAAATAAAAGCACTGTATTTTCTTACAAGTATGTGTCTTTTTTTTCCAGATGACTGCTAAGTGTTAGGACATAAATACCTATTAGCTAATTCGAATGTACCTAACTACTTAATGAATGGAGGGCTGTGTGTGTGCTCATATGTGTATATGTGCATGAATGCACATGCTTAGAAATATCATGGAAGTTAACTGAGACACAAAGGGCACCATGAATTGAGAGATTTTGGTAACTGTCCTTCCCCTCTTGGGTTTGAACACCTTTGCTTTCTTTACTCTTTATAACAGGCTTCAGTCACAGGATTCTGGCCTCGGAGCCTCAGGAAGCTATCCCTATAAATACAGATAAAGCATACTCCTCCATCCACTCATCCTCCCTGGAGGAGCTTGAAGACAACTTGAAAATGAACACACGCATCCACACATGGCCCACAACTGAGTGCTAAGCCCTGTCCGTTTTCTCAGTTGCATGCACACTTTGGAAGTGTTATTCCATCAGGTGAATGTGGGTTGCCAAACTTAGACATATTCCACCATCTGGGATGAAGGGGCCCCTCAAGAGGGAATCAGCCAATTCCAGTCAAGCCATAAGGAAATAGAGACCCATCACCTTGAGGGCTGCAATATTGCCACCATCACCACAGGAAGGGTTTAATAAAGATCCATTTCTCCGGTGGTGTTTTTCTCACCAACACCTCATTACCCCTGGATCCTGGCCAGTCCTCGACCTACTTTCTTTGAGTAGAGGACAGAAACAAATTACCAGGCTTTTCAAGAAACAAAACACACAGTAAATAAATTTTCTTAAACTACAGAGTGCTATCATAACCCCAGCCAGGAGAGGAAGCAATCTAATTTCAATCTGTGATCAGAACCAAATACAAGAATCAATGCATCAGCCCCTCCGCAGCAAAGCAAAGGGGTTTCCGGCTGACCTCTGAATCTCTGCCCAGGAAATGAAAGCAGGAGACTGGCAGATAACTTGATGGAAAAACCAGGGAGTGCAATAGAAAGCCAGACAGGTTGTAATAACACCTGAGAGTTACCCAGGGTCTCTGGCAGGGTCCTGCTTGCCGCCAAAAACTGCTGCTACCTCAATTGCCATTAACCACTTCTAATGCTGCAATGAATCACCCTAGGTGCCTGGAAACTAGGAAAATGACACCCTCATTTTCTTGCAAATGTAGATTGCAATCCCCAAGATGGAAATAAGGAAAATTGAATGTCCTTCTCCAGGCTGCTGAAAATGAAGGGAGTTTCAAGACTTCAGTGATGATCCTTCCCAGGACAAAATGGTCTCCTGACTTCACCCCACAGTCACCCAGAGGACACAGAATTAAAATCTGCCTCCCATAAAGTCTCCTGGCAGGTTCATGCCCCACTTTCCTTCCTTACCCGTGGTCCCATCCCAGCCACCAGAATGAAATAACATTAATTGAGCCCAAGCACACGGAACAAGGCATATTCCCAGAATTACTTTATTTGATCTTAATAACTCCATGAGGTATGGGGATAATCCCCATTTTACTGATGAGGAAATTGAAGCTCAAAATGGTTATGGGATGTGCTCGGCACTACACAGCTGGTTGACTTGCATAGTTAGAAGTGAAATCCACTCTGAGCCCAGTCCCTTTTCCCCCATTGCCCTAATTAATCAGAGGAATTGTCCTGGTCCCTGCGATGATGAGGAAAGGAGCAATGGACCCACTGGCTTATAAAGTGTCTTTAGGTGAATTTTAAAAAGGTATCTCTGACAGGACTCATTTGATATGTGGGGAAATTTTCTTGATATATTTAATACACAATGATTTTGTTAGAACAGGACACTGCCATGTGCCTGGGGATCCTCACTTTAAATGTACAAATCTACCCTCTATCTCTATGATACAGAGAGTGTCCTTTTAGGTGTGGCACCATCATGCAGAGCACATCCTGCTCTACCTTCCTTCGTGACACTGGATGGTCCAGGCTTAAGAGAAGGGACTCCTTTACACTTTATCATTCTGGGAGAGGCTGGAAGAATAGGGAATATGCAGAGTCTTGAGCACGATCGGTAATTAGTAAATCAGCACTGAATCCAAGGGAACCAAAATTCCTAGGAACGTCAAGGAATTAAAACTAATATAGAAGCAGTAAAAATGCTTTTAAAGAATGATGATAAAGGCCAAATGGTGATCAGCAGGACATAAACTCCGTTCAGTGAGCTGAAACTCAATTAACAGAGTGAAGCTCAAATCATAAAACGAAGGAAGACAGCATCCTCAGCAAGTGGCTAGATAGAGGCTAAAAAACGAGGGCCATGATAGCAGGGCCCAAGTCCGTCTTGTTCACTGCTCTGTCCTCATTCGACATGTTACTCACACAGCCTGGAAGGGAAAGGCAACTCTTGACAGAAGAACAAAAATATATGTCAGCTCTGGCTTAATTTACTCCTCCGCCTTTTTCCACCACACTGGTGTTACCCTTGGGGCAGGGGCTAATCTGCCAGCTTCTTGAGGCTCCAAGGCTAAACAGAGAACTTCTGCCCCTCAGGACCCCTATCTGGCACATTGCTCTGAGTGGCACATTCAGGAAATAAATAAAAAATAAACAAACTGTCTGAGATCCCACGATTAACATTCCACACCTCAGGCTAAATGGTAGTGCCATCTTATCAGGCTTAGGTAGGAATGCGTAAATGGAAAGAAAAAAAAAATTCCACCAGCTAATAGCTGTATTAAGAAGTTCCATTTAATCAAATGTCACATTATCTGGGTTATTTTTAACAGATGCAAATTGGATTAATAAAAACTACACAAAATTTGAGATTAAACAAGAGGTTTTGCTAAGTTGACAGTAAGGCCCACTTTAATACAAAGTCATATTAAAGAGAAGCCTTTGATATTAGTGAAACCCATAGAGATCCCAAATTTCTGGCAGTCTAACAGCAGCAAGCCATACTTTATTGTTGAATTCTTCTTCTTTTTTTTTTAATGTACTTCGAGCAAATTTTGTACTTACAAAATTAATTAGAAACATAGCTTTGGTTCTTACCAGACCCACTTCAAAACATCTGAAGGATGCCTGGATAACAATGTGCCCGTCATCCAGCCTGAGTCCCCAACAGAAGGACAAAGAACACTGAGACTTTCACATATTCCTGGCATAAATATGCTAAGAATTGATAGATATTCACTATGGTTCGTAGAAGGCAGGGGAAGATGAGGGAAAATGTTTCCTTACAGACCAGGAAGAACTCTCTATAGTCATAACAACAGAACTGTGCATGGTGGTGCAGTATATGAAATATTTTCAAACCGCCATTTTGTCTGGTCCGTAGAATTTCTTTGAGTGACACACCAAGTACTATGATTCACATTTTTAGACACAAATTTCAGTGGCTTCCCCAACATCTCCCATATTTCAGTCCTAACCCTAGTGGGAAGTTTAGCCATGAAACCTTGTGAATTTCAGTAGGAAACCCAAGAGCAGGCTGCTATTTGGAAGAACAGAACAGGTTGCAAACACCCCCATATACTAACACAGTAACTCATCACTGACCATTGTCTATTTTGTCTGTGCTCAAAAAGTCACATTAAAATCAGAGAGGCTATTTCTTGAATATACCAGATATACAAAGCCAATTTCTTAAAGAAGGCTATTTAATCCATTATCTTACCATGACTGTATTACACTTACACAAAAGTTCCTTTCTAATCTCCTAAGAAAGCATTTAACACATTGCCATTTTACTACTGCCAAGCCCTGAAAAGTTTGATTCAGCATTTGCAACCCGTCTCTTATGACAACTTGCCAATATGTAGATTAGATCCAATAATTAACGGGACTCAGAAAGTGCACATCATTCAATTTCAGCCAACTAAATGAGCACCATTCATCATTAACTCTTTCTTGTTTGGGTCATTAGTACACATACCAGGAGCTGAAAAGGAGGTACCCAGTGGGAACATTATTGGAGGAAATAGGTTTATATCTTGAGAACTGCAATGCATTTACTTGAGAACTGGCCATTGAAGCATATTTTGGAGTAGAACAGTGTGAGCTCCATACCCAGACCAACCCTCCAGCATCTCTACTCTTCTTCCACAACTTCTCACAGAAGTTAACTATTTCTGCCCCATTTTCCCACACTTTCTAAATACTTCTGCAAAAGCAACAGGACAAGACAGGAGATGTCATTTTGTTCTAAAAAAAAAAAAATTGCTGTGTCTGATACAGTCTCTCCTCTTTTGTTGAATGCAATTGGTCATCTCTCGCCTCAACTTCTGTTAATGGGACCAAGGAAGCAAGACCTAGTGCTTCAGTACAAAGGACAGTTGGCTTATATTATAAAATGCAATTTGATCCTTTATTCAAATAAAAAAAATCACAAATGTAGCATATTTAGATCCCCTTTTGCACTGCATGGATCTTTGTCCATTAATAACCACCATGGTCATTTATAAATATATGACCTAGTTATCATTTATAAATATATGACCTATTTATCATTTATAAATATATGATACATTTATAAATATATGACTACTCTTCTGAGCAGTGGCCTGGGTCCTGTGTGTGAAGCTGATTTCAGTTTTCTGTATTTAAAAATGCAATATGGATGCAAATAAATGATGTTTTTCTTGAAATTTAGAGAGGTCTTTTTCTCTCAAAAGGTAGGTCAAAGTGCCTTGGGTTAATCTTGCCGGTCAACTAGTGTAAATGTCTAGGCCTTTCCACTTCCGATAATCATTGTAAATATCTCATTAACTACACTGCAATCTATTTGAAATATTATTATTATTTTTGATGAGGGAGTCATGGGAAAAAATCTGGATAATGCCAGCCTGTCATGGCCTTTGCTTGTTGGGAGCAAATTGCTATCACAATGACAAGATCTGTATTTTCAAAGAATTAGTGCCATTTGAGCTGATGCAAATGTAAAGCACATGACTAGAAGGATGGCAAATTTACTTTTTGTAAAGAAAGTTCAGGGGCTTTCTACCTAACTTGAAAGCATCCATAAGAAAAATGAGAAAGGATTCCTGCCCAGAGATGGGCAGACTGTCTTCTTTTGGGTCCATGCTGCACTCTGGTCCCTTTAAATCCACCCAGAATGTAGGCCATGGTTTCTAATGTCTGACTAGGGGGAAGGTGGTGCCACACTGCCCCAGTCCAGTTGATCTATTTTGTAATCAGTCTGTCCTTCTCTCAATTTCAACTTTGACTAAGCTTGTGCTGATCAGCATTCTCTTCTAGGACCACCACCACCCCCCACCTCCTCTTCCAGTCTCTCTTACTCAGTCTTCACCCTTGAGAGTGTGTGAGACACGCTCTTTACTTTGCCTTCCTTCCACAGTTCCTTGCTGTTTTAATTAACACAAGAGCCCACATGGCTCTCTTAGAGAGATTCGTCCTTTTCTTTCCTGGCACATCAGACATTTTCCCAGTACCCCATCTACAGTGTGCCAGCTTAATACTATAAAATCTGACAGAGATTTAAAAAAAAAAAAAAAAAAAAAAAAAAAAAAAAAAAGCCTGTGAAACCAGGATTTTCAATGAGACAAGATAGGCTACAATACAAACAATATGTTTTTCAGATTCTTTATATTGGTCACCAGCAATGACAGCCCAGCTACAAGTCATTCATTGGTGCCTTTTGGATGTCTATTGGGTGCTTAACACTTAACACACAGTGTTTTATTTACTTCTCAGAACAAGTCTGAGGAAGGTACTAATAGACTCACTTTGTAGACGAGAAAATGGGCTTTGAGAGGTTAAGTGTCTTCTACATTCTACCAAGGGGCATAAAAAGTGCTGTGTAGAAAGCTGAGGTTTCATTTCTGCCATCCTAAGATGCAGCCCCATCTAATAAAAGTGACAAAGGGCTTTCAAGTCCCAAGCAGGAAGCTAATCTAATTTTGTGATTCTCTATTTCTCAACAACCGGTACCACTACCTAACTTAGTCCCTAAGGTCTCCAACAAATAAGAACCTGGTAGGCTTTCAGTTAAGATGATTTCATCTGTTTCTACAAATTCCCACTCCTCTGTTGTTCAAACATGGTAGGCACTCAATAAATAGTTCTGATTTATTGACTATTTCCATTTGCAGTAAAGATTACAAGGAGTTCCTTATCTCTGGCCTGATCCCAGGTCCTGGATCCTGGTACTTGTGGGCACACAGACTCTCCTCTCATCCCCAACATAAACACTCTTTAAGGATAGGCATTTCATAGCTTCTCCAAATAAGTTTACTCTTCCAGTTCAGATTTATAAGCCAACAAGTAACACGCAAGGTAGGGGGGGCAGGTAGGCAGAAATGTGTCAATGTTTTCTCATTCTCATGAGCAACTCAGATGGGATGCCTGATGGTTAAATAAGCAAACACTGTTAATGCCTTCAAGAGGAAATTGGGAAATGCTGAGGATGAAACACCCTGAAGCCAATGGAGATCCTGCGACAAAGCACAAACAACGCAAATGACAAAATCAGTCCCCCTAGAGCAGGTACTCAATGACTCAGCGAGGATGAGCACAAGGCTTTAGGATATACATCACTACGCTGGAAGAGGTCAGTGGGTCCTTGAGAAACGTATACAGAAAGGGAGAGGAGATTGTGCTCTCCTAAACTTGGGAACAACTTCCTCTGCTGGGCCAGGGATCAGGTTCCACCCTAGAAAGAAGCATGACTGGGAACAGTGAAGAACCAAAGGGGAAGATATTTCAAGGGGACTAACAATGACATTCTTATGGAAACTAGAGAGAAACTCAGACAGGACTCAGCCCTGGTACTGACCAACTTGTCGGGGTTATCCCTGAGAATTCCCAGTGTCCTGACACACATGGCCTATCACCCACCCCTTACCCCCAAACTCAGAGGCAGGAAACTCCAGTATAGGTTGCTGAGGCCAGGGAAAGATCTCTGGAAGAAAAAGGTTCAAGCATCAGAGATTTCAATTAAGATATGTCAACCTGACAAGTTAGAGCTCAGAATCTGGGCCTTAGAGGATATCCAAGTAAGTGAGGCAGAGAGAGTGAGGCATGCCATACCAGTCTGGGGCTCAGGACTGTAGTGCCTTGGACACTCTTCTTAATGGCCCTTAAATCTCAGAACTAGCTATAAAGGTGTTTTTGAAAGGTTCCTACCTATGGTCTTAGCCGCCTCTGAGGCCTGGTCTCTGCTGGTCTCATAACAGTCTTTCAAACCTGGGAATGATTTGCCACCTTTAAACTAATAGTAGGTACCTCAGCCATGGGTTCCAGTGTCCCCCCCCCCTTTTTTTTTTTTCTATCACTGGGTTTCCCTGAGAACGAATCAACACATCTCTAAAAAATATCCACAAAGCAGGCCCTCCTTTCACAGCAACCCTCTCTCTGAGCCCTACCACAGCCAAGGCTAATGACCCTGAGGGCCACGGTAGACCCAGAATAATGAATTGTTCAGCAGATGATATACTTCGACCAGAAACTGATGCATTAAGGGTCTGTTTTAATTCCATTCCCTTCTATATTTGATGGGGACTCTTGGGAATTGTGATGGGAAACTTGTTGATTAACTTCAGCTTTGAAAAAAAATATTCCCAGCAAAGAAACTGCTTTGACCCCTGCTTTGGATTGGACAGTCCGTTCCTCCAAGGCAGCAGACTCACTACTCTTTTAAGTATTCCAGGCCCTTACTGAAGGCAGATCAATACCTTCCTCACATTGAGTCAAACTTGTTTTCCTAATACTCCATGGATCTTAGCCAGACCGTCAGCCATGACAAAGAATAAATCTCCTCACGCTTTGGTTTGGCAGCCCTTCAGATATTTGAAGATGGTTTTCATGACCTCTTGATGCATTTTCTTCCTTACTGCCCTTTTCTTCAAAAAGACCACATGTGACCCCTGATTATCCCAGTTGTCCTGTGCTAGTGTGTCCCTGCCTTTTAAATTATCTTCTGCAGATAAGAACAAGGTATTCCAGTTACAAAGTTGCCCACTGATCAGCTATAGGACTTCTATAGTCCCCAGCTTCCTTGTCTTCCCATTCTGAGAATTAGGCCAGTTACTTGTTCCAATAAAGCCCCTTCAAGGTCTAAAGCTCTGTAATCCAAGTTCTAGAGAACAGAAAGAACAGGGAAATGTCTTTTCTACTTCCCCACCCATTTCTCTTTGGTGGCACCCTATTCTCTACATGCAACCTAAGGTTACAGAGACACTTGTTTAAAAATTAGTCACCAACTCCACTCTACATCAGTAAACAGCAGTCTTTGGGTTAAATGGAAAATGAAATAGTGAGGCTGGGAACATAAAAGCTGGTTTCAATGAAGTCCTCAATCAACAGCTCTTAAAGTTCTAATGAAACGACCAGAAATTCTTCGGTGCCTCCTGGAGCTGTGTGCGGGAAGTTTGGTCTGGTCTCCAACAAAACCAGTGAACACCATCCGAGGGCTCATTATGCCTAGGAACATATTCCTAAAGTGCTTGCCGCCTGCAGAAAATATCACAGAGTCCTGGAATGAGGGATTTCCTCTGAGAGGTGTCACTGGGCATTTCTCAAAGATGAGACAAGCCTTAAGGAACAAGCTGCCACTTGAATAAGCTGCTTTTCTGGATACAATTGTGATGACAGCTGCAATGCCAAGTTGCCACAGAGGGAAATATTGTTTTGTTCTTCTGGTGGGCCAGATCCTTTGAAGTGAGCAAGATGATCCCATGAGGTTTACTAAGCAAAGCTGGCCTTAGGCAAAATTGTCAAGTAAGGAACTTCTTTACTACACTCCTACCCCCACTCCCGCCCTGAGTTCACAGAACCCATTTCTTCCCACTACTATCCCGCACCCTCTGCAATCTCCCTTGTCAGCTAATGGCTCTTCTTCCCTTCTCCCCTTGAAATTCATCTTTCCTGAGCCCATTCCCACTCACTTCCAAAACACTGCTCTGGTCTAATGATTTACCTCAAATTTAAGTGCTAATGGGTGAAAATGCCCCAGGATTCACATACCCCGTTAAAGCTGGATACTGTGTTTGTGGACACAATGGGGACATTGCTGGAAAATTAAGGGCCACAGAAACCAATGTGAGTGAGAATCTATACCAGGAAGGCTATCTGATCCCTGCATATCCCAAATCACTCCAAGGCAGTCAAGCAGTCCTCACTTTGGTCAGTTTGGCTTACCACAAAGTCTCCTATAAGGCACATTGCTCACTCAGACTCACTGAGAATTCAAGCAAATGGCTGCTTATATTTCCAGTATAGGACCCTTGAGGGCTATGAAAATAGCACTGCAAGGACCACTCGCTTTGTGATACTATTCCTCTGGGGAGCAGACTGACATTTCATTCAGCAATCTCCATTACAGTTGGTAACAAAAAAACATTTGCAAAAGTATCTGGATGCTGCTACTAGACTGGCACTCTTAGGTCAGAGATGGACAGTGTGTGACAAATAGCAAACTGGGTTAAACAAGGTGCAAAAGTGAAGGGTGCAGTATGCCAACTTAGGGGCTAGATAAAACAGGAATCCAATGCCAGTTCTTTCACTATCTGACTGACTTACTGAATTTTGGTTTCCTCATCTGAAAAATAGCCATATCATCTACATCAAATGGTTTGTGTGAAGATAAAGTTAAATTAGATAGCACACATTCACCAAAATGCTGGTTCCCTTTTCTTATGTCCCCACCGTCACTGACATAGGCCTTATTGCTTATGAAAGTGAGCACTCAATTATTTTACATTTGCAGAAGGGGGAAAGGGTTACTAATCTATCCAATGTATTAAATAAGACAACAGAAAGAATTTTAATCCTACGTAGAAAAACAAGCAATTTCCAAATAGCTGAGCATCTATTTACTACTTAAACTCTACTTAATTTTTCATTAAAGCAAGAACTTGGAAAGATATTTGACAAAACGTTGTTAGTTCCTTTGAATTACTGTCTTTACCATTACTGAAACTAATACAATTATATTTCTTTTCAAGTAATCTATAATTAAGAGGGTTTTTTTTTTTTTAACTAATTCAGCCTGGTTTACCCACAATTAATTGAAAATAGTTGGGTTTTCCTGTAATATTCCAAAGCAAGAGATTGGGTATAAAACCTAAAACCTTTGCTTAATTGTCCTGGGCAAGCACTTTCCTAGGATTTGAAATGCTGGCATGTGATGTCTACTTCCAAGGTATCGGCTGTTGCTAGGAAAGGGTCTTGGTAGGCAGATAAATTCTTCTTCAATTAAAAAGGGTGCCGCCAAGATGAGCACACTGTACGACTGCAAAGGCTCCAATATAAGCAGCCTCATTCATAAACTTCAGCAGGCTCTGCTTTTTCCCCTGACCTCCCAGAGTTCAATAAGAAACAATATGCCTTTGGGTGTTCAAGCCCTGTGCTCTGGAAGATCCCATTGGAAAATCAGCCTCAATGTGTGTAAACTAGACCGCTGGAGGTCTGAAGTGGTGCCACTAATTGGTTGGTGCTGGAAGAAATATGTAGTGTGTGAATTAGTGAGAAAAAGATGCCTTTGCACTGCTTTGACACAATTACATACTATCCATAACTCCTCTTGGGTTACCGTCAACCCCGGCAGCTTATTATTTTAAGAGAAGCTGTCCGGTGATTTTATCTGCAGCTGTCCCTTCTGTGTACACACTGGTGTGTGCCAGTGTGTGTGCCCCCAAGCAGCGGCAAGTCCTAAGCAGTCCCACACAACTTCTAGAGTGGAAGCTGCCCTTCTACTGTAATCCGTTTTCATTAGCACTCTTTGAGCTCATCCCTTCTTGGTACACGGCACTTCATCACCTTTATTTTCTATCATAATTGCATGTGAAAGATTTCCCTTTTGATAGACTCTGGATGCCAAGCTGGTACAGAAGAGAGTGTTGAAAAGTGTCATGTGACCTGCCGGCTGTAGAAGGAAGCCCATACACCTGTGGAAGACAAACAATTTTTCAGAGATATGACATATCTATCATCTGTCCACAGGATATGAGCTGTTCTGTCTGCTTAATAGCAAGAGGCTATGAATGGCAAAATAGGAAGTGCTGAAAGAAATCGGTAGCACACAGCACACTGTCTGGCAGGCCTCCCCAGGCCCAGCCGCATGGAAATCTGCACAGTACTTGTCACCGTGGCAGGCAGAGCGGCTAGCTGTAGCCCTGTTTCTGTTCCCTGTCACGCTGTCATTCAGGTGCCATCACCTGCTGACAGGGCCACATGGTTCTCAATGATAGCCCAGGTCTCTATTCACACCTCATCCCATGACCGTTGAGAAAGATCCGACACCAACCAGACATGTCTCTAACAAAACATCCCCATCTCCAAGATAGATTGTTGTCAGGGCCTGCCCTGCTCCGGCCCCCCAAGGCTTGATTCCTCCAGGTGCAGCTATTCACCTCTCCCCGTTCAATCAGGGCCAGGCAGGTCTGTTTTCAGCTGGAGTCTGAGCATACTTCAGGGCTCCGCGACTCTCCGTTACCTGTTGTCCTTACCTAGTTTGCAAGTCTTTCTTGCTAGGATCTCAAAGCTTTAGCTGGCTTGTCAGCAACAACAGTGACCACACCAGAGGTAGAAGAAACAATATAAGCTTTAAGAATAATAGCTTATTGAACACTTTTGTGTACTGGGCACTGTTCCAAGAACTATACATGTATTAAATCAAAAGGACCACCCCCAACACCTCTTGGGGATAGGTGAGACTGTTAGTCTTTTTCATGGACTAAGAAACTAGGCAAGGGCCCACAAAGAGAAATAGGACAGGGCTGGCTTCAGAATCCTAGCTGTCTTTGCCCACAGCCATAACTCACAGCCATCATGATAAACCAGCACCATAAGCATATGTACTGTGTGCTTGCTTCATACCGAGTGGCCTCCATATTTCACTTCTGAGCCTCAGCACAATTTTAACCCTGGCAATATCTCTAAGACCCAGATACTAAGCAATTTGTTCAATAAATGGTGGGGCCCGGATTTGAACCAAGGCCTCTGTGACTCTAGAATCCATGATCTTTCCACTAGTACCATGTCTCACACACTTGCTGAGGGTTGATGGGTCATAGATCATTACTATCATGGCACCCGATGGCTTACAAGTTTGAGGCAGTGAGAACAGGTACATTCTGCTTAGACCATTAGCGGGTCCTCAAGGACTTGAGGCCTTTCTTTGTCCATCACCGTTAGAAAGAAATCTTGGTGTGCTGCAAGTATCCTGATAAGATGGAGAAGAATAATGTCCTCCTTTTACTCAAAAATCCCTAGCCCCTTTCAGAATGTTCAAACAACTCTGCATTCTGAGAATTAACTCCACTTGGTCATCCTTTCTATATACTGCTGGATTTGATTTGTAAAAATCTTTGAAGAGTTTTTATATCTTTGTTCATAGAGGGTCTAGTGTTTTCTTTTCTCATAATTAGTTTTGGGTTTGGTATCAGAATAATGCCGATTATTAATGCACAAATAGAAAAGTATTTGCTCTTCTTCAATTTTCTAGAAAAGTTTGTGAGGAATTGGCATTAGTTCTTCATTAAATGTTTTGTACAATTTACCAGTAAAGCCATACTTAAATCTAAAGTTTTCTTTGTGGCAAGTTCAACTACAAATTCAATTTAAAAAAATGAATGGGGCGCCTGAGTGGCTCAGTCAGTTAACGTCTGTCTGCCTTTGGGTCAGGTCATGATCCCAGGGTCCTGGGATCAAGCCCCATGTCGGGCTCCCTGTTCGGTGGAAAGCCTGCTTCTCCCTCTCCCTCTGAAGCTCCCCCTGCTTGTGCTAGCTCTCTCTCTCCCTCTCTCTCTTTCTGTCAAATAAATAAATAAATAAAATCTTTTTTAAAAATTAAAAAAATAAATATATGGCTATAGAGCTTATCTATTTCTTCTTGAGAGTGTTTTGGTAGTTTGTGTCTTTGAAGAAACTATCCACTTAATCCAAGTTGCCAAATTTACTGGTATAAAGTAGTTCATAATCTTTCCTTTTTACATTTTTAACATCAGTAACATTTCCTTGTCCATTCCTGATAATGGTAATTTATGCCTTCTTTCTTTTTTTCCTAATTAGTATAGCTAGATGTTTATTGATTTTATTAATCTTCTATGAAGACAAGATTTTTCTTTTCATTGATTTTTCTCTTTTGCTTTTCTCTTTTTCTATTTCATTGATTTCTGCTTGTACCTTTATTATACTCTTTCTTCTGATAACTTTGGAACTCTAATTATAGCCATATTAGTCTGCTTGAAGTTGTCCCACAGCTCATGGTTTCTCTGCTCAATTTCTTCAGTGACTTTTCTTTCCGTGTTTCATTTTGAAGAGTTTCTATTGTTAAAACATCAAGTGATTGTCTAACCTACTGCTAATCTCACCCAGTGTATTTTTCATCTAGACATGGCATTTTTCATCCTAGAAGTTTGCTGTAGGTGTTATTCCCTGTCTTGTATATTTCTTCTTAATACGCTCAGGCGTTCCTTTATCTCCTTAAGCATGAAGAATATAGTTATAGTATCTATTTTAATACCTTTGTTTGCTAATTGTATCATCTGTGTTTGTTCCTACTGGTAGATTTTTCTTCTTATTATGGGTCATGTTTCCAATATTTCATTGGAGGTCAGATATTTTAAGTTAATCTTGCTGGGGGCTGGATATTTTATATTTATTTAAATATTGTTGAGCTTTGTTTCACCTCCCCAACACCACCCCCCAGGACAAAGTTACTTATAAATAGGCTGGTCCTTTTGAAGACTGCTCCTTAGTTTTGATAGGCAGGACCAGAGCAGTCTTTAATTTTATCCTACTGCTGGGGCAATACCCTTCTGAGCACCCTACTAGATACTTTATACATTACAATTTTTACACTCTAGCTAATGGGAAAAACTCTACTTTGGGTCCTGTATGAACTTCCAAGGTTGCTCTGCCTGTTCTTTTCCAGTGCTTCTTTCCCCAGCTTCCAGTAATTTCCTCATACCATGCTCCAAGGACAGGAGAGGAATCCTTCCTAAAGATCTTCAGAGCTTTTTCTCTGTGCAACTCTCTGCTTTCCATCAACTTTCCTTTTTGGTACTCTTCTCTGAGGATTCTAGCCATTTCAGGCTTCCCTAACTCTCACCAGTGTCTCTCAACTGAGGGAGATCAGCGGACTCAGTTTCAGTTGGCCCTTCCTGTGATCCTGCCTACATCCACTCTCCAGAGAACAAGCTGGGGCAATTATAGGGTTTAGTCTGTTCTCTTTCTCTTGGGGATCTATGTTCTGTTCTGCCAATTGTCCAATGTGTGCAGATTATCATTTCATATATAATGTCCAGCTTTCAAAATTCTATAGGGCAGGAGGGAAAATACAGTCCCTTCTTCACAGCCAGCAACGGAAATCCCCCTAATTGTTATGATATACCTTCGAAGGAGACTTTAGGTCCATGCTTTAAGGGGACATATCTCTTGAAGGATCACACATGGCCTGCATTACTTCTGGTTACGTTTCAAATTTTTCTCCTTCCTTTTTTCCACTCACTGACTATTTTGAAAGTGAAAGCCTGAGCAATGGTAGTGGAGGAGATGATTATATCAATGAGTCTGGCAAGCCTCCTATTAACTCCAGCATAACTACTTTCAGGATGAATGAGGAGAAATGACTCCTTTCTTTTCCTTCTTGAAAGGTCCAAAGACAATGTCATTTAAGGCAAGCACAACATGAAAATCATGCTTCTGTGGATATTAATCCCTTATCAAATATATGGTTTGCAAATATTTTCTTAATTCCATAGATTCCCTTTTCATTTTGTTGATTGTTTCTTTTTCCGTTAGAAGCTATTTGTAGTTTACTGTAGACCCACTTATTTATTTTTGCTTTGGTTGTTTATGCTTTTAGTACCACATCTGAAAATTTGTTGCCAAAACCAATGTCAAAGAGCTTATTCCCTACGTTTTCTTCTAGAAGTTTTGCAGTTTCAGGACACACGCTTAAGTCTTTAATCCACTTTGAGTTAATTTTTGTGAGTGGTGTAAGACAGGGGTCCATATTCATTTTTCTGCATGTGGTTATCTCATTTTCCCAGCACCATTTGTTGAAGAGATTATCCTTTCCCCGTTAGGTATTCTTGGCTCCCTTATCAAATATCAGTTGACTGTATATGTGGGGGTTTATCTCTCGTCTCTTGATTCTGTTCTACTGGTCTATGCATCTATTTTTATGCCAGTACCATACAGTTTTGATTACTATAACTTTGTGATATAGTTTGAAATGAGGAAGTATGATGCTTCCAGCTTTGTTCTTCTGTTCCAAGATTGCTTTGGCTACCTGGGGTCATTTGTGGTTTCCATAGAAACTTTAGGATTTTCCTTTTCCATTTCTGTGGAAAAACCATCAGAATTTTGATAGACATTGCATTGGATCCATAGAAGGCTTTGGATAATATGAACATTTTAACAAGATTAATTCTTCTGATCCATGAACATGGGATATTTTTCATTTGTTGGTGTCTTCTTTAATTTCTTTCATCAAAGTCTTATACTTTGCTGTGTATAGGTCTTTCACCCCCTTTGTTAAGTTATTCCTAGGCGTTTTATTGTTTTTGATGCTATTGTGAATGAGATTTTTAAAAATTTCTTTTTCAAACATGTCACTGTTAGTGCAGAGAAATGCAACTGATCTCTGTGTGTTGATTTTGTATCCTGCAACTTTAATTCATTCATTAACAGGGTTTTTTTTTTTTTTTTGGTGAAGTCTTTAAAATTTTCTATATATAACATTATATCATCTACAAATAAAGACCATTTTCCTTCTTCTTTTCTGACTCAGATGCCTTTTATTTCTTTGTCCTGCATGATTGTTTCAGCTAGGACTTCTAGTGCTATGTTGAATAGGAGCGGTGTGAATGGGCACCCTTGTTTTATTCCTGATCTTAAATGAAGTTCTCAACCTTTACCATTGAATATGATATTAGCTGTGAGTTTGTCATATGTAGCCTTTATTATGTTGAGGTATGTTCCTTTTATAACCCAATTTGTAAGTGTTTTTGTCATAGAAAAAATGCTGTATTTAGCAAGTGCTTTTTCTGCACTGAATGAGAGGATCATATGATTTTTATCTTACATTCTATTGATGTGATGTATCATAACAAAAATACCTGATTAAAAAATGGATGAACTGAATAGACATTTTTCCAAGGAAGATATGCAAATGTCCAATGGGTACACAAAAACATGTTTGATATCACTAATAATCCGTGAAATGCACATCAAAAGCACAATGATATATCACCTCACACCTGTTAGAACAGCTATTATCAAGACAAGCAATAAAAAGTCCTGGGGAGGATGTAAGGAAAAGGGAACCCTTTTGCACTGTTGGTGAGAAAGTAAATTGGTTGAGCCACTATGGTAAACAGTATAAAAGTTCCTCAAAAAATTAAAAATAGAACATATGATCCAGCAATCCCACTTCTGGGAATATATCCAAAGGATAATATTGCAACATTATTCATGATAGCCAAGATATGGAAACAACCTAAGTGTCTACCAATGGATAAATGGATAAAGAAGATATTTTACATACACACACACACACACACACACACACACACACACGCAAGCACACAATGAAATATCATTCAGCCACGAGACAGAAGGAAACCCTGCCTTTTGTGACAACATGAATGAAACTTGTGGGCATTATGCTAAGTGAAATAAGTCAGACAGAAAAAGAAAAATACTATATGACATTACTTATATTTGTAACTAAAAAAAAAAAAAAAAAAAAAAAAAAAAAAAGCCAAGCTCAAAGAAACAGATAGTAGAATGATGGTTATCAGGGGCTGAGTGAAGGCAGGAGGTTGGGCAGTGGGTAGAAGTGGGGAGATGTTTGTCAAAGAGTACAAACTTCCAGTTAGAAGATGAATAAGTTCTGGGGATCTAACACACAGCACTGTGACTTGGGTTAACAACATTGTATTACATTAGTAACCTTTATTTGCGGTTTCACTTTCTGTTCTTCCAGTTACGTGTTGTAAACCACAGTCTGGAACCAGATGATCTTCCTTCTGACATCACCAGAAGGTCAACAGTAGCCTAACACTATGTCACGATGCCTATGTCATTCACCTCACTTCATCTCATCATGTAAGCATTTTATCATCTCACATCATCACAAAGAGGGTGAACATAGTATAATAAGATATTTTGAGAGAGAAAGAGACCACATTCACATGCTTTTATCACAAATGTATTGTTATAATTGTTTTATTATTATTATTATTATTAATCTCTTACTCTTCCCAATTTTTAAGGTAAACTTTATTATAAGTATGTATTTATAGAAAAAACATAGTAGAGATAGGGTTCAGTATTATCTGTGGTTTCAAGCAGGTTTCACTGGTGGTCTTAGAATGTATCCCCATGGATAAGGGGTTGACTACTGTATAAGCTTGAAAGTTGTTAGGAGAGTAGACCGTACGTGTTCTCAGCACAAAAAAGAAACAGTAATTATGTGGTGTATCATGGAGGTATTAGCTAACGCTATGGTGATGATCATTTTGCAAAATATAAGTGTGTCAAATCAACACCTCATATACCTTAAACTTACACAATGTTATATGTCGACTATAGCTCAAGCTGAATAAAATATACTCCATTTTCAAAAGAAGAGAAAAAAATCAAAGAAAGTCAGGCTACTGCTCTCATTCAAATGCAGACTTAGGGACAAAAGTTCTTAAAATCAGCTCTTCTCTTTAGGCACGAATGTAGCTGCAGATAGCAGCACAAACTTTTTGCCTCCTCATAGGAAGCAAATGCAATTCCATCTATGAGACAAAACTAAATATTAATCTTGTCCTGAATTTAACACATACACTAATAATGGCCAATATTTATTGTACGTTTAGTGCCGGGTACTCTTTTAAACATTTCATACATTTTAACTCATTGAATGCCAAAAACACCTTGTGGGCTTGGTAGTCATATTATCTGAACTTTACGGGTGGGAAAGTGAGATAGGCTCAAAGAAGTAAAAGAACTTGCTCAAGGTCTCAGAGCTAGTTAGTGGTAGAAGCAGGACCTAAACTCTTGCTGTCACTCTTAATCAATAAACCAGTGCCTAGGTAAACACATTCACTATATCTCTTGGAGGCTAGATGCAGAGGCCTAATACAAGAATCTTCAGGAAGTTAACATAAACCTGGCATAGACTGGCATAGACTTGAAGACAGATACACAGGCACATCTGAGGATGTACCTGTTTGTCAACGCATCCCTCCACTGTGTGGTAGGTTGGACAAATCAGTTTTCATTTTCTTCAAATTCAGAAGAAACACATTGACCAGGCTAGTCCCTATGTTCCTGGACTCCCTGGCAGGGGAATGGTCTTACTCTTCTAGCCCCAGTCTCTCGCGGAACTCTGTACAGAATAAAATAACCTGCAATTTCTACGAGGACCAGAATCAGTCAAACAAATGGTTGAAAGTCTATAGCCCAACTCCTTGATTATTTTCCTTTCAGCTTTTTCTCTGGATATCCTTGGGCATAGGCTACAGAAAACTTCTCTGGAAAAAGAGCATCACCCCGATGTGACATTTTCAAAGCCCTAACAGTGGTTTTCAACACATTATTTTTCCATGAGGGGGTGACTAAAAAATTGTGGAGATTTTTTTTTTTTTTTTTTTTGGTTGCTCCAATGACTGTGGAGTACTACTTACAGTTAGTGGACAGGAATAGGAGGCAAAACCTCTTAGAATGCATGGGGTGGTCTTACATACTGATGAACTGTCCTATCAGAAATAATAAGAGTTTTTTCTTATCAATTACCATATATTGGAGTCTACCAGTTCTACTCAAACTGAGATAGAACCTTTTTTTTTTTCCCCATTAACTTCTAAAACCATAAGAACCTTGAGCTTGCTTTCTTCTAAGACCCATGATCTAAGAATGACTTTCTGGCTATAACTAAATCTCCACAGACCTACTGCAGAGGTTAAGCCAGCATCTGAGCCTTCCCAGATGATCGCTGACAAAAATTCCTAGAAGGCATAGACCTACATCCTTCTACCTCAGAAATGTTAATATAGAGCCTCAGTTATTTAACCACTGGCCCTCGGACCAGCTTCCTACGCGCTTTAACAGAAGAGCTTCTCCAACAGTGGGATAGAAAAGAGAAGCTCCAGCATGAAAGGTGTAGGAAAAGTCACTGCTATCTATAAGGGAAAGAATAATTCAGAGGCTCCAAAGACTGTGGCTGAAGAGCACAAAAGAAATTTTCCTCACGGGATGGAGATTAGAATGGATTCAGACATAAATGTCAGTACTTGCTTGAGCTGAACTATTCTGAGAATTGAAAACAGTGAAGAATGGTTAGTTGTAGCAATAAGATCCAGTTTTACGTCGAAGAATTCTATCAGCAACAGACCTGATCCAATCATGGTATCTGTACTAAACTTCCCTGCCAATGATTATAGGATTACTATGGGGGCAGGTTGGAAGGAACTACTCTATGGAAAGGGAGACTGATTATCAATAGTTCTTAGTTCCCCATAATATGGTTTTCTGAGATGCATGTTATCTTTTTCCCTCTTTGGGTTGCTTTCTTTCCTCCACAGTTCATAAAGTGTCTACATAGTGAATGCCATTTTACCTTCAATTCACTTTTGTTCTGTATTATGTATTAGCTCCAGGGAGAAATAGTGAGTCTCATGGAGTGCATATATGTTTTAGAATTCCAAAGCAAATGTTTAAAATAAGATCTAATTTTAAGAATGTGAAACAGAAGAATTTGGGGAAGAGGGATATGGAAACAGATCTGATAACTTTACATTGAATTTTTTAGCAAAACATGATTACAATTAGATAAACACAGATGAATTTTTTCTGTTCCCTAACAATTGTCTATTATGCTTTCTTAAAGGAATTTCCAATGCCATATTTTCATTTTCAGTCCAAATAAATGTGTAAAAAACCTCTTTAAAAAAAAAAAAAAAGGACATGGTTCCCGTTGAGAAACACTTTTAGAACATGGTTTCATTCAGCACTGGCCTTCTTTCCTTTCCTTCATTTTTCCATCTTCACCCTCAAACTTCCGAAACATTAAACGCCATACCAGATTCAAATAGACTGTCAAATACCATCACCAAGTTCACCAGGTTCAAGAATAATACTTATATTTGAACAGAGTGTTCAAAACAGTAGTGGCAAAGAAACTGAAGATTGCCATTGCTCAGCTCTGGAAACTGAAGTCACGAGGACACTAGCGTATAATTCTACCCACATGCATATTTTCTGTAGGAACCCCAGAGTGTGGCCTCCCAATTCACATGAGAAACCAGCATGACCCATATGGGTTCCCAGTAATGTGGTACATGAACAACTTAACCAGATTTTCCTGGAGCTCATAGCTATTTTGAGGTGGTTCAGGAAATGGATGTGGTTTTGGTGAGAAATTGTATAATTCAAAATCCTGTGGCTAAAAAGTCAGCAAAAGTCCTGTGGAAGAAGAGACAGATTTGCCCATGTTTCAGCTCATTATTTAATTTATAATTCATAATGCAGGCAGTTCTTCCTAAGAACAAAAAAACTAATCCTAAAGTTGGCCCCAAATAGACATTCTTTAAAATTGGGTGTTTATTTTCCTGCAGTCTATAATGCCTATTTAAAAAATAAAACAAAACAAAAATACTGTGTGATCCACAAGGAAGGTCACAGATCCTCCTTCTCTGAATATTCTTGCCAGGGATCAGCAAACTTTTTCTGTGAAAGGACAGACAGTGAACACCTTAGGCTTGTGGGCCACCTATAGTCTTCTTCACATATTTCATATTCTTGTTTTTTTAAAAACCTTTTAAAAATGTAAAAACCATTCTAGTTCAGATGTACAAAACTTACTGTTCTCATCTGTCCCATGAGTTGTAGCTTGCCAGCCCCTGTACTAGATAAATAGGTGGACAGTCTTAGCAAGCACTACTCATTAGAGGGTGAGATAAATACCCACCCTACACTCCCTGCTAGCTCTCTAATTTAATGGAATTGACAAAGATAAATCTGCAAAATTTTCAAACAGATTTTAAATCATCAGTGGATATTTCAATATGTGACAAAATAACTTTGTCTTAGTAAAGACAAAAAAAAAAAAAATCCTTGTACTCAATCTCCTATACTGCAAACTCACCCTGTATATTATTACCTCTGATTCTTTATTAGAAAAAAATTAGACATCGTTATTAAATGACCTCTAAAGAAGCTTCCAGTCTTGGTTCTCCTAGATTCCATTAATGGCCCTCCAAAGCTCCAGAGGGCTATTAAGGAAATATCCCAAGCAATCTTCACTGTATTAAGAAAAACTCAGTGAGATGATTGTCACCCTACTTGACTGTCTCCAGAAAAGCAAACTGTCTTCATTTTGCTCTGACTGAACCTCCCAACAGAGAAGATGGCATCCCAATGGTTTTAGCTAAACGTATTGTCATGAAAAAATAGACTATGGATTCATGAGATGAACTCATCCTCAGAAACAATTGATGTGGCTTTTATTTTTTTTAAGATTTTATTTATTTATTTAAGAGATAGAGAGAATCAGCAGGGGGATGAGGCAGAGGAAGAGTGAGAGGAAGAAGCAGACTCTCCACTCTGTGGGGAGCCCCATGCAGGGCTTGATCCCAGGACCCTAAGGTCATGACCTGAGCCAAAGTCAAACGCTTAACCAACTGAGCCACCTGGTGCCCCAAGGTATGGGCTTTTCAGTGGTCATCTTAGGAGGGAATGAGGCACTATATAGACCAGGAATCAAAATCATAGGAATTTTTTATGATTCCAGAGCCTTTTAACTCTACCATATTTTTTTTATTTTGTGATTCTCAAAGCTATTACCAGTAAAGTCCATTAAAACACACCTTTCTGATCCTTAGTTTTATATCATTATGTTTTCTTAAAGCAGCAGATTGGGCAAAGCCACATATGAGTTATGCAGAGGGATGTCTTCTAGATACTGGCCACACAGTAATGCTTTGTGAGTAGCATAATTTTCTACAAGTAGAAAAAAAAAATGTTTACTTTCTGTTGCTCTCCAGTATGTAGAACACAGTCAATGGTAAAAGCGTATACTTTCATGGATTTACCAGATGTACATTTAGAACTGAACTCGACTGCCTGGGACTCATGTTAAGTAGGATTAATAAGATATTTCCCATCCTGCACATTCAGAAACAGTTGGTCCTGCTCAGATTTCTCTCCTCACTCAAGTTCCCTAAAGATAAATGAGCTTTATACCACAGAAAGGAAACAGGTCATTTATCTGACATCACATTATTTACTGACATTAAAAATGATAATATCCATCAACAAGCAGCCAAACCCCAAGTAGGTCACACTGAGAACAAAGCTACAACTGTCTTTCTTTGATACAGTTACAAGGAGATTCCGACGGAGCTGCCATTTATGACAATAATGTCACGATTGTCACAAGAAGCTCACATTCTAATGTTGTTAACATAATTTTCCACGCATTTATTTGGGACCAGGGAACTCTCTTTTGGTCTTTTCTAAACTTTTTATAAAAATAAAACCTGGAATTTTAATGACAGGGCCATGGACATATTTGCTTTGGTGGGAAGAGGTTTTTTATTTTAAAAATATATATCTTTCCCTTTTATTGTCTTATTTTTTTTTAAGTTACCATTACCTATAATCCTTATAATGACCCAATAAGGCAGACATTATTATTTAAATTCTCTGGATAAGTAAATAACTTGAGGGTCAAAGAGGTTAGTTAAAAACATTACCCAAATTGATTGGGCTAGTAAATGGTAAATTCAGAACTTAAACCCAATGGTTTGTCTGATTCAGTTAGTGATCTTGCCCCATGTCTTTCCCTCTCCTTTCACTCCCTCTTTCCCTTTCTTCACTCTCCTTCTTCACTCCAAGCCCCTATCCAGCCAGCCAGCCAGCCAGCCAGCCATTCCATCAATCCATCCATCCATCCATCCATCCACCCATCCATCCACCCACCCATTCATCTGTCTACCCATTCATCCACCATCCATCTACCTAGCTACATACCTACATCTCTTTCTACCTTCCTAAACAAACAGACACTTCGTTTTTCTTAAAAGAATCGTCCTGAAATGACTTCATTCCATCCCAAAGTAAACACCACAATGCTGACTGCCTTAACAAAACTTAAGTACATGCAAACTATACTTACAGGATTGACTAATATTTTGGGTTGTTAGCTTAAACTCAAGAAAAACCAAATGTGATGGATTGGCAGGAATGACCCATCAGCTGGGGTTATCCAGAGAACAAAAAGGCCAAAGAAATGGTGAACAAAGACTACAAATGTAGTTATTGAAGAATATTTTTTACACCCAAAACTATGTTTTATGAAACTTGAACTACAGCTCCACTACCATTTAAAAACAAAGCATACCGGAATCGGATTTTCTTCCGTTACACTCACAGAGTGGAATCAGCAACAACAATGGCTCCTCATATGGTGAAATTTTCTAAAGTACAAACTCTTACCACATCTCATGCCCTTCATCCTCGCCTGTCCTGTTAAAAGACAAAGCAGGAAGTCCACTTGGACACTTACAGACCCCCTGGCCTGATAAGTGCTCCCTCTGTCCATCATTTGTTCCATGCATTTCAGTGTGCCTATCTTAGACTGTGTCTTTCTAATGCGAGAACAGCATGGTAAGAGAAGAAAACATGTAATATGATGACTTATTTGCCAAGATGACTCCAAACAACTGATTTCACAAGTTTTATTTGTTCGTTTATTTCCCAGGACTGTCCAAACTGATGACAGTGTAGACACTTCTGATATGAAAAAGGAAGACTGGCTTTAGCACGTGACCAGCACGCTCATTTCCGACTGGTAAGTGCATCTTGGCCCCCCGGCTACGTTCTGATCGGGACGAATTACACATACAATTCAAAATCAAGAAAACTGCTCAAGTACAACGTGTGAGGCTTCTGCCAAAGTTGAAAATCATTAGGAACCATGATTTTGGCTGAGCACACAGCTCTGTTTTCAACTCTTTTATTTCTGTATTATTGCTCATTCACTTAAAGAGAAATACATGAGGCAGAGACAAGATCTCTTTCCCNCCCTTTTCATGTTTCTCCAATTTATCTTCCTTGGCATAATAAATTTCTCAAGCCGGAGTTGAGTGTTGCCTTATTTCCCTCTGTTTTTTCCATTATCTCGTTTATCTCTCATTTATTTTTTAGTTTTTTCTCTTATCACAACAGTTTCTCGGGACATCATAAAGTTGGAACGAGTAACCTCCCACCCTTCTGTGGTTGCTTACAGATACTTCAGGCTCCACTCTCTCGGTCACATGCCCTTGTTATTTTGGCACATTTGGAAAGAGAGAGAAATCTGAGATATACCTCGACCAGAACTGACAGCTCAACTGTAGACTACTTTTGATAAATAAAAATTACTCTTTGTATGAAACTTTCTCTGGTAGGAAAATAATTTTAAGCAAAACCTGCTTGGGTACCCTTGCTTACTCTGAAGAGTTGAGGGAGTCCAACCAATTATGGTTTCAGTGGGATTTAGTGTGAAGAGCACTGGACAAAGACTAGTGGTCCTAGAATCTAATTTTTCTTTTAAAGCCAATTTTTTAAAGTTCTTATTTGGAGTATTTCAAAAATATGTTTGTATTCATAAATATAGAGACAATGTATAATCAGTCTCCTGAATCTGTAAGTCAACACACAGCTGATCTTATTTCTATTATACCCACCTTCATCAAGTTCCTTTTCTCCTAAACAGATTTTTTTTAAGAGAGGGAGTGGGGAGAGGGGAGAGAATTATAGGCAGGCTCCACACCCAGTGTACAGTCCGACTTGGGGCTCTCAATCTCACAACTCTGAGATCATGACCTGAGCCAAAATCAAGAGCAGGACACTTAACCAACTGAGCCACCCAGGTGCCTCCCCAAGCATATTTTTTTAAATTAGTCCCAGAAATCATATAATATCTTCCATACATATTCCAAGGTATTTCTAAGAGATACTGGCTTGTAAATTTTAAAAATGTAACCACATTATCATTATTATACTTCTAATACTTATAATTCGTGATATCAAATATTCAGTATATGTCCATATTTCCCTGGTCATGTCATAAAATTTTTAATATCCATTTTGTTCAAAAAAGGGCCAAACATTGTCCACATAGCTAGCACAACTCTTGATGCGAGTTTCTCCCTTTGAATCTAAGAATGATAATGGTTGTTTTATTTTTAGCATAATGACTTTAAAACGTATTTACCAATTTAAAAAATAAAGTACACAAATTAACTTTTAAGGTTTTCATTATGTATACTTATCCAGAAATAAGGTTATTGTTTTGTTAATAAATGTATGATCCTGTATATATTTTTCTACTTACCATGGGATTTTCTTTGAGATTGATTCCCATTGATCCATTTTAACTTCTGTCTAGAATTCCACCTCATGGAAGACTGCATTTTATCTAATCTCCTATTAATGGATATTTATTTTGTTTCCAATTTCTCACAAAACAGTGTTATAATGGACATCTTTATAAATGCTACCTTACGCATATATGCAAACTTCTTCAGAACATATACTTATGTATAAAAATTTCTGGATTACTGGTAGAAATAATATTTATAACGATTGCTAAAGTGACCGATTCCTAATTGATTTTACATCCACCATCAGTAGATAAGAATTCAACACAATGACCTTCAAGGTTTCTTGAAGCTTTGACAGTCAATGAGTCAATCCATTGAACTTATTTTTTAATGGCTGCATCTTTAGTAATATTAATGGTGGAGACATACGTTACCGATTTTGACATTTCTAATAATGTCTTCTATTACTCCCAAGTAGCACTGTCTCTTTACAAACATATATCAGTTTTCATTTTGCAAGAGTCTCAGCTAAAGACTCAAGCTAAATCACAAGGGATCATGTACTTCCTGGCCTCAAATTTGGAGAAATAGAATAGGTGCCTAAAATTTAAGTAATAATTCAAGGTGGTTGACAGCAAGCCAACAGTAGAGTCTAGACCTGCCATCAGTCTGTAGCAAGGGAGAAGTCACTAGGGCCTGGTTTAGATGGGTTTATACAGGAAATCAAGAATGAAGGTTAGCAGAAGAGACAAAGGAGGTGGGAAAAGCAAAGAAACAAAAGAAACATTAAGTGGTTTGTAAAGAGTACAAGGTGTAGATTGAAGTCTCTAGGACATGGGATTCATATGGAAGAATGGGAAGAGCTGAGGCAAGAGAGAGTTTATGGAGGGTTCTGCATGTCCCACTAATGAAACAATCTTTGGCCAGTCCAATCTTTTTTTGTTTGTTTGTATTTGTTTTTTTGTTATCAGGGTCCTACAGAAATCGTCATGGGAGTCTTAGACTAATCTTGGAGGTCCACACCAAAGCTTCATTTAAGGTCCATTAAAGCCAGTTCTCAATTTGAAATATACTTCTGAAAAAAATAATCCGTTTGTTTCCTTCCACTATCACCTGTTATAAAATGAGTTCCAGGAACTTATTTCCAAATGTAGAAAATGGACCATCTTTTCATTAGCTCCAAATTTATCTTGATCCCGTTTCAAAGAAGAGTCTTACAACTCAATATTAAGGGTTTAGTAATTAAGTCCCCTTTCAATACAGTCACCCCCACAAAGGATTTAGAAGATCTTGATCATAACGTCTCAGTCTTCTCCTTTCCATGCCAAAGACTTCCAGTTATTTCAGTTTAATGCACCCATTATTAACTGAACACCAACTATGAGTCAAGCTCTCCTCTAGGCATGAAGAGCCCACACAGAAATGTGTAGTCCAGCAAGGAAAGTAATACAGTAGTCTATGTGAAATGACAAAAGCCTCAACAGGGAACAGAAAGCATACACTGGAAGGAATCTGATCTTACCTGTTCTCCTATAAATGTCCCATTATTCTAATAGTCATTTGTTGCCTAGTCTAATCTGAATGTTCTGTCATTCTATGATATTAAGAGCATTAGGTAATATTCTATGCTATGACAATGCCCTCATGAAGTGTCTACATCAACTGCCTGCAGCCCTTCCCTAACACCATAAATCAGTGACACAGCTCGGAGAACTTTAGGCCCGGTGTTGATCTCTGAATGCTGTTTAAGACCATATGCTTTCCACAATTCTTGTCTGTGGCCATCAGAAGTGCAAGTTTATAGAGGAGATTAGGCTGTTCAAGCAGGAAAGGTCAGAAGTCAGAGGTGTGTCATCGCTCCTCTTCCTCTGCCTACTCTCTTGTTCCTGCTTGTGTTTTAGGACAGTGTTTGGAAAGGACAATGAAAGAGGCAATGTAATCTCCCTCAAGGTCTTCAGCTCACTCTGATTCATGAAGAAACAGTCAGCTTTGTCCATACAAGAGAAACGAAATGCATAATTATGAGTTCCCATCACCCATGAGCTTGCGGCTAGCTATCAGGACCCAAGGAGGTGCCCTCCAGGGTTTCTGAGCCCTTGGAGAGGGCTGGTTGTTGTGCTTTCTGGGAGGAACAGCTCAGACAAGAAGCTAAAGGGCCCCATTAACCTACGCACAATAACATTGACACTTTCAATTAGCCAGAAGCTGTCAGGTTTAGCCATTTACACTGCATAAATCCTCTTTTCCTGACTGTGTTTGAGTTACTTTCTTCCAGCACAGATGGAGAAAGTGATTTTTTTTTCTCTCTTGGAGGAAGTCTTCCCAGATGAACCACATCCAACACTAATCACTCTTTTGTTTCAAGAACACAGTTCTATATTAGACTTGGCCTACAATTGTCCTTGAGTTACTATAATTGGACAAGTTAGCTACATTATAAGGTATTTGAGAGCAGAGACATTTCCTATTTCTAGTTCATTCCAGGATTCCATAATTGATGTCTGTTCATACCTAGAGGCTGATAAATACTTGCTAAATAGAATACTCAGAATAGACTGGCTTATGCAAACAGTAATAAGAAATCCCCAAATCTGAGCACCCCAACATAAGAAAACAATATCAGCTGTGGGTCTGAGTGACTCTCCATTTGTCTAGTAATCCAGTTACTTTGGTGTTGTGACTACACTGCAAAACACAAAGTATCCCCTAAAATGACCTCAGCTGGGAAAAGGGGTTGAAAAGCTGCACAGGGTCTTTTTATATCTCAGCCCAGAAAAGAAGGGAAAACCGGATATTAGTGAATATAAGCAGTGTCAACTATACTAATATATTTCCTGTTTAATACAGTTTCCAGGTAAGTGGATCTCTGCCCTTAGGCAGAAGAAGCAAGTGATGATCCCTTCTCTTAGGTAAAAGAAGCACCTCTTCTGATAGCCCTTAGGGAGAGGAGGGGAGAGATTTCAGATATATTCGTTCAATCCTAGGTTTCAGGATTGAAACTGCTGGCAAACTAAGAGTGCCCCACAGCAATATATCCCTTAAACATAAATTTGTGGGTCTCTGGAAAACCAAGTCTGTCTTCTTTTCCGTTAAGATCATCAAGGACTCAGGGTGCCTGCGTGGCTCAGTTGGTTAAGTGACTGCCTTCGGCTCGGGTCATGAACCTGGAGTCCTGGGATCTAGTCCCGTGTCAGGCTCCCCGCTCAGCGGGGAGTCTGCTTCTCCCTCTGACGCTCTCCCATCTCGTGCTCTCATTCTCTCTCTCAAATGAATAAATAAAATCTTAAAAAAAAAAAAAAAAGACTTAGACCCAGTAACAAGGGTAACTTCTTTCCTTATAGTTTCTTTGACTTGGTTTTCCTCATTTATTTAACAAAATATTATTTACCAGAGATTGCTCGTTGTTTCCCAACATTCTTCGCCTATTCTTCTCTAGTAACAGAACTGCCCGGTCGTAGATGAGAACATGCAACTCTGTGTAGTCAACCAAGTTTCAGCAACTGGATGTAGAACATTAAGAGTTTTCTACAACTTCTAGTTAGTACCCTTAAAGGAAATGAACATGCTCTCTCCTCCTTTTCCCCTTTTCCCTTACTAGAATACATCTGTAGCGAGGTGACTCTTCTCTCCCACAAAGACTATAAACATACTACATGAATGAGCTAGAAAGAAATGGGCTGCTGACTTGGTGGAACCACTTCATCGGTCCTGCCTTGCTTACGTCTGGACCATGTCATGAGGGAGAAATAAAGTTCCATCTTGTTGATGCCGAATATTTAGATCTTATTTAATCCAATGTATCAGAAGCTTTCGGGTACCAGGAACTTTAAGACAGAAAAAAGGCTTGATCATAAAGGCAGATCCTTAAGGCTTCCAAAAGGGCTAGACTGGTATCCCAGACTATATTTCCAAGAATTTCTCCAGACAATCTAAGATGACATCCACTCCACATAGCATGTGAGACCTTGGGGCATGAGAAAACCTCGTTTGCCCCTTCAACACTCTCCCCTACATGACTCATTAAAGAGGACCGCCTCCTTCACTGCAGGCCGTTTCCTTACATTGCTTATTTTGGAAGACACGAAAGTTGACTATGATGTTTGTTTGGTCCAGAGGCTCTAATTGCCATTCTGAGTCTTGTATATATGTGTTACTTTCCAATTCCAAATGGGGACATGCTCCTCTGACACATGGTCTGACATGTTGTCTGACAACCAAACAGAATGCCTGGGCCCAGGTCTGTCAAAGACACATCCCTTAGCAAAGCTTGTCAGTTTTTTCTCTGCTAAGTATTACAGAGGATGTATCCAGCAGGAGGCAGGATCAAGCATCAGACAAAGAGAGAAATGGCCAAATCCAATGATTAAGAAAAGTAAGGGGTTATATCCAGGACAATTTAAGGGAAAAAAAAAAAAGCAGGTACAGCAAATCTGTCAGAGAGAGAGGGTCTAGGATAAGAATAGCAAATATGTCCTATTTGTGCTGCCTATCCCCCTTTACATGCAGGTGTCAGATATCACTAATTAATCAGAGTTGTATAAGATAAACTTCAGACTTCTGAACACAACAGCCCAGGTAGCCATTTCCAAACATTTGAGATTGGCACACAAGTTAAGACCTATGATCCAGCTGGCCAAGTCTCAGGAATAGTGACTCTAGTGAACAGTGATGGAGTGATGACAGGTTCGTATGCTTCATCCTATTTTGTGACTCTTCTAGGTATAGGCAGCATTGCATCTGTATTGCCCGCATTAAGTGTCTGCACTACATTCCTGATGTAAAGAATTGCATTGGTCCTAGGATAACCTCATATTCCAATGAAGGGCTTACTATAAGATTTAAACTCAGAGATTATCAGAATGAGATAGGAACTAACTTCACCTGATAAATATTAGGTTAAAAAAAAAAAAAAAAAAGCACTAACAGTACACGATACTTTTAAAATCAGGAGCCAGACAAGAATGCCCACTCTCCAGTCTTCTCAGTATATGGTACTCGGACAATTGGACATCCACAGGCAAAAGAATAAATTCGTACCCCTTAACTCACACCAGATACAAAAATTAATTAAAAATGGGTCAGAGACCCATTTTAGAGCTAAAACTCTAAAACTTTTAGAAGGACACAAAGGACTACATCTTCATGACCTTGAATTAGGCACTGGTTTCTTAGACATGACACCAGGGGCAAAAACAAAGGAAAAATTTATAAATTGGACTTCATCAAAATTAAAAACTTGTGCACAGAATACTATCAGGAAAGTGAAAAAGTAATCTATAGAATGGGAGACAATATTTGCATATCATATATCTCATAAGGGCTTAATATCTAGATTATATAAAAAACATTTATAACTCAACAATAAAAAGACAACTCAATTTAAAAATGGGCAAAGGATCTGAGTAGATAGTTCTCTACAGCATATATGCAAATGGCCAATAAGCACATGAAAAGACATTCAGTATCATTTGTAACTAGAGAAATCAAAATCTAAACCAAAATGAGATACAAATTCACACCCACAGGATGTCTATTAAAAAACAGGAAAAATAACAAGTACTGGCAAGGATTTGGAGAAATTACTAATGGGAACATAAAATGGTGCTACCTCTGTGGAAAACAGTTTGGTGGTTCCTCAAAAAGTTAAACATAGAATTAACATATGTCCCAGAAATCCTACTCTTAAGTATATACTCAGGAGAATTTAAAACATATTCACACAAGAACTTATACAAAAATATTCAAAGCAGCATTCTTTATAACAGCCAAAAAATGGAAACCACCAAAATGTCCATATCTGATGAATGGATAAACAAATATGGTACATCTATACAACAGAATATTATTTAGCCACAAAAAGGAATGAAGTTCTGATACATGATACAACACGGATAAGCCCTAAAAACATTATGGGAAATGAAAGAAGACCGACATAAATGGTTACATACTGTATGCTTTCACTTTTATAAAATTTCTAGAAAAGGTAAATCCATAGTGATAGAAAGTCAGAGGTCTGAGGAAGGGGAAAATTGGGAATGAGCACAAACGGTTAGGGGGTGGCTTTTGGAGATAATGGAAATGTTCTGAAATTGGATAGTGGTGATGGTTGCACAAGCTTGTGAATATACTAAAAACCAGTAAATTGGATACTTTAAAATAATGAATTTTATGAGATTTTGTGTAAATTGTATCTTAAATAAATAAATAAATAAATAAATAAATAAATAAATAAAACGCTCACTACGTCTATGTTGCCCTAGAGGACATATACAGTATTATATGACACATGCACACACACAAAAAAACTATTAGGAATTAAAAGAAAGAAACCTCTAATTTTTTAATAATATGACTATCTACTCAGGAGACACATACTACTAAATTAATCAAATTTCAGTGAGAACCTTGTATAAAATCAAAACACAGGTCAATTTTTTTATGTATAAGCAAGAAACAAAAACATGCAATTCAAAATAGGCAATTTACAACAACAACAACAACAACAAAATAACTACTTGGTGAGAAAACTAACAAAAGAAATGGAAGATTCTTATGTGGACAATAATAAGACATTAATGGAAAACTAAACGCAAGAATGTTTATAGCAGCATTCTTCATAATACCCGAAAAATAGAAACAACCCAAATGTCCATCAACTGATGTATGAACAAAATATGGTACACCCAGACAACGGAATATTATTTAACCATGAAAGGGGGTGAAGTCCTGATACATGATACAACATAGATGAACCCTGAAAATATGATGCTAAGTGAAAGAGGTTACTTACAAAAGACCATGTATTTATATGAAATGTCCAGAAACCTGCAGAGACAGAGAGTAGATGAGGGTTTGCCAGGTGCTGGCAGGAAGGAAGAATGAGGAGTGACTGCTAATGGTATGAAGTTTCTTACTAGGGTGATGAAAATGTTCTAAAATTAGATAGGGATGATGATTGTACAAGTCTGTGAATATACCAAAAATCATCAAATTGTACACTTAGAATAAGCTAAATAGAGATACTATATTTATAGATGAGAAGATTCAACTCTTCCAAGTCTGATTTATGCATTAAGTACAGTTCCAATGAAATTTTCAATTGAATTTTTAGTGAAATTCAGTTGATTCTGAATTTTACATGAAAGACCAAAGGGCAAGGAAAAGCCAACTCACTCGTAAGGAAGAAGAAAATAGAGGAATAAACCTTAAACACGTACAAAGCCTTATGAAGCTGCTGTAATGAAATGTGCCTGCCTTTGGTTCAGCAAGAGAAAACAGCCAATGAAACAGAATAAAGGAGTCAGAAGCAGACCCACTTATGGAAAAACTACAGATACCACCAAGAAGGCACCACAGCTCGGTGCTGAGGAGAAAAACCATCTAATACTTCTTTCAGAGACAAGTAGTAATCGTCCACACGGAAAAAGAATGTACAGGTAAGGGGCAGGCTGTGGAAGTGGACATTCCAGAAACAAAGCCACCAAGTTTGAGTTAATTTTATCCAAAAGTCAAGTAAAGACTTGTGGACCCTCTGAGACACTGACTACACCAGCCCGGGGTGGTGGGAGAGACCGATGTAACGAGAGACATGGCTCATCAGACAGCGGGCCCATGTTGGAGGCGCCTGGGACTGAAGAAAGGCTGGCTGATTACCTTCCTGAAAAAACCCTTTTCACCCATCTACTGATTTTTCATTCGCTGAGTCACATCATAAATATTTACTGGGTCCCCGATACACGCCAGGTGCAATTCTAAGTGCTAAGGATACAAGGGCTTACCTTCTTCCAGTCCTCAAACAGACAAGAAATGCATTAGCAAAATTATTTCATGTGTCGACCAACGCCATAGAGAAAATAAAACTGGGTACTGGGATAGAGGGTGACTGAGGATGTTCGTGGGCCCACGGAGTTACTGCAGAAGAATTGCTATACAAGAGGGGGGTCAGGAAAATCCTCTCTGAGAAGGTGAGAGTAACAATCCCTACGCCATGTTCAACAAGCTGAAAGAACTATAACTAAAAAGTTGGCGCCACAAAACACGTCCAATAGCCAAAGAAAATCAGAATCAGACCGGAAGGTATGGAAGTCATCCTGAGCTAGTAACAAAAATCTTCCAGCCACGGGAAATGAAAGCAGCAAGGCTGGAGCTGCTCCCGTGGACCCCATCTCTGAAGCTGCCCCCCTGCTCCCACGGCTAAGTCCAGAGGCCGCACCCAGACGGTCCAGAGGCACGCGGGGAGCCCCAGAATCCAGCGCCCGGCTGAGTTTTCACGGAACGCCTCTATTAATTATCTTAGTGCCACCGCGGCTCCTCTGGACTCACAGCTCCATCAAGCCACCCCGGCTGCTTGGCCACAAGCTCTTAAAGGTTAAAACAAAACTGTGTCTCAGTGGATGCAGCCCTTGGCGCTCATCTAAGAGTTTTCACGTCATTTTGCAGTTAATAATCAGCTCTGCCTCGGCCCTCACAAACGGTGCCACCGAAACAAAAGCGGGCGTGAAGTGTGTTCGCTATACTTGCCACTGGTATAAATAGGCAAGGGGGTGATTAATGAATGAGGGGGGGATTAAACACAACAGTGAACAAAGACAAAGGCCCAGGGCTCGGCTGTCCATGAAGCAAGACAAGCTGTATCCAGAGAGGCTGCAGAAAACGCCACACACGCAAATCCGCTTAATGGACAGGTTTTGAAGACTTCATTTAACCTGGCGTTATGACAGCTGTACTGTTTTATTAACGTTCTGACGTGTTAAGGGGCCAGGGTCAGCTGAGGCTGAAACACGTTGTTGGGGAGTCACCGGAGAGGGGAGAGTAGAGGGGGGGACGGATTTTTGTGTGGGTGACAGAGGGAAGACAGAGAAGGCCCAAACACGTTAAACATCACCCTTCAGGCCCCCTTTGTGAGGCGAGCCAGAGCCGACATTTTTAAAGAGTTGTTTGGATGTCAAACAAAGCAGATGAGGCACCAACACAAATGCCCCAGCTGAAGTCTTTTGACAGGGCCTGTCCACGCCTCAAATGGCCACATTATAGACTGGGCCGAGACTCAGGAATGGATGAGAAAGGGCTCTGCTCAAAGGCGTCTGTTATAGAGAGCTGAGAGGCTTTCAGGGGTGATTTGCAGGCTCGGGAAGGATTGCTGCTAGTTGGCAGCCTTTATATACACTCTTCCAGTTAGTTCTAAGGGGACCCGGTCCTTCAAGGATGCAGCAGTAGTCTCATGGATTTGGCCTGTTTGATTTTGAGGCTCTGGGTAGAGACGAGCTGGGGGGAGTAAGCACTGGCCAAACCCTAGGGAGGCCTGGTTGGCTCCCTGGGCACATCCCCACCTTTCTTCTCCCTCCTAGGGCTTCCCCACATAGGCCAGGTGCTCCTTCTCACAGGCTCTGTTTCCAACCAGGTGTCTGATGGGCAAGGATCTGATAAATTAATCCCTGTGAACGATTTAGGTGATAATGAGCAGAAAGGTTCTCCCTACCCCCTCTAGGGACATTTGCATTTTAATGGCGGACTCTGACAGACCAAAGTCCTCCAAGAACCATAGCAATGAAACAGTAATTGTGGAATTTTAGGCTCTGGGGCAGGCCAGAAGGGAGAGATTTATGTGCTTGATGAACTTCCTGGTCTCCCCATCATCACACCATAGCTTCACACCAGACATTCTGACATGACCTCTGTCAAAATGTGCAGGCTTTTATTCTACCTTTCTCTGCCTATGTCACTTGGGTGTTGGAAAGATCACACGAGAAAACGGATATCAGATATTTCAAAGGTAAACATCTGTATCAATGTGAGAGCTATAATTTACTGAATGATGAAAACTTAGACCAGAACACACCCTTAAGTGATCAACACCCTCAATTAACAGACAAGAAAAAGAAAACACAAAACAACATCTTCATCCGAGGCATTCAACGAATCACGACAAAGTCAGAACTACGTGCTGAGTCACCTGATACAAAGCTCTTCTATTCCATTATAAGAATGACTTTTCTTCTGTCCTCGGAGCACATCCTAGTCATATCCTGATTGCTAAATTACAAATGGTGGTCCTTTTATACACACACACACACACACACACACACACACACTTAGACATACAGGTTTAAAGTGAGTTACTATACAAAGGAAATGTAGAATGCCAGTTCTGGAAAAGACATCTAAATATTGAGGGAAATTCAAATCAAGACTCTAGGGGAGGGGCACCTGGGTGGCTCAGTCGTTAAGAGTCTGCCTTCGGCTCAGGTCATGATCCCAGGGTCCTGGGATGGAGTCCCTCATAGGGCTTCCTGCTCTGTGGGAAGCCTGCTTCTCCCTCTCCCTCTCCCCCTGCTTATGTTCCCTCTCTCGCTGTCTCTCTCTCTCTGTCAAAAATAAATAAAAATCTTTATTTAAAAAAAAAAAAGACTCTAGGGGATACTACTTTGCACCCACTTGATTGCTAGAAGATAAGAAGTCTTACCTTAGAAAGCGTTGTAAAAGATGAGAATCCACAGAATCTCTCCCATCTTTGCTGGTAGGAGTGTAAAGCTGGAACAACTGCCCAGAAAACAGATGGGAATGTTCTAGCAAAGTTGAAGGTATGCATATCCAATGACCCAGCAATTCTATTTCCAGAGAAACTCTAGTCCGTGTCTACCAGAAGATGCATGTAGCACTGTTCAAACAATGCAATAATTCTGGAAACAACACAATGCCCTTCTTCTGAAGAATAACTGTTATAGAGTTTAACATGATGGAATATTACACAGTATTGAAAATGAATGAACTGCAGCTACAAGCAACAATATAAGTGAAGCTTTGTTATAAAATATTGAGTTAAAAAAGAAAATCCCAGACAAAAACATCCAGCATGACATCCTTTTCAAATAAAAATTTATAGTAGCCAAAACTAATCAACATATATTTAGGTATATAAATGTGTGTGTGCTAAAAATCCTTTAGAAATGTAAGGGCATAGTAAGCACCAAATTCAAGATAGTGATTACCTTGAAGAAGACCACCTAGAAAAACATAGGTTATTATCTGTACTTTAGCTCTTGGCTTGCTTCATTCATTGCATTATTAAAAATATATAAATGCACAAATATAATTAAAGTGCATGTATAGACCAATTGATGAGAGTATGTCATAAACCAAGAATTGTGATTACCTCAATTCCGTGCACCTGAGATTTATATTTAAAAATCTACATTGGGAGAAAGCCAACTCCTAAAGCGAAAAGATGTCTACCAGTGTTGACCTTTAATTCAATAATTTCTGCCAGCCTATGATGGAGGAGCCATGGATAGAGACAAAGTGAAAAGCTGAGGTAACAGTTTCTCCTGAAACTTGCCAAACAGGGGAAATGTTATGACTCAAGAGTAGAATCTAGGTAAGGGGACAACATGCAAATTTATTAGTGAGTCAAAAAGGAGATCCAATGGAAGTTAGGACAAAGGCAATAAAGCTTTGGGCAAAGCAATTGGTTATAATGAGACTGAAACAAACCAGGGGGATGGGGACAGACACACGAAAGTCAAGTTGATGACCAAAAGTACAAACCAAAACGGCAGCTATAACTCTGTGTTTTCCAGGCACTCCAAGAAATCAGACACTGGGGCTGATGGACAGAAGAGCTCTCAAGTTGGATGTAGGTCCAACCGCAAAGAGATCTGTGACAAGGCTGTCATCTCCAATGCAGGTCACCTTTCTAATTTAATAAGGTCTCATTAATTTGAACAAAACTAATTTGGAATAGCTGGAATTATCAGGCTGGAATGAAACTGATCTTTCAACTATGAAAACAGTGTTTGCTTGACAAATTAATAGCATGAGACACATCAGGTGGGGAATACTTAACCTATTTACGAGAATGAACTTGACATACGTATCTACATTTATTTGTTCTCTAACAATTAGAATGTTAATTACAGATGATCTTTAGTCATTAAAAGAGGTCCTCAACCTAGGGGTACTGCATTAGCCACTGGTTGGCATTACCAGGTATATTTTAAGTAGTAAAACTGTGCTTTGAAAATAATCTTTTAAATAATTCTTTGCTGCCAAATGGATAGGTTGGCTCAGATGAGAACAGATCTTAAACCTAAACCCAGAATCTATGAAGAAAGTCCACTGTTTTCTGGAAGATGACCCAAACAGAATCAGAAAATTGACGCATCATCCCACTCTCCAAACAATATTTCATCTAGAAGAGACCTCCATCTCCAAAGAGGTACTGCCCTTCCTCAACACACATGTAGAGGAATTTTAGGACCTCTGTTTTCCAGGGCCAGACGTGGTCTAAGAAAATTGCCAGCCTACTTTTTCATCTCAGTGACTAACATCAGGATAATGTCTACACTCTTGGTCTGACACGGCAGGCAGGTCTCCTCCGGTTTCCTAGGTGTGTCTACTTCTCTGTACTAAGAAAAACTTTCACAACTTTAAAACCTGTTCCAAAGAACTGGAAGAGTCAAGTTCCCCATAAGTATCAAGTTTTAGAAATGATGATATAGAAATTGAACCATGCGAGAGGTAAAATTGTTTAAAAAGTAGGAAAGGGAGGGTCAGAGGGGATACACAATGTATTTATAACAATTAAAACACAGCTTTACACATATTGACACAATTAGGTTGGAACATCTTGCGCTGCAGAGGATGGACAAGTTTCTATCAACAGATATAAAAAGTAGGGCTGCCAAATCGAGACATCGGTGTACACAGGGTATTTGAATCCACAGTGTGAGCGTGTGCATGTGGGGGTGGGGGGGGAAGAAGGTGGTAAATTAAACAAGGGTTTGTGAAAAAATAAGTAAGTTAAATACTAGTAGAAAAATCTGCTAAAACAATTTTTTAACTAAATATGATCGTTGAAATATTAACATGATAAACGAGATGGGCCTTGTAAGATCATTTGATTCGTCTTCTAAGAACATCTTTCAGGATTTTTCTACTTAAATTTTCAAACAGCTCTGTTACTGTGGGGCTGGCCAAAAAAAAAAGAGAGAGAGAGAGAGAGAGAGAGAAAGAAAAAAAACATTTTTTCAGTCCTTTTAGCACATGTACACTAGAATGAGTTTAATTGCTCTGAAGTCTAATGTTCTCTCTCATTGAAATGGTTCAAGAAGGAAGGCACAGAGCTTTTTTCTAATTTGGCAGCAAAAGGATACTGCATGTTTATCTCCACTTGCTTTTTAGAGGTGCAGATGAACATACCAAACTAAAGGGCACTGAAAAGATAAGTTTCCATGACATCCACAATAACTCTTTTATATTGCCGACTGGCTATTCTATATGTAGCATTCAGAGGCAAATATAAAAAAAATGATGTAAAGCCAAAATTATTTCCTTGATAACACTTGTTTTAAACACCTCGCCACTAAATAGCTAAAAGTCTCCAAAGTGAATGCATAAACCATATAAAAGCCACAAGCATACATACATAAATTCTTAAGATTAAAGCAATAACTTCTAGAAAAAGGTGGGAGAAAACACACTACAATAAATCTATTTGTAATGGTATTTGGGCTCTACCAACTGCTTTCATTGGTCTCCAGTGGCTTACATATAAAACAATACATTTGATGTATGATTTCAATTCCTTATGGAAAACTGTTCTATCTACAAGCAGCCTGTCAAAGAGAATGCCAAAAAAACTCTTTCTGCGTCCCAATATGAGGCAGGACTTTAAGATATAACTTAAGGTCACAATCTGTTCTTGCTTGGTCAGGTTTAAGACTGTAATTGAGGAATGCCTGACCTGGGGGAGGCAGGGGAAGGGGGGCCAGAGGGGTAGTTTTATTTATAGTGAAATAGAAATAGGCAAGGTGTCAGAGCTTGAAGTTAAATGGCATTGTTTTGCAGCGAGAGTGGCTCTACAGAATGGGCAGAATGCAAGGGGTGGCTCTCTGGAAGCTGCCTGGAACCTGTCCCTAAACCCCCAACCCAGGGCATATGGCAGCTGTTAGCTCCAGAAAACCACCCATGGACCCAGGAATCTATTTTCCTGTTATTGAAGGTTGCACTAGGGGGAGAAAAGTTGCTGCAAAATGAAAACAAATGCCATTCTAATTGGTCTGTAAATTGCAGCCCTTCATCATTAGAACACTGCTCTGCATTTCAGCCATCATTTTTTAATCCCAAATTAAAGTTGTCCAGGTTTAAACAGGGAATTATAAAGTGAAAAATGTCTACAGTTGCAGGAGGGCAATACCACACAACTCCCGTGGGCTATTCCTGAAATTACAATCTTCCCAAAACATTCTCCTAATTTAGTTCTCACCACTCCCCTGTTCTTCCTCCTGCTCCTAACTTTAGAATCACCATCCCCAGGGACACTGGCCAATTTCTCTGATCAAATCTCTTAAAGGGACACACAACCTCATCAGGAGCCCAACATATCCCTCTGCTCTTCCCCAAGTCTAAGTTTAGTTTTATTGATACAGGGGCTGAATTTGTTTTTCAAAATAGTAGTTTTAAAATAGATGCACTTTGTTGTTTTTGTTGTTACTATGGGCTTCTGTTATTGTTGAGCATATCACTGTTACTTGCCCATGGGATAAACTCCGTTTCGCAGAGCAAGGGCCCAGCTAGAGGACATCTCATCACTTCTGCTGACTCCAAGGAGGATCTTTCTTGTTCTTAATCCTCTTCAGGAAGTCATGCCAACACTGCTGGAACATCTGACAAGTAAATAGCATTCCATCTGCAAATTCCATCTGCCTTAAATTCTTCCCCTAGGCCCTTTCCTTCTATTCTAACCTATTCCATGAGCAACGGAAAAGCATGGTTTTCCCTCATCTTGGTGAATAAATGGGTGCCATCTTTAAGTGACTCTGCATCAAGTGAGATCAGTTACTCAACATTATTTACAGCCAAGGAAATGTAAATTAGATGTTGTCTAACATAAAGATATCTTCCGTCGCTGAGCTGAGACAGAAATGGCTGATAGCATCCAAGTGTATTACAGTAACTCTAAGGGTTTGAGCTTAAGAAACAGCTGGTGTAGGATGGAAATGTCCAAGAAGGCTTTCCACAGGCTTGAGATCTGAACAGGAACTCAAAGGATCAGTAGCAATTAACTTAGAGCAGCAGAGGATGGACCTTCCAAAGGGTGGCAACAGCATGAACAAAGGCATGGAGATGGGAGTAGTTTGGTATAAGGGCCTCGGAAAACAAAGTGAAGAGGGATTTGACTGTGCAGGACATTAGCCAGGCATTGCTGAGCACGGCTCTTTGGTTTTGCTTCCGGATCTTCTTCAAATTTCACAACCTTCCTTTGAGAGACAGATCACTGTCTCTGGGTGGGGGCCTGATATTCCGGGGTCCTTGGAGTTAATCGTCACGGGACTACTGTCTCAAGCTCTTGAGATGCCTGGTTCCCTTCAGCCTGGTCTGTTATATGATCTGCCATACGGTTTCAAAAAAAATAAAAATTGACTGTATTTGATAAAAACTCTCCAAAACATATACAGATATAGAAAGTTTAAGGATAAAAATGTCCATTACATCTTCCATTCTACATAAATACACAGTTATCCTTAAACTTGCTATATCTCCATATTTCTTGAACAAGTTTTGTACGAAATACAGCCGATTTTTGCTTTGTTATTTTAAAAAATTATGTAAAAAGTTCAACTGTTTGTAAATAAAAGATACATTTCTGGAACAGAAAACACAAAGTGTCCCTCCTCACTAACTCAACACTCAATCATTTGCATGTACTAAACAATAGTCTACTTATGAAGGTGAATATCCCTTCTGTATCAGTATTTGAACTAGATAATTCAGACAATATTAAGCCAGTTTTAAAAATTTCCAATATAGGTTTCCAAAGGGGATCCCCCCCCACACCAAGTGGCAATGTGTCACAAGAAAATATCATCCAACCCAAGGCGTAGATTTCCTCGAAAACAAAATTAGCACAAGGATTCTTTTCCCCAAGGTGTCGTTCATAAACAGAAGATTCCTTATAAATGTCCAAACTCAGAGATTACATGATACGTTTTTTGAAACGAAACAATTTTTCTAAGTTTCTGATGCCTCTGGAGTTAATTCATTCACTTCATGAACTGGAAATTAGTTTTTTCCTAGTAAAACTGTAATTTCATACTTAAAAATGCCTCCCTTTTTTTTCCACAAAAGTTCAGAGTTAGAAATCTTAGAAATCTAAGCCTTAAACTCAAGAGGTGAAGCACAGTGTAGGATGGAAATGTCCAAGGTATGATTTCTCACGTTACAGTCCCTGGGTAACACTGCCATGGGGGGAATTACATCCCCCCCAAAAGATATTGAAGTCCTACCCCTCAATACCTGTGAACATGACCTTATGTGGAAAGGATTTTTGCAGATGATCAACATAAGATGAAATTATTAAGGTGGGCCCTAATTCAATATCTCCTTATAAAAAGGGGAAATTTGGATACAGAGACAAGATATCCATTGAAGGAAGACAATGTGAAGACACAGGGAGACTGCCATCTTTAAGTCAAGGAACACCGGAGGCTACCAGAAGCTAAAAGAGAGGAATGAAACAGGTTCTTTTTCACTGCCCTCAGAAGAAACTGATGCCGCTGACGCCGATATTGGACTTTCAGCCTCCAGAACAGTGTGAAAATAAATTCCTGTTGTTTAAGTCACCCAGTTGGTGGCACTTTAACAGCCTCATATACTTGAGAAAACTCATAAAAATACCTTTCAAAGTTTTTAATACCAAGTAGGTAACCATCTACCAAGGTAGAAGCCTTGAGGGTTATCAAAAACACACAAAAGTATAAAACCTCAATCACTATGGTACATGAGGCTACCATTTAAATCTAAAATATAACCTACCTCAAAGGGATCATAGACACGTACTCATCTGGTGTTGTCAGATTATAAGCATAAACCACACAAACCACTGTTTATGGATCTGTGTCAAACAGAGAGTGCCTGTCCTTGATTCTAGGACTTTACAGTAATTGTTCTCTAGTTTATAATTTCAGGTTTAGAGGAAGCCTCTGAGGGCTTCCTCTTACCCAAGGCAATGGCTGCATCAACTAGAGCCATCGGTGTGGATGGACCACCTTCACTGGAACATTTGTGGGCAACATGGGGTCTTCAGTAGCCAACGTTGTCCACTGGGCCAGGAAGGTCCCTCTGTATGGGTGATTCACGCTCACAAAGGTCCCATGAAATGCCTGACGTCATGATGGCTGTCTACCTGCTACTGTTAGCTCAAGCTCCAACACTTGAGGCGTAGCTGGAGATAACCATTTACCCATTGGTATCAACGAAAATCTATGCAAGGTTTTAAAGGCCATTGAATTATTCTGGGTTTGGTGCCTTCGGTCTTCTAATTTTTCTTCCATTTCATCATTATGTTTAGTCACCTCCTTTCTGACATGATTTCGCCTCATAGTTCTCTTCCTTGCTTTTAGAATTCACTCAGTAGCCATGCTCATTTTTCATGCTTCTGTATCATTTAATGATTGATAAGTAGTATATCAAATTTTATTGGAGAATCATATTGTATTATAAAATTGAAGTTTTCTACCTTAACTCTTTTCTACCCCTAACCAACTACCAAGGAATCTGCTGGGCCTTTCACTCAAGTTATATAACTAGGCCACTTGACTTTATATTTGTCAGTACCCTCTCTTTCAAAGAAAAAAAAAATCAATAAATGGGGTGCCTTTAATAGAGAGTGAATTAATAGAGATCAGCCCATAATAGAATTGCTATTTTCAGCAGTTACTGCCTAGAAATGATTGTTAGGTCATCACCTGGGTTTGTGGCTATAATGGTGTCACTAGGAAAGACAGAAGATGGGCCCAGACTGAGAGACCTTTGTGAGCTGATATTCTGTTCTCTTAGCATGGGTCTGAGTCCTAAGAGCAAGGCCACATGTGACTCACGAATAAGGAGCCAGCATCACCGTCCACCTTTTGTCTCAGTCTGAGTAAAAACATTTGGGCCTCACTTTAGCCTTGTGAACAAGATTTGTCTATAAAACCATGAATCTCACTGTTTAGTCCCACCATCATCAGGCAGGCCAATTTCCCTAAAGTCAGCTCCCCCTGACCTTCTCTCCCAGGCTGGATCCACCGGGCCATGACTCCTCTCTATCAGGGATGGTTACAAACCTGGCCTTCCGAGTGGCTGATTAAAGCGAAAGGTCAGCTGCTACGGAGACAACAGTGTTCAACCCCCCCCCCCCCCGAGATGGTGCTGTAATTAAAAAAGCACACGGTGCCTTGACCCCCAGGCCCTTCTGGAAGGGATGGCACAAGAGTCTGGGCCACACCAGAGCCCGTGGCAAGGGCAGAGCAGGCTGACCAGACAGCTCAGAGTCAAGAGCGGTGGGCCTCGGCACCCCGGCCCCTCCCGATAGGCACCCAATAGCTTTCCTGACTTGCCTCCCTCACCTCCTATTCTCATCTCCCTCCCTTCCCCTCCCCAACTGCAGCGCGGGGCTGTCCTATCTTTTGTTCCGGCAGAGATAAGATGTATAAATGATGAGTGGTTGACAAAGTGTACTCCAGTGCCGCAGGCAGCTCATCAATCATTTTCCACATGTCGACAGATAATTGATGCAAACCCTGCAGGCGAAGCTCCATCAGGTGAGAGGAGGGAAGAATTAAATCTGCTGTCAGAAGCCAAGCAGCTGATCTGTATTTAACATTCTTTTTAATTTAGCACTTGTTTGTTTTAAGCCGAGTTTGTGGGCTCCTCCTTGCTCTCCGCCCTTGGGAGAGTGGCCTGGGGTTTGCTGACCCCATCACACCCACCCCCCGCCGCCCCCCAGGGCCCTTGAACGCATTGGTTTCCTGGGCAAGGCTCCTGGGAAGGAGAACAGACAAGACCACCCAGCACTGCTAGGGAGGCTCAGGGAAACTTTCTGCCTAAGTGAAGCTTAACATCAAAGGGCCGGCTGTCAGGCGATTATCTGTCAACAGGATCCAGGTTGGCGGGGTGTGCTACCTGCACACAAGGAAGAAACCACTTACGGCTTTCTTTACTTCACAAGAAAAAAAAAAAAAAAAAGCAATAAAAATAACCCAACCCCATATTTCCTTTATGAAATGAGCTTGAGGAACACTTCCAGCATAGAGCGGAAGAGGTCTTGGTTTCCTTACTTCCCTTGCTTCAACCAACCCATTCCAAAGCTAAGTCACTCTTAGAAGGTGCTGGTCCCCTGGTGAAATCTGAGAATCTTGATGAATGGTCAAGACTCTGTAAGTGTCACACCCCGGCTTGATTCCAACTCATTGCCTACCACCAACCCCAGTGCTCACACTCCTGTGCTCACCTACATACACACACACACACACACTCACAAAATGTTTCCACTCTGTAGAAATCTTGGCTCTTGGTTACTCGGGTGTCCTGGGGAAGAGAAAATTACCACATGCGCCACAATCACCAATTTTCAAAAGAACAGTAATATCTAGACGACCTTGACTCCAGAGTGACCCTGAACACCATCTTGCAGTGCCTTAGGGTCACTCGAACCGATAGGATGCTATAAAAAACGTTCTGCTTGAGAGAATGCCAGATAAACCGGCTTTTATTGGATTTCGTCCTCTACAAGCTAACATCTAAGAAGACTCAGTCCTAATGGCCAGGTATCTGTCCCCGAATTTGTCACCCCACCTTCTCAGCTGAAATCAGTCCTGTCTCAAAACGGGAGGCTGCTCTGCTTTGCCTTCCTGCTTCTTGGGCTCAGAGATGGCAAGCTCTATTTTGGTGAGGTCCAGAAGTAGGAACGACAGAGCACGTTATGTTCCAGATTCACGGACTGCCCCCGACTCCCTACTTCAATGTTTGCAAACCTGACCTTGCCCCCCACCCCCCAAGCAACCTCACAGACGGAGCCTGTGGCAAGAAGGACTAACTGCTGCCTTCCAGACTTGTGTCTTGAATTGGACTAGAGATTGAACTAGATTCTACATTTTTAAAAAATGTGGAACACAAACAATCATCAGCCATATATATATCCATTCACTCAATCTTTCAACAAATGTCTACCATGTACCCACCATGTGCTAGGCACGGTGGTTGAAGCTGAAAGTACAGCTAGAGCTGTTCGTCCCATGAATCCTTGGTAGCTGATGAGTTCACAAAAATACTACGATATAAAGTGTCAAGTGCCCTGTCAACAGACAATTCAAAGAGAATGTGCCTCGCTAATAAACACATTTTTGAAATGTTCAGCCTCACTAGAAATTAGATCAATGCAACATGAAATAAAATGAAAGGGGTTTTTTTCTTTTCTAAATTTACCAAAATAGTTGTAAGTAAGGGGGAAAGTAATACCCAGGTTAATAGAAACTAGGGGGGAAATTCGCACTGATACACAGACATTAGAGAACAAGCAGATTGATATTGCCTAAAAGACATTTTGGCAATATTCACTAAGACTTTAAATATTTCTAAGAATTTGTCTTAAAGTGATAATTAGACATATGTACAAGATTTAAGCATAAAAATGTCCACTGAAGAGATCTTATATCCCACACCGCGAATGATCTAGGATATACACATGATGGGAGATGGAGGGCTACAGCACTTCAAGGGGGGGCTTGTATTTGACAGAGAGGAATTAGGGAAAGATTCGTGGGGGAAGTGGCTTTACTCTGAGTCTTGACAAATGAATTGGACTGTGGCAAGCTGGTTAGGAAGACACTTTGGAAAAGCGGGTGGGGGGATGAGAAAGGCAGACAGAAGAGCAGAGAGCATTTGTGACAAGCAGGAGCTGTTCAACTTGGCAGAAGCACGAGATTGTGAGGGGCCAGTGGAAAATGAGGCTCCCTGCCGCACTAGGTTTTGCTGGATGGTGAATAGCCTCTTCAGTAGGCAAAGGGGTGGTCCTAACTGCCTTTCTGCATACCAAAAAAAAAAAGACACGCACAAAGCAGCGCCATGGGAAGTGTACTCCGTTTGTATTGGACGAGGTAGGTGAGGCTGGGCAGAGACAGGAGACAGGGAGACAGGCAAGGTTATCATGATAGTCATGCAAACTATCTACAGAGAAACAATATACCCCCGAGTAACACACAAGGGAAAACCTAGCCTGGCTTAGTTTCACTGAACAGCAGCTTCCGACCAGAGATTTTTTTGTTTTTGTTTTAACAAAGTCAACTTATAGAAAGCCAGGCTAACAAATGATCAGTCTCTATTTACAAGTTATCAGAACCTGCTATCAACCCCCAATTAAAATTGCAAGATACAAAGAATTCTAAGACATTTTAAAAATATAGAATTACTCAGTAACCGAGGTGAGGTCCTGCCCTAACAGCCTGCCCAGATGGGTTTGGTTATCCATAGCTCGATGGGCTAGAAATAGGTCATCATTTACAAATATGAATGGCTAAAAGTGTCTGGGGAAAAAGTATCCTGGATGAATCTAAGGGGATGTTGGGTGTGAAGCTGGTTCGTCCTCCTGAACCCTGTTTTTTTGCATCTACTGGTTTATGATAGCTCTGAGAAATGTCATGGGAAAAAATAATAATTTCCACTTCATCAGTAGTTGGTGTTCAGATACACTGACGATGGCAGTTAATGTTCATCGAGTTCTCACCATACACCAGGCACTGTTCAAAGTACAGACACTAACTTGCTTATTCCTAATCTTATAAGGTCAGTACATTTATCCCACTTTACATGACAAAACTGAAATCAGAGAGGTGAAATAATTCACCCAGGATCATGAAGCTAGTGCGGTGAAAAGCCAGGAATTGAACCCAGGTAGTCTGGTAAAGACGTTCTACTGTTAATTTCTACTTTAGATTACTTCCCACTAAAACACTTCTCATATCATTTGCAGACACAGCAGTGGATGGATGTGTGTGTGTGTGTGTGTGTGTGTGTGTAGGTGTGAGCGCTGGGGGAGGAGGAGAAACAGACATCAGATGGTGAGGAGCAGGACTATGGGGCACTGGACTGGGAGGACGCTCAAACTTAAGGACAGACGATCAATAAACAAGCCTGGTCTAACAACAGGACTAGAGGGGTTCTGGATTGTTCTTAGAACCTACCCTCACCCACCCAAGCACAGTGGTGTGTACAGCCCCTACAGGGGCATGGCTGAAAACCATATGCCCAAGCAGCTCTGCGGCAGAATCCTAAATAGATAAGGGTCTATTTTAGGAGACAGGTGTTAAGTCTCTAAACCATTTTTGCAGCGGGAGCTACAAATAGTATTCTACCCACTGGAAATGGGCAATGGCTTGAGTAGAAGTAGGAAAGAAAAGTCTGGTGGTAGGCCTGAGCAGGCAAGAGTCCGGGCAGGCTGAGGGGTGGGCTCTCCGGGAAGAAGGCACACCCGTGGCCAAGCTGGGAGCTTGAGCGACATAAAGGGAGGCCAGCCCAGAGATGAATGACAACAATGGAAAGCACACCAGCCAGACAGGGTTGGTTTGTGAACTGGGTAGCACTGCCACCACTTAGGGTGGTCAAGAAGTAGACTAGAACGATTTCTGAGAACACAGTGATCCTCCATAGGGGATACCTGATTGTGCTAAAAAGGGAGAGAACCATCTATATTTTTAAAATTATATTTAAATTATTTATCATTCTCTTACTTGCGACAGAAGGTTTATTTTACTTCAAGTGTGTGAGTCTCCAGTGGGACTCCACCGGGCATCCTTCACAGATGTGAAGATACAGAAGATGTTCCTTGGAGTACAGACAGGAGGTCCTCTAGCCAGCTAATTCACATTGCACAGAGTATGTCCTACCGAAGTTACAGGTCTCTAATGGGCACCTCCTTGTCAGGCTCGGGAGGAGACCAAGGGAAGTCACATCCACAACACAAAGCCCCTGCCTTGTACTCAGGGGACTGCTACTCGCAGAGACTGTTCCACGGCCACTCTAGAATCTTTGAGCATCTTCGCAGAGGGGTGAACTTCAGGGATGAATCCCAGGGCACTTTTTTTCACATCAGGGAACATAAACATCAATTGTATCCATGAGTAAAGCCAAAGGAATGGCTTGATTTTGAGCTCATTTGGCACCTGGCCTCTCTCACGGAGCCACCACTTCCCACACATTCTCTTAGTCAAAAACAAAGTTTGCTTTTAATTTCTGCAATAGGGTGTGCTCTTTGCTGATGAGAGAACTGCCTGGGCTGACGTAAGGGTCCAGATTCCTGAAGCCACCTCCGACATTCTTGACCTGGGAGCGCTGACGGAACTTGCAAATTCCTGCTCTGCCTTGTCCCCATCCACACGACCCCTGTATGTCGTCCATTTGTACTGCCCTGGAGACCCTGGACACCAGGAGTGTCCGGTGGAAATGCAGGACACTTACGCAGGAACCCAGCGGCAGACTTTGGTGCTGTCCCAGGATTTTGGAAACTCTCATCCCCTCTATACGTAACCTCCAAGAAAATGTCTGCTTTAACCATTACTAGCTAGAGCCAGAGCTCTGTGGCCAAAGAAGAAGAAGAAAAAAACAGCTGACAAGTTGTTGGAGAATTAATTGATTTTCTTTGCCAGTTCTCTCCTTTCTCCTCCCAATACAACTACCTGACTTCAATTTCACAGGCAAGTATTAGAGCAAGACTACTTTAAATATTATGCTCTGAGCTTGTAGTTGGTTAGGCAGTAAATAAATAAATAAATATCAAACCAAACAAAAAAAAACACAACAGAAAAAGTCGATTGAAATGCTACCCCTGTACTTAAGAATTTTATTTAAATTTAAATCATGGGAATCAAACTAATTTGCCCATCCCCTGGTACATGCTAGGCCTTTTCTTTTGCATAGTTTAATGACTTTGTCATCCCAAAATACGCCTCTTTGGCATAAGGATGATTTTACACTGATTGTTATTATTTTTTATTCATTACTGAAGTAGAGTTGACAATGCTATATTAGTTTCAGGTATATGCTAATTGAAATAAGTCAGACAGAGAAAGACAAATACCATATGACTTCACTTATATGTGGAATCTAAAAAACAAAACAAACGAACAAAAACACGCTGATTACTTTTAAAACACAATACACAAGGGAGAAGCTCTAAAAACCAAGAAGTGACCTGTTTGTAAGAGACATTTACATTTATAAGGAAAAATCTCCAATTGTGAGGGTTTCTCTCTCTCTCTGTACCAGAAGAGAAGAATGGCTAAATCTTTAGAAACTCTTATAAATACAGAAGGCAAGGACTTAAATCCACACAACAACCTTACCCTTATTTACTGACCTTTCCTGGTCACCTCCCATAACTGGTCTCCTTCTGCCTCACACCCCCAACACCTCTTCTTTTTTCTTTTTTTAATATTTTATTTATTTATTTATTTATTTATTTATTTATTTATTTATCAGAGAGAGAGAGAAAGCACAAGCAGGGGGAGCAGCAGGCTGAGGGAGAAGCAGGGGCTCTCCACCAAGCAAGGAGCCTGATGTGGGACTCGAGCCCAGGACCTTGGGATCATGACCTGAGCTGAAGGCAGACGCTTAACCGATTGAGCCACCCAGGTATCCTAAACACCTCTTATCCTTAGCTGGAGATTGTATTTAAGGTGGTGGCTTGGGCCCTCAGGCGCACAGGGAGAGGGTTACTCAGTTTTCCTGAGTATCTCCCATGTATTAAGAAGGTACACATGTTATTAAACTTTCCTTTGTTGTTCTATTAATTTGTTTGTTTGTTTTTATAGCAGGGTATCTCAGCCAAGAACCTAGAAGGTTGAAGGGAAAATTATTTTTCCTCCCCCATGTTATCATGGACTCTTTTGCAAGACCACTCTCATTATACAGCTTCTAAAATTTCCTGTTTTGTTTTCTTTAAAGGGGAAATAGAACTTAAAAGCTCTTGCAAGGCAATCTGAGTATAGACTCCTTCTAGAATTTTATGGGTTTTTTTTTTCTTCTTTCAAGTTTTTAGAGCTGCCTTGTCCACACTTAATTGATTGTATTTTTTTAAATCAAACATCATCCAGTCTTACATCTTAGTTTTCATGAAAAAAAAAAATCCTCTGCACTCTCATATTTCATTGGTTTTAGAACATTTAATTAAACTGCATTATTGTAATATAAACATAACTAACATAACTAGTTTTGGGAACAGATTCAACTGACTCTTGGCACATATACAGTTCACCTGGTGAGACCGGAAGTGCCTGGTTGAGTGAGGAGAGAGCCTGCCAGCTGCGCATATGTAGGGTGACTCTGCATCCACGAGTATGTTCCATGGAAGAATGGCAGGTGTTAGTATACAGGTTGGTGAAATGCAAAGTAGTTGAGTAGAGTGCTTCTACTGTGTGTGTGTGTGTGTGTGTGTGTGTGTGTGTGTGTGTGTACACATCCACACATATTTCTGAGATAGCCTTTAGTCTTAGAGAACAAGATCACACACTTATTAAGATTATTTAGCAATACCAGTATGAAGAAAAATGACCTTATTCCCACGAGCACAAGCCACCATGGTTAAGCAGGTACACGGAATCCTGATGTTCCCCTCAGCAAATGTCAGTGCTCATAACGGCTGCACAGCGAGCATCCATTTGGCATTCCCTCTGTGAGCAAACAACTTTGTATCCACGTGGTTGGCTTTATGAGCAAGGAGCCTGAAAAGTCAGAATCTGCTTCCCAGGCTCAATTTCAGGAAACACGTAGCCAGGTATCTGATCTGAGGAGTACCCTACTTTCTGCACAATCCACTTAGGGTGGTTTTTGGTTGGCAATGGAATCAGGAAGAATGCTGAGAGCCTTTTGCCCGAAATCATTCTTTTCTTGTTTCATGCAGAGCGCCTGTCATAACCATAGCTCTCTAGCTGCTTTTCACATGCAACTCCTCATCTCCGCCCATAGCGAAATGGCTCAAATGAAAGCCTGAACTAAAAGCAACCCTCCAGCAGGTTGGTCAGCAGCATACGAGATCCCTTGCGAGAGCACCGGGAAGAACAAAATGCACAAGATGGAAAGACGACAGTATGGGAGCAGAAGTGGAGAGAAACAAAGGAGACGAGAAACAGGTTATTGAGAGGAGGGAGCAAGGTAATGAGCAGGGAAATACACCTGGCAGGTGGAGGGAGGGAGGACGGACCCACCGTATGAGCACACTCGCTGTTTTTCCATATTTCTTTTCAATATTCCTCCTGCTACCTAAAAGAGCCCTACTAGCAGTTCCACAGCTCCCACAGCCACAGAGCATCGAACAAAGAAATGTTTTCATGAAGGAAAAAAAAAAGAGGTTGATGCACATAGAATGCTTATGGATTATCAGCAATTGTGAGTAAAAACAAAAAAGCCAAGATTCTTGCATGACAATGACATTCGATCTACAATGTGGAGAGGAAGGGAGAAGGTAAACCCTCCTGGATCAATGGTGAACGAAAAAGCCAGCTCCATCATGAACATCTCCAACATTCCTGAGGTCAAATAAGCCATACAGCTGGCTTCTTTCACGGTGATCCGTCTCAGGGTCAATTCATAAATTTGTTAGGATAGCCCTTTTCTCTGTCCATTTGCGCTAGTGGAGTTTGAATGTCAAAGCCCAACAGGATTTCTTAACACTCCTCTGTTGCACATCACTGCATCCTGTGGCTGTCTGAAGACATATGGGAGAGGAAGGTGACTTCTCAGTGTAGGGCCTTTATCACTCTCCCCTCTTTCCTTAAGCCCTCAAGGAACAAATTAGGACACGTGGCCAAGACATTGAGTTTGTTCACTTAGCAATGGCTAGGGAAGGAATTACCCACACAAGTAGGACACACGAAACATGCTGGGTGATATTCTGCGAGTGGACAGAGATGCTTTCTTCACAGAAACAGCCTGGCGCTGTTCCACCCTGGGGTGGCTTGCTTGAAGTTTTGACCCCCAGCTGGATGCGGGCACAATCACCAGAAACCAACACTATCAGCTGTCACAGCCTCCTCCCTAGGCAAGAGACCTGTCCCGTAGGGAACCTCCCCACCTCTACCCCCCCACCTTTACTTACTTTGGTTTTCTGCCTTGACAGATGGTAGGTGATTTTACTCTGGGTACCTACTTATTCATCAGTGCATGCTGAATAATTTTTGTTAAAGAATCTTTCATCGTTGCAGGTGTGAGACAATGAGTAAAGATAGATACTCGAATTCTATTTAGTAAATAGAACTTCCAAATATGCATACCTTAGACAGAGCAAGCTGTCCTCATAAACAATATTTCATCAGCATTTAGGTGAATAGGAGGTAACTTTATTATGGAGTGTTGTGGTTTGTAAAGAGAGGGGCCTCTGAAGATGAAAATTCTACAGACCATCTCCACACACCCCGAAGCCCCAAATAGGAAGATATTCACCTGTCTAAGCTTCCCTCTACCTACCTCAACCCCCCTGCAAAAATGTTAACAGGAAGAAGTTAAGTGGAAGAGGTTTGCTATTTCTATTGTAAGTCAGCTCAAATGAATAACACCAGCTAAGTGTTTACAGAGGAGGGAAATAAGAGAAATAAATACGATCTCATTTGCCTTCTTCGAAGGTCTAAAGAAAAGAAAGATAATTTGAATCAGAAAAAAAAATCTAGATTCTAATCTCTTTGAGTTCCAGCTTCTTAACATCCTGATTTAAAAGATACTTCCTAAAAAGACCTTCTTAGCTAACTAGAAATATCACAAGGAATAATGATTAATGCCACTAATTCTTCAACTGAAAATACGGCCCCAGATTCCTGCTTTTATGATGAAAACGATGGGGGCTAGGTAACTCCCAGTCACTGTTTATGACCTACCCACACAGTGATTGTCCACTGATACCTGGTGAGATTATTTAAGAAGTAGGCTAACAAGGCATGGAAGTTCGCTTTCCAGAGAGTTAAACCAAGGCCCCAAAAGTGAGTGCTTCTCAGAGTTACGGGGAGCCGTCAATTTCTGAAAAGAAACTACCTAGCCTTGCTGGTGTTGAGGACGCTGGCCCAACCTCCACTTACTCTGTGGCCAAAAGGGCTGCATCAGGACTCCCACAGGGGCCTAAGTCCCGAGGGTTTGGCCTGGTATAATTACTATTGAGTTTCACCAACAAGACTAGAATTCTCTTTATCAAAGGCAAATAGCTTGCCAGAGGCATTTGGTAAGAACTTACCAAAATATAGCATTAGCTGTCTTCCCGACACATTACTCCACTGTTTGTTCAATAGCGGTGACATTTAAACGGCAGTAAGTGCAGAGCGGAGAGAGGCTGCCTGAGAAAAGGTGTGAGTTTCATGTGTGCTGGCAGCATCAATTTCAGCCATGATACACTTGGCAAAGACTGCTAGCAAAACATTGACGCAAAGGGTGTCAAAGTGAAAGAGGTGGGGCTCATTGTCCTGTTACCCGAGCAAGTGATTCTGGGTCATCCCGGGGAACAGACACCCAGGGAAGAGAGCAAAACCTCAACTCCTTTCACCTGGGTCACCACACTGTGAATGCTCTTGATTTGGACCTTCAAGGGATTTGGGGAGTACTCGGTACTTGATAGTGAGGATAAAAAGAGAAAATAGTAGGGGCACCTGGGTGGCTCAGTCCTTAAGCGTCTGCCTTTGGCTCAGGGTATGATCCTGGCATTCTGGGATCGAGCCCCGCATCAGGCTCCTTCTCTGGGAGCCTGCTTCTTCCTCTCCCACTCCCCCTGCTTGTGTTCCCTCTCTCGCTGGCTGTCTCTCTCTCTGTCAAAAAAATAAATAAAATCTTTGAAAAAAAAAAAAAGAGAGAGAGAAAATAATAGGCAAGGAGCGCCATGTTTGGGTCCAGAGACAATGGGAGAGCCGGCACGGGAAGAGGAAAGCAAGGAGTAAGTCAAAGAGGAAAGGCAGAGGAAAGCAAGAATTACAGGAAGATTAAGATGTGGTGGTGAGGAGAAATAAGCCAAAAGACTCTTACCTCTTTGGTAATCAGTAATAATAATCATAATAGTCATAATAATATAGAGAAGCCTCATCTCTCATTCACCCCATCCACCCATGTATCCATCCCACCAGTTGTTAATTCTGCAAATATTTGCTGTATCCCCTAACATGACACAGAGTTTGAGGTGCACAGGAAGATGGCAAAGCATCTCAAGAAACCTATAATCGTGGAGGTGACAGAAAACTGAAACAACTAATTAGACCATGAGACAAGACCACGAGGCATTGCCACCCACCAGCCAGAATCCTGTAGCTTCATGCCAGCTTCTTAGATGCAACTGAGTGCTGCCTCATACCCATTGTTTAGGGGAAGAATGACTTCCAGGTTTTATCTTGAGAGAAGCTGGCTCTACCCTAACCTTCCTGATTCTAAAACTCTTCTATGTATAAAACACAACTGGAAGAGTATTACTAACAATAATAACAGCAAATAACAATATCAATGATTACCACCTGTAGACCACTCATCAGATAGTTTTTTCTAAGTGCTTTGCATGTACCGACTCGTTAACCCTCCTAATAATGTAACGATCATTACTATCTCCAAAGGCACAGAGCCAATAGAATTCAAGCCCAGACAGTGTGAATCCCGCGTCTGAGATCTGTCTGTTGCCGTACTGTGCTGCTCCCACCAGGGAACAGCACGAAGCAGGAAGAGTCGCGCCGAAGAAAGCTAGATGGCGTGAAGGGACTGCATTTTTCTGGAACCCACAATTAGCAGAGTAAAGCACCCAGATCTAGGCACTCTTCAGATCTGTCCTAGCTGATTCAGGAGACATAAAACAGGTAGAGCCCTCATCTATGACCTGAAGGAACTTCCTGTTGAGAAAAGACTAGCCTTGGTGACTCACGAGGAGGAAAAAGGAACGTAAGCACAGCGTCAGCTCTGTAGCCACCAGGTGAGGGTATGCTCAATGTGACTCAGAGCAGGATCCAGAAAGGCAGGTCTGGTGAAAACGTGAGAGTTCGTTCATGTTCAAGTCCACCCATTTTTGCAGGTGAGCAAGAGGATAAGCAGCTTCAGGAGGAGGAGGCTGTCCTTAAAATATAGGAAAGATTTTTATTTATTTGCTAAAACAAATCAAGAACAACAGTAGTAATGGCAGCCGACATTTGTAGAGCACTTACTCTGGGCAGGCTATATTCTAAGCACTTCCACGTATTAACTCATTTACTATCTCTGAGCCAGGGACAATTATTTTACAGATGAGGAAACCCAAAAAAGTTAAATCGTTTTCCTAACCAGACAAAAGTATTAAGTGGCAAGGATACAATATTTATCCGGACTATCTGGTTCTAGAGTCCTAAAAGACTCCACGGACAGGTGGAAAGAGGAAGCCACCTGGAGGTGCCCATGGCTGCTGATGCCAGCTGAGCCTGGACCCACCCCAAACAGGAGACAATCTGCCACAGCAGGTGTTAGAGCATCAGATTCTGAGATGTGAGACGATCAGGTGTCTCTGCCCACCCCCACCCCCCACCAGACAATGCTCCCGGTCATGCACTCCCTCGGAGATACCAAAACAGAAAATGTACTTGCTATTCCCTCTGTTTGGAATTCTCATTCCCCTGCCCAAATAACTATACATTTCTGCCATCAAATATTACCTTCTCAGAAAGACCACCTTTGACTACCTTACATGAAACAACATCACGTCCCTGTATTCCCCCTCCATGTTACCCTGTTTGACATAAATTTATTTATCTACTTACTTATTATCTGTCTCTCTTGTCACCCCCACTTCAGAAGATAAGCTCCTTGAGCAGGAACCCAGTCTCTATGAACAATGCCTGGCACATAACAGGTCTCAATAAATCTTTGTGGAATGAAGAGATACAGAATCCTTGATGGGAATCATGGTGATTCAAAGAAGAAAAGAGGAGAGGAATCATTTGCTCACTTTCAGCAGCTCCCCCAAGGACACTGATTACCATCAATATGGAGACTGCAGTCTGAAAGAAAGATACAGACTCCTTCCAGAGGAGAGCTGAATCTAATGGTAGAGACATGGTTCTCATTTCAGAGGAGTTCACCATAATGGAGAAGCAGCAACAATGACACCTCACAGTGACTGAGAGGTGGAAGAATAGAGAAAAGAAAAGAAAAGAAAAGAAAAGAAAAGAAAAGAAAAGAAAAGAAAAGAAAAGAAAAGAAAAGAAAAGAGAAAAGAAAGAAGGGAAAAAGAAAAGGAAAAAGAAAAGAGAAAAGAAAAGGAAAAAGGGAAGGAAAAAGGAAAGGGAAGGGGGAAGGGAAGAAAAAAGAACAGAACCGGCATGAGAGGATGAAGTAAGGGGAGCAGGTTCTGCTCATTTCATGACAACCCAGTCAGGGGTTGAGAGGGTTGAAATAGGGGGCCAGGACACAGTACCCATGGAGAAACAAAGGCAGGGCCATGTCCCCATATGACCTGCATCAACAGATTCCAGGCAAGTGTGTTTTGACTGGTTTCTGGCCTCAGACTTTTAGAAGCCCAATTCTCCCTCCTCCTTAAATATCAGATTCAGCTTCTCATAATGGCACCTCAAGCCCTCTTAGGTATTCTGGTAAGATGGAACAACTACTCTGCCCGCTAACTGCCTCATTAACTAGAACACCTCATCAATCTTACCATTATCCAGGCTAATTAGAGGATACTCTCCTTCTCTCCTTCCTCTTTCCTTCCACTCATCTCTGTTCTCTCTTTGGTCTCTTCTTCATCATATCTCCTTTTTTCCCCCCTCCCAGATAAGACTCTCCAAAGACGATAATTCATTTACTTGAGCTGGCAAATTGAGATCCTATGTGTGGGCAGGTGAAGATCACATACAAGAACCCAATACCAACTAATAGCCAAGATAAAGAAAGAGCAATCATGCAAGCAATGAATTATATTTTTATTTACCTACCCAGGCCCATAGTTAATTTTTCCCTCTGCACGAAAAGGTACTGGTCTTGACTCAAGTCCTTGGTATGTATGAGTTCCAAATAATCCTGATCTATACCGACCCACCAGGAACAGCAGGTACTGTTTAGTCTTCGTATTGTAGATAAGGATTTCCTCTGTTATTTCCCCTTTAAAATATGTTCCCTTGTACTGGCAAGGTCCTATTTTTGTTTTACAGTTTTTATTCTTATTAGTCACCTCACCTCACATTATCCATGAAACAAGGTAGGGTATAAAAAGTAGAAATCAACATACACATACAGACATGTCACCCATGCCCAAATGGAGGGGGGAAAAAAAAGAAGTCGAGGACTAAAGAGAGTCTAGGACAAAACAAGAAAAGTGACTAAGGTAATAGAGTCCATGCGGGCTACCGTAACGAGGATGGATGGAAAGATTAGGATTCCAGCATCGGGGAAGAAGGAAGCTGAAAGGATACAACTGACGCTGATGAAAGAATGGGGACCAGTGAAGGTCTTGTCCACCCAACACCAGAACCTGGAAGCTGCCCTTCAGACTTGCAGCAATTCACACTCAACCGAAAAACTTCTTTGTCCTAACAGATAGGTCATGATTAAAATATAAATGGACTAAAATAAATTAAGATAAATATACATGTGCCAAAGCCAAGATGGATTATTATAATAAAGTAGGATGTGCATTTGGGAGAAAGCCCAGAACCTCTGGAATGAACAGAATTACAAGGTTCCAGAGTGCTGCTTTCCTGGAGGTCCTTCGGGAAAATACGGATTCGGGGAGGAAAATATTCCGCCTCTGGAATTGAGAGCGGCTGTGATGGAAGGAGAAGCAGGGACATACTTCACCCAGGAAGTGAGAACAATAGCTCCCTTCTGAGATTTGCAAGCCTCCATCAGTATCTGCATGGCTAATTCAGAGGAGAGAAACGTATGGTAGCAGAATGGGCAGAAAATCCAGTTTCCGCCTTTTTCCCCTGACTCTGCATGCCTTGGAAGCTTGACATACTGTACGGACCAAAAAATAATAATAATAATGCAAGCCCTTCTAGTCTCGGGGAGAGATTTCTAGTCATTTTCCAGGATCGCTCTCCATTTTTAACTTATTCCATATGCTTTGCTACCCACAGACCCCAGCCTCAGCAGCAGAAGCAATCTATGCTGCCCTGCCATTTACGTGTGAGGAGCCCCAGCTCTACTGAAGCTTGTCATCTTGCCTATTAGCTTGATGTCTTTATTCACAGACCATCTGTACCACCGAGAGATACAGAGGCAGCTAATGTCAATATGAACAAATGCCTCCTCTTTTACAAGAAATGTCAAACACAGGACAGGCTAAGAATGACCCCAGGAATACCAACAGATGTTCACTACAAGCCTCTCAAAAATCAATCCTTTCTACAGGGACTAATTAAGATGAAATAAGGAGCAAAAGTAAAGAAATTTGTGTCATATTATCAGGAACTTCATCCTTACTTTCCAAGCTCATTATGGGCAGATTGGCCTGTGCCCTTTGAAAAAATGCTAAAAGAGGGGCTGCAGCTACCAGGGCACCAGGGAGGACTTCATTGGCCTCCAGTTCCAAACTGCAAAAAGAAAATCACTCAAAAAAAAAAAAAAAAAAGTGTTACTTACACAAGCTGATTTTTCCGGTCTGAGTTCTTTAAACAATCACATACAGAACGAATCCATTTTCAGAAAGCTTCCAAAATATAAATAACAGGATGGAAAAGGTACGATTGTGATGTTTTTCCACCTAAAAAAGGGTAAGGTTTGGCATCCTGGGCTTGGAAGTCCAGACTATGGGGCCAGAGAATGGTCATCTGTTGCAAGATAAGTGAACATCTCCTATACTCTAAACTTCTCATACATTTCCACCCTTTCATGAATGGGTTAAATCTTGTATATGCATTAGCCTCAAATGAACATAGGCTGGCATTGCTTGAATTTTAAATACAGGTCTCTTTGCTTTTACGTAAGGAAGTATCTGTCATCCAGAATAGTTGCTGTCCTTCATTAAATTATTTGCCACACCTTCTGGTTGGGTAATAAAATGAGCACACCACATCCTAACATAGTGGTCCTCAAACATTTCTCTGCTGAAACACGTGGTAGATGACTTTAGGTGAGGCCAACTCACACTCAGGGGATCATATAAGGTGAGATGCCATTCCCTCTGAAGTAATCAACTGTACACCTTTCTCTCTGCTCAAGAAATTATAGAAGAAGGCAAACAATGTGAATCTGCTCTAATTTACATGCATGAATATATGTCATTCACCAACTTCAGTACTTTATCAGCAGTAGACATTTGCTTGTGGCCTCTCTGATAAAATGATTCCCAAATTTTACCACTGAGTCATGGTGAGACCCCAAAATATATCTGAACTCAACCCACAGCAAAGCCTGGAGCCACCTCCACAACACTATGGCTTCCCTAAAGTCTCTACCATAAAGCAATGCACACAGAGAGAATGGGTCAACCTCTTGAAAAAAAAAAAGGGGGGGGGTTCTTTTTGTAGGTTATGAGGGGCTCAGTTTTTGGCATCTCAACATACATAGCAATAGGAGAAAGGCATGAGAAGTTCATGATTCACCAAGAATACCAATTCATTCTATACTAAAAGACATCACCATGCCACCATCAAGAACACACCACAACAGAACTTCTGCCAATATACTGAACGCTACACTAATGTCTGGCCATCATTTCGTGCCATGTCTGCCAGTTTTCCCAAACTCTTTATCAGTTCATGGAAGGGTTTGGTCTTGGATGATTCCCTTTGTGAAGTAACTCAACCTTCTGTATGACTCCCTGAAAGACCACAAGGGCCAATCTTCAAACGAGTGCTCTTGGACCTCCAGGTCACTCTTCTGATTTTCCTGGTAAAACTGTCTGATGCTAGGGTGAAATATATGGCATAAATCAAATATCAGGACTCTAAAACTAAAGAGCATTTATATATCCATACCTGACCTCCCCAAACTGATATGGTGAAATCTTAGCCCAGGGAGAAGCCACCTCTAAGAGGGTTTTCCTTATAAGCCACGTGTTCCATAATGCTGCCCTAGTGCCTCTGTTAACTCCAGGAAGGTTTGTACTTAAGACTCATGTGAAGTGGATCTCCTCTAGGGTCTTTCTAACAATGAGAAGAGGATATTTGAGCATAATCCACATAAAAATGCCACATAATGAACCACTTCGTGGAGAATGAAGCATTAACATGACTTGGTTGCGTCTCTTATCCAACCACTCTCTTGCTGATGTAATCCAGTAAAATCCAATATAATCTCCATCATTCCTTCTCCCTTTGTGATCATGACACAACGTGGTTTTGCTATTAAGTCTGTGACTCATTTGAGACCATCTCGGACTGTTAAGTTTGCACAGACAAAGCCATACTGAAAGGTGATCTATTTCCTACCTAGAAAAGATGCCCAGTTTGTAAACTCCTGCAGTGGAGATCAAGTAGATGCAGGCAGCTGGTTACTACAGTCCAAGTGCTAACCCAGTTACTATTATTCCTGTGTGGCCACAAGAGCAAGAGTTATCAGATCGATGTGTACAGCAGAGAGGGAATCTGGGAGCCAAGGAAAATGGTTGAAGATGAAAGTTCTAGCAGACCCCATTACAGCCCTGGAATGACTCTCCAACATGGGTCATGAACAGAGAGAATATTTAAAGTGTAAGGAAAGAAGCAAGACTTGCCATATGAACCTCAACAAAATCCAGTTTTTCTTTTAGTCAAAATGGCCACCGTCACAAATCTCATCAATCAAAATGGCTGCCTTAAGAGCCCAGCCTTTCTCTCAGAGAGGACATCTGAGAAGACTGCTTGTCCCAAGGGTACTCAGCGAGACTCTACTTCAACTGGGGTTTGAACCTTTGACCTTGAGGCCACCATGCCCCTGGGAAGGGAAGGTGGGAATATGATAAGGGAAGTAAAAGCCAAAATCTTCCTGGGAAACTCACATTTCATAATAATAATAATAATAATAATAATAATAATAATAATGCATCAATAGATTCACCAAGTATTGTTATATGAAACTGGGAATAAGAAGACTGGGGTCCTAGTCCCGACTTCTACCAGGCAAGTCACTTACCTTCTCTGAGCCTTGGTTTCTTCACCTATAATCTAGGTGACCTGAATGAAAGATTTCTACAGTTCTCTCCAGCTCTAAAAAGCTGTAATTCTATGAATCCATTCTAACCCTCCACATTATCTTTTCTAAGAAAGACATTCAAGATAGTTTATAGGTCCAGGTCCCAGAAAGCAGTAACTTGAAATAACAGTTCTACCTGTTTGAGATGCACTTAATCCCCTAGTACAGTGAGGACTTGTTCTAGTACATCTGAAGGAACACACATGCTCACACAGGCACATGTGCGGGCTTCCCACATTAGTGCCCTCAGGGCCAGAGGAGCCCCAGCCCAGCCCAGCCCAGCCCATAAGCCGCCAGTGATAACTCGCCATGTCACCCTGTGCTTTCTGCACGTCCGAGCTGGCGGTACTTGCTGCATCCAGGACCTGGGAAACATCTGCAGTTTTGTGATTCTTCCTCGTTTCCATTCCCGTGATGCTCTCTGAGCCTGCTCGGATCAGAGAAAGGTCGCAGGCTCCATCTGGCTGCCCTGCCCCCCCTCCATTCTCTCCCTCACCACTCCCGTCCCCCCTAAGGAGTTTCTGCCCATTTTGTCACTTCCACCTGTTCTGACAGGTTCCCCTGCCTGACCCCAAGATAGCCCTTGGGGACATTAATCATATAACAGCCGGAGCTGTGAAAGAAACAAGGGTTTGGCTGGATACTGTTACCGTCTCTGTCACCTACTAATCATGTCCTATGACACGGAGGGGCTTAATCAGATGGTCTGCTCTCTCATTAATCATCCTGGGCTCACTCAAACTTCACAGAGAGATTAAAGTTTAGCTCCGCTGGCTCCCTGCGCCTCCCCCCGCCTCACCCTCGTCTAAAGCAGTTTCACTGGGGGTAGGTCTCAGGTTCCTTTTGCTTTGCCAACTGGCAGAGCAACATGGAGTATCGAATGCCTACCAAGACCACAACATTCAGGAGAAGGAGGACAATTCTTTGCTTCCTTTCTTCCCTCCCCTCTCTGCCTTGCAATCCTCAAAAATACATTCAGAGACAGGCAGACCCAACACCCACGTAATGACAAGGCTGGGACTCACAGACCTATGCCTGGACTAAAGAGGCAAACGCCATGTACACTGATGAACCTTTAAGAACTTTAATAAAGGAGAATTTTCCTGTGCTTAATCCACAGCAAGGAAGATAAAATAAAATGATCCATTAAAACAGGCATGTGTACTCAACTGGCTGGAGATGAGCCCCCCCACAAGGACGGCACCCCTCCTCTACGGAGGCCAGTCCAAGGATCATCCTCTCTTGCCACTCTATTGAAATTACACCTTCACTCAAGTCAAAAATAGCCTGTATCCTTCATGAATTCTTTCCGGATCACAATAAAAATTACCGAAAGGACCCTCCGCAAATACCCGGTACGTGAGAGTCAGAATACATTTTAACTCCGCTGATTCATTCATTCTTACCCTAGTTGCAGTTTTTCTGAGCTTCAAAGGGGAAAAGCAAGTCCCAGCAAAGGGCTCCTCTCCGAGTATTGGTTTTGTACTCGCTCCGGGTGCTGTTGACTTTTGCAGCGCTGTATGATTATGGGAAACAAGGATAATATTTGCCCTCGGAGCCAGGAAAGAACAAATATTTTATCAACATCTAAATCATCTCTCATCTGGCAGGGGAGGAGGAGCTGAATGCTCAGCAGCACACACGTAGGCTGATGAGGGCAAGAGAGGGGCTTCTGGGGGAATCTTCTACCTGTGCAAACTTGACCTTTCGGTACCGAGGATCGTATCCATCGCAAAGAGATCTCTCTGTGCCAGTCCCAAATGCTTCCATCCTTCCGGGTTCCCCTGCCAGTACCCCTCATCCCAGAGTGATTGCCAAAGGGCCACCATGCTGCCTTTTTCATTTCCGAATGTGGAAGCCGGGCCTGGGACTCGGGAAGGTGGGGTATTTCTGCGGATATTTTGGGGCGATGAGGACTTGCCCTGTTGTTATGTTTGTTTCTATTCACTGATCCTCCACCACTAGCCTAGAAATGACAGTAGGTGGAAACACTATCTTTCATTACACAAAGTATAAATAGTGTAATCTATCAGCGCCGTCAATCACAATGATTGATTACAGGCTGTCATAGAGAAGAGTGACATATTAGAAAAGTTTTGTTAACAATGCCTATTGCTAGTCAGCCTGCCACAGAGGCTGGTGATTAATGTGTTGTCAGCCTGTAATCCCACACCCTTGGCTAATGAGGCAGGAATTTATCATCTTTACAGAGTGGCAGATGTCAGGGAGAACGGAATCCAAGCGCTGGAAACAATATACTTTTTCTTACTAGGCCTGACAAGTCTGACAGGCCGGAAAAAACCACAAAGCAGCTTTGTATAAGCACCAACTTAAAACGAGGAACTTTTCATTTCACATCTTCACTTTAAATAGTGCTGCAAACCAGCCTCCATCCCTTCAAATGGGGGGGGGGGGAAATAAAGGACACGAAGAGAGGAAAGCACAAAGCTGAGTACTGTGAACTTTGCACCCCGTTCTTGACAGCCGGAGACCCCAGGAAAAGGTTGCCATGGCGAGCAGACAGCTTTCTTTGGAAGAGAAGACCAGAGTAACTTTTCACTTTTACCTGTGAACTTGTGACTGGGACACACACATGGCATCCAAGGGAGGCTGGGGACAGCGGCTTCCCTTGCCACGGCCTAAGGGTAGCTATCATCTGGACACCCATCATGTTCTCTAGAAACACTGCCCTTCCTGTTATGGATGAGAAATGGGGGGACGAGGTAAGAGAAGGGGGCTCTTCATTGCTAAGAAAACAACACAGCAGGAAAAGAGGACCGTTGGAAAATGACTTTCCTGGTGCCCTGCTATGACTTGGGACCAATTACAGACTATTTTCCACTCGTCTTCCCTCCCACCTATCTCTTCCATTTCTCATGTGAGGCAATGCCTAAAAATTCCCTAAGCCCAGAGAAATTTCAGCCCAGTAAAGAAGGGGAATTCTCTAGAGGCCCTTTTAATAAAAACCTTGTCCCTCTCTACCTTCCGCCCCCCCCCCAACAGTACCTGCCACCTCCCCACACAATTCACATATCAGAAGAGCCTAGACTCCTGTTCAGAGCCTTTGGGGCAAGTCTTGGATCCTCTCAGACACTATGGGTTGCTTCTGAATCTTGGCTGTGTATTTCGACTTGGCCTAGATTGTTCATTGTGTTCCAAATAACTCATAAGTGCCATCTCACACAGGAGACACCCAATCTTTTCCATGGAGTACTGAAGACATTTCCAAATGTGGGGATTGAAACTCTTCTCACAGCCCTGATGTATTGTGCCCATACTCGAGCTAGGACGAGAGAGTTGGGGGAAGGCCTGTCTGGTTTGGAAACTTCTCGTACCAGTACCCTGTGAAGACGCAACGTGTTCCTTGTGCTCACGTCAGTCTCCAAGGAAGGGGGCAAATCTTAAGTGGCAACATTCTGACAGATGTAATCCTTTTTCAAACGCAGATACCTCTGCCAAGGTACGCAAATGCAAGGCAAGGAAACAAAGGGGGACACAGCAACCGGAGGAGAAAAACTGCCTTCTGTCAACAGCGCCCTCAGGCTAGAGCACACAGCAGAGCATTGAGTAATCTCTGAGAGGCAGCGTCCTAGCGTCCAGATGCACGGGGGTCTCCCAGAGCAGGGACACCCCCCAGCGCACGGAGAGGTGCGCTTCGTGGACCAGGAACCCACAGGCCCCAGAAGAACCCCAGGGCAACGGCCAGGGCCCCTGGGGTCATCCCAGATCCAATGTGCTGAAGGCTGCAGGCCTGTGACAGATCTGGGGTCAGAAGCTGGACAGCTGGGGGCCCTGGGTGGCGCAGAGCACTGGCTCTTTGGGGGATCTGCACAAGAGGCGAGCTCAACCCTGATGCTAATCAGGCAGCCATGAGTGAAGGGTGACGAGGGCCGGCGCCGGCTCCACTCCGCCCCAGCAGCCCAGCCGTCCTGGCCACAGATCTCCCTCGGCGATAAGCAAGGGGCCGTGCAGACACCCCTCTGCCCTTATCCTGGAAACCCAATGTGCTGAGAGAGAGGTGCTGAGTGAGCCTCCCCCCCGGGGCCTCCCGGCCCAAGGCGGGGTGCTCTGGCGGTCTCCCCCAGACTCGCGGCTCACAGCCACGCGGAGACAGAGCCCCCCTCTGACCCTCCCACCGCCAGCTCCTCCCGGCCTGCCAGCTTCCTCCTCCCCCTTCCCTGTGCTCGCTCATGCAGCTTTCATTAACTCCCTCAGCTGGCAATTTCCATCCATTTGAGGACAGATTAGAAGCGGAATTCAGAAAGAAAGTCACTTGACCTCCCATAATGTGCTTCTCTTAATTACATTAAAGATTTTCAAATGCGGCCATACTGGGTTTGACAGGTAAGCTTTTAATCAACTTCAGGTGGCCACTTTTAAGTGCTGCCCGTCCCGGTGCCACAACGGTGGCGTCACCTCCACTCCCAACATGGTTCTAATTTAAATGGCTAATTTTGACACGAAGAAAAGATGAGAGCCCACGAAGCCCCCACCACTTCAGTGGGGGTGATTCTAAATTAGGATTAATGCCGCAAGCTGAAGCATGGTTAGAGGTTTATTTTATGGAGGTTGGAGCAAGTAAATAACATTTATCCTTTGTATACGTCTGCATGTAATTACAGTAAAGTATTCTTGTGTATTAAATTATACAAACTCTTTAAAAGTGGGTGCCTAATGTCTTTTTCTAAAGCTGTGTTATTATTTTGGTCAAAAGTTGTTTACATTAAACAAATTCAATTTACCAAACTTTGACATGTTTGCACAACTGCATGTAATTTATGCTGGAAGCCTGAGACATGACTTTCAAATGAACTCTCTCAGTCCTAACTTGGGGGATTGGGATTCGAACGTTTAGGTGTTATGGCCTGCTCGGCCAAGTTTTCGTGGCCAATTTCATTGATTTCACTGTCCTTTCCTAAAGTCTTGTCATTCAGCAAATATGCATTGAGTATCGACTGGGGTCCAAGCACTACACTGGGTGCTGAGGATATAATGATGAACAAAAGAGGATTTGGTCCCTGTTCTGAGGAGCTTAAAGATTATTAAAGGAAATGGGAGAACAAAGCAACACATAAAGACATGTCAAGCTGCAAGGCAACAGGGCTTGGAAGGAGAGGTGCATACACCCCTTTGGGTATCCATCCAAAAAGCAGGATCTGGTCTTGCCTTGGAGGAAGGCATCCCTGGGGAGGTGATAATGTCGGCTGAGAACCAAAGAACTTTTTGACCCTCTTCACCTATTTTGTCCACCCCCTCATCCCCCTCTCCACTGGCAACCACCATTCTGTTCTCTATGTATCTATGAGTTTTGTTTTGTATCTTAGATTCCACATATAAGAGAGATCATATGGTATTTGTCTTTCTCTGACATATTTACTTAGCATAATGCCTGTAAAATCCATCCATCTTGTCACAAATGGCAAGATTGCATTCTTTTTTATGGCTGAGTAATAGTCCAGTGTGTGTGTGTGTGTGTGTGTGTGTGTGTGTTTGTATTATACCATTTCCTTTACCCATTCATTCACTCATAGGTACTTCAGTTGTTTCCATATCTTGGCGGTTGTAAATAATGCTGCAATGAACATAGGGATGTATACATGTTTTCAAATTAATGTTTATGTTTTCTTTGGATAGATACCAAGAAGTGGAGTTGCTGGTTTATATGGTATACATTTCTTCTCCAATTTCTTTTAGACTCAGCAGTAGTTCGGCCTCTATCCTGGGTGACAAGACTGTTCCTAGGACAAAGACTTAATTGCTCTAGCTAAGTCTCTGCATAGAAAAGATTCTTTTTCCATGAGGGAGGACTCTCTCAGGACAGGGTCCAGGAACCAGAATGCAACACAAATTGTGGAAATGAACAACCTTTCAGGAAAGGACTCTTTAAAGGGCAAGGTCAGAGGAACCACACAGGCAAGTGGAGGTAGCCAGAGACTAGCAAGAGGGGTAGCTGTTATCGCCAGGATTGAGGGGCCAAGAGAAGGAAAGAGTGTTGACAGACACCAGTGAGGACTAGAATCATGGAGGAAGAGCTCCCCTTCCCAGGCAGATGGAGGGGGACCATAACAGATAAGCCATCAAGAATCAAGAGGTCTTTCCCTTCATTCTAGAAACAAGGTGAGAATGAGGTCCTGGTCCAACCCCAAAAGGCCCAAACTGCCTTGACCAGGGTTACTGAGGCCATACCTAGGTGGCACAAAACCCTAGAACATCATCTCTCTGCGTTCAAGCCGGTGACTCTTACCTGTGGTCCCTGCAAACTCAGCATCACTGGAAACCTGTGAGAAATGTAAACTCTCGGGCCCGCCCCAGATCTCCTAAATTAGAAACTCTGGGAGCAGGGCCCAGAAAACTGTTTTAAAAAGCCCTGCAAGCCACAGTTTGAGAACCACTGTTCTAAGTTAATAGGTTTTCTTTCAAAAGAGGTCTAATGAGCAACACCTGGAAGCACTGATCCAGCCCAGCCAAGGCAAGTGATTAGCCATGTGCGGCCCTCTACCCCACCCCCTGGTGAAAGATCAATGCTTGAAATAAGCTCTCTGAAGCTCTCGCTGCGTCTGGGCAGAAATAGCTGTTCTGGGACTCCGGGGGGGATATTTTAGAATGATGGAGACTCTGTTACCAGCAGCTTCTGCCTCTGAGGACTCTCTTCTCACTCTGGCAAAAGAATGGACATGACCAGGACTCTGCTATTGCTAACACCACTGGGAGATGATGTATTTCTGCTAATGGCACCTTCTGTCGCTACAGAGAAGCTGCTCCAGCTTCCTCTTGTCCCGCAGAGAATCTGGCAGCCTCCAGAAGATGTAATAGAGACCTGAGGACATTTGGAAGATGCACTACACAGGAAGGGTGTTTTCAATTTGATTTACCTTCCGTCTCCTACAAGGAACCGATAGTTAGTACCACACTGCATCACGAGCCCAGCACGCACCGAGAGTGGGCCTGGGGGAGATTAAATAACCCTTGTCAAGCATACGAAGGGTGATCGCATGGAGGCTGGTGACTGACTCCTCCGAAGACACAATAACAGAGAATTAGCTTAAGTACAGCAGGAGGGACTCAGGATGGAAATGGGGAAATGACACTGGGATATTTTATGGCTAGAGACCGATAGGGGTTCTCCTCCACTGCCTGAAGAACAAGTAGTTTGTGAATTCATTCTCGGTACACCATCGACAGGCTTGGAGGGAAAGCAATTATTTGGGGGTTAAGTAAGACCTTGCGCTTTTAAATGTAGTGGGTGAAAATATTCAGGAAACTTCGGTTTGTACCACAAAAGTGTACCATACACAAAACTGGAATACCTCCTACATGTCAGACGGTGCACATTTATTCACAGGCACTGATAACTATTGAAAGCAGAGGAATTATTTCAAATGGGGGTCATGGTAGTGTCAACAAGGCTCGCCTCCACTCATTCATTTTCTCATTCAACAATAAGCCCATAAATGCCTAGTGGGCACTGTATGAGCTTCCCAGAGCTGTTGTAAAATATCGCCCCAGATGTGGTGGCTTAAAACAACAGAAATGTATTCTCACACAGTTCTGGAGGCCAGAAGTCCGAAATCAAGGTAGAAGTGGACCCATACTCCGAGAGCTCTCGCAGAGAATCCTTCCTCTCCTCTTCCAGCGTCAGGTGGTTTCAGGTGTTCCCTGGCTTGGGGCCACATCACCCCAATCTCTGCCTCCCTCTTCCATGGAAAGCCATGTGTTTCCCTGTTTCTCTTTCTCTTATCATTGAATGTAGGGCCCATCCTAATCTAGGTTGATTTAATCTTGGAAATAACTGAGTTACATCTGCAAAGACCCCTTTTTCCAAATAAGGTCACATTCACAGGTTCCAGGTAGACATATCTTTGGGGAGGGGGCACTACTCACTTATTACTATAAACTTGGCATTGTTCTAGGAGTTTGGGCTATATCAGTGGGGGAAAGAAAAGTAACAAAAATCCTGTCTCTGTGGAGCTTAAGTTCTACTGGGGGAGACAGATGATAAATACTAAGCATCATATTAAATAAGTTAAATGTAGTTTCTTACCAAATGGTAAGTGTTCTGGAAAAACAAGAAGTTCAGCATGATAGAAAGGGGTCCTTGACTACTGGGTGATATCAGTTGGGGGGGGGGGGCAAGTACAGTGAGTCCAGTAAGCCTCACTGAAAAAATTAAGGTTTAGCAAAGGCCTCATGGGAATTTAGCCAAAGGAATGCCTGAGAGAAGAAACTTCCAGGCAGGAGAAATGGCTAGAGCAAAGGCCCCAGAACAGCAGCTTGCTTGGTGTATTCTAGAAGCAGAAAGGAAGCCGCTGTGGCTGGAACAGATTGAGAAGGGAGAGTGTAGGAGGGGCAATCCAGAGGCCAGATAATATAGGGCCTTCCAGTGAAATGGGAAGTCAGTGACCCAAAAACACAGTACTTCATCTTTCCATCCATCCACACATCTATTCAAAAATTCAGCCCACATTTGTGACCCTAGCAGGGGCCTGGCAAAAAGCAGAAGACACATTCACCTGGGATTTTTAAAAAAAGGAACTATTTGCAGGAGTGTAGCTAATACAATGGAAAACCAATAGGGATGCTGAAGCCCTGGGGCATGCAACAGCAGAAACCCATTGCGAAATGCGGTGAGGTCTGGAACTATGCCAAGAGGTGGATGGGGCTGCTGGAGATGAACTATAGTCCTGGGTGGTCACGGCCAGAACCACAAACCTGCAGGGTGAAAACAGGAGAAGAAATAACCCTGCTTCTCTCTTCTCTAGCCTTCTGATCTGTGGGCACCTCTCCTTGTCCAAACCCAATCAGCAGACACAGGGCAACGAAGGCTGGGAGATCAGGCCAGCTCCGGCCCACCAGGACACAGACTGGGTAAAGAAGGGCTGACCTAGACCTTGTGCAACAAAGAGGGAACAGGTGACGCAGTCAAGTCTAGTCCCATCCCTGCAGTCTCTCTGGAGAGTCAAAGAGCTGTGGTCCTCGCCCTCATGGTTCTTATGTTCTGGTGGCAGACAGACATTAAAGAAATACACTAAAACAAAAAATGAAAACCCCAGCAGACCCTGGAAAAAATTCCGCCCATACCTGGAAGAAAGGAGCTTTAGTCTAAGGGCAGATACCAGTCTGTACCCCGTTGAGGCTGCTAAAACTCTGATGGAAAACACACGATCATTTTGGCTGGAATAATCTAGAGACAGATACAACTATCCTCTACTATCTGGACTCACTCTCGCATCGTTGCAGCATGCTACCTTAACCAGAAGGGCTGGAATCATGTTCATCAGCCTCAGGAAGCATGAGAATGAGACCGATTCCGTTAGTTGCCCTTGTTCAAAACCTTTGCACACAACCCCACCACCAGAAATGCATCAGCAGTTCTATACGCCACACCTATAGTGAGAACACAAAGGCTCTCAGGATCAGAAGAACATTAAAAGTCACCTTAGCCCAACACATGCATGATAGAGAACCTCTTCCGTTAGCAACCTGAAGCTCTCCTCAAAATAGGAAACTCATTATCTTTCAAGAGAGCTCTGGTTGCTAAAAGCCCCTTCTTTACACTAAACTGCATTGTGCCATATCAAATCGTCCATCTAGGAAGGTTGTAAAATTGCTAGAGGTCAAAAGGAGACCCAAAAAATCACCCGAGGAGCAGCAAGGAAGGCTGTTACATGTGAATAGTTAAAAGGTGACCAACAAACTGAGGGCCTCAGAGGGGAGGGGGGTAGGGGAATGGGATAGGCTGGTGATGGGTAGTAAGGAGGGCATGTATTGCATGGTGCACTGGGTGTTAGACACAAGTAATGAATCATGGAAAACTACATCAAAAACTAGGGATGTACTGTATGGAGACTAACATAACATAATAAAAAATTATTATTAAAAAAAAAAAGGTGACCTCCATGCCTTTCTCATTTCAATAAAATGAGAAAATGGTACACCAACAAGTACAGGTCCACGCGTGTTCACAGCAGGACTATTCACAACAGCCAAAAGATGGAAGAGCTCAAGGTCCGTAAGCAGATGAAGGCATAAACAAACTGTGCTGTATGCATACAGTGAAATGTTATTCGGCCATGGAAAGGGATGAAGCATTGATACATGCCACATATAGACGAACCTGAAAGTATTACACTAAGTGAAAGCAGTCAGTCACGAAAGATCCCATATAATAGAATTCCATTTACAAGAAACACCCAGAAGAGATAAATCCATAGAGGTCATTGCTGGGGGCTGGGGGAAGAGAGGGGGTGTTATATAGCTTAACGGGTAAGGGATGTTATGCTGGAACGACAGAAATGTTTGGAACTAGAAAGAAGTGATGGTCACACAACACTGTGAATGAACTAAATGTCACTGAATTGTTCAAAGTGGTTAATATTATATGAATTTCACCTCAATAAATTTTTAAAAGGGGAGGAAAGTAGGATGGGTAAAGATCACCAAACTCTATCATAGTGGAACTTTTGGTAAAGCCAGGTTTACTAACCCAACCCCAAAACCTAATTACACCAAAAGGCAGCACAGGATGAAAATAGAAGTTGGTTCAGAAAGGTACAGACCGGGGGCGCCTGGGTGGCACAGCGGTTAAGCGTCTGCCTTCGGCTCAGGGCGTGATCCCGGCGTTATGGGATCGAGCCCCACATCAGGCTCCTCTGCTATGAGCCTGCTTCTTCCTCTCCCACTCCCCCTGCTTGTGTTCCCTCTCTCGCTGGCTGTCTCTATCTCTGTCAAATAAATAAATAAAATCTTTAAAAAAAAAAAAAAAGAAAAAAGAAAGGTACAGACCGGTGTTTCTTAAAGAATCTGTAGCAAAGAAGAAAATTTTTCTGTTGCTTTGCATTAAATTTCAATCTGTCGTGGACCAAGGCTTTGATAAAATAAAAATAAATTAGTAGGACTTCCAGCCCCTACCTGGAATATAAAAAGCTGGAAAGAATATCACTTATGAACCCCCAATAAGAGAAAGCTAACTAATTTGCAAAATCATGATCTTTATCCCCTCAGAGAACTGAGGACCATAAGGCCTTCAGACAAGTTGGTAGGAATAAGTTAAAATTTTTACTGGATTTCTAAAAGCCAAGTGTGGGCTAACAGAAATAATAAACCCCTTGAAACTACAAACACAAGGGGAATGCACACCTGCTGTTCTCCAAGGACCCACCATGGGCTCACAGAGGAACACTTGGGGTCCAAGGGCATCTGTCCTCAGTGGTACAGGAGAAGGAGATTGAATGTTGCTATTAGAAAGACACAGAGCTCCTTACAATGACTTCTCCCCTAAGAATAAAAGCCTTAAATTATGATGGCAAATTTTTTCATGGAGGGGGCAGAGATAAAGACCCATTTCATCTGGGGGGAGGGTAAAAGACTAAAGACCCTCTACCCTTGGGGGTGTGATAGGAAACAAACCTGGGCCCAGACTAGAGGTCTCCCCCAGTTGGGGAGGGGTCATCTCTGAACAAGTCCCTACCTGGTAGCCCAAAGAATATCACCAAAAATAAAGGGAGATCCTTCTTAATGATAAAGAGGTCTGGTTACCAAGGTGACATAACAATCATACAACATTAGCGTTTCAATAGAGCTTTAAAATACATGAAGGAAAAATAGACAAATCCGTAATTGCAGTTGGAGATTTCATCGTTCTTCTTTCAGTGACTGATAAAATAAGTAGAAAAATCAGAATAGAGTAGACAGCACTATCATCCAACTTGGCCTAACTGACATTATAAAGCTCTGTATGAAAAAAGAGCAGAAATACACAGCCTTTCCAAATGCACATGAAACATTCACTAAAATAACCATATTCTAAGCCATAAACAAACCTCAACACATTAAAAAGAATTGAAAACCTACAAACTATGTTATGTGACCATATAAAATTAAACTAGCAATGAATAAAAAAAGAGGCCTAGAATATCTCTAAGTATAGGAAAATCAAACAACTGGTATCTCTAGAACACATGGGTCAAGGAAGAACTCATATGAGAATACAGAACGTATTTTTTAATGGAATGAAAAGGCATAACATTTGTAGGATTCAGCTAAAGCAATAATCAGAGGGAAATTGATAGGACTAAATGTTTATAAAGAAAGAAAGGTATCAAAACCATAATCTAAGTTAAGAAATAAGAAAAATAAGAGCAAATTAAATGCAAATCCTACAGAAGGAACTAATAAAGATTAAAGCAAAGGTCAATAAAATAAAAAAGAAAAATCAATAGTACCAAAATGCTGTTCCTTGAAAGCATCAACACAATTGCTAAACCTCTAGCCAGACTGGAAAAGGAAAAAAAAAGAGAGAGAGAGAGAGAGAGGAAGAGAGAGAGAAGATACAAATTACCAATATTAGGAATGAAAAAAGACATTAATGATACAGATTTTAATAACACAGATATTATATACATTAAACAGACAATAAAAGAATACTATAAACTTCAGGCAACAATATTTGATAATTTAGATGAAGCTGATATCCCTTTGAAGACAAAAAATTACCAAAGTTCATCCATAAAAGAAATAGATAACCTACATAGGTCTATATCAATCAAAGAAACTAAATACACAGTTAGGAATCTCACGACTAAAACAAAACCAACAAAAAACTACAGGCCCAGGTAATTTTACTAATGAATTTACCAAACATGTAGATAGGGAATAATACCAATTCTATAGAAACTCATTCATAAAATAGAAGAGGAAGGAACACTTCTCAACTTACTTTATAAGGCATTATCCTGATAACAGAACCAGGTGAAAATATGACAAGAAAATAAATCTACAGACCAATATCCATCATAAACATAGATTAAAAAAATATTAAACAAACATGACCAAATCAAAGTCAGCAACAAATTAAAAATGTAATACATCATGACCAAGTGACATCTATCTTGGGAATGCAAGGCTGGTTCAACGTTGAAAAAAACATGTTATTCTCTGTACACACAGAGCAAGGAAGCTAAGGTGTATACTAACCTCAATAGATGAACATGTGACAAAATACAGTATCATTTATGATAAAAACACTAAGCAAACTAGAGACAGAGGGAAACTCCTTAACCTGGTAAAGGGATTTACAAAAAATAGATAGCTAATTTCATACTCAGTTATGACTGACTAAATACTTTCCATTTAAGATTGAGAACAAGGCAAAGACATCTATTGCCATTATTCCTAATCTACTTAATACTGTGTAATGGTGGTACTAAGATGTTCTGGTCCTAAGTACTGTTGGTTCTAAGCTGTGGTATAAAGTAATAAGTAGAAATAAAGAACATACAGACTGAAAGCAGGAAGTTAAACTGTCTCTATTCACAGACGACATGACTATATATACAGAAAATCTCAAATAATTTACAAAAATGCTCCTAGAAATAATAAGTGAGCTTAGCAAAGTTAGAGGAAAAGTTATATTTCTATAAACTAGCAATGAACAATTAGAAATTAAAATTGAAGAAATAGTATGATTTAAAATAACACAAAACCCATAAAATATTTATGTATACATCTAATAAAATATGAGCAAGATTTACATTCTGGAAACTACAAAAACACTGCTGAAAGAAATCAGAGATCTAAATGGATGAATAAAGACATCACATTCATGGACTAGAAGTCCACTTGTTTAAGATGTTCATTTTCCTCAAAATGCCCTGTACATCTTGAATGCAATCCCAGTTAGAGTTCAGTAAAATGTTTTAGGGGTTGCATGGGGAAGAGGCTTGAGCTCCCCAAAAGCTCTATGGAAGAGGGGAACTCAAGGTGAGCAGCAACACTAATAAATTAAGGAGAGAGCTGAAGATGTTCTAGGAATAGGGACCAGCAGTAGCCAAAGCATCGGATGGGGAGAATGTGAGACCTCAGTCCATTGCAACTATGATATAGGTACCTGAGTGAAGCTGGGTTGGAAAGGCAAATCAAGGCCAAATGACAAGGAGCAGTAAGGGCTAGGATGAGGAGTTTGAACTTGTTGGCACTGGGGGGTACTAAAGACCTACACAGGGAAGAAAGGTCCAACAGGGCCACGTGAAATGGCACTTCTGGTTGACCCTTTGAGTAGCACTGTGCAGTTTAAGTGGGGCTCATTCTGGGATAAACTGGAGGTGGTGGGTTCAGTTAATTGGGAGGAAAGTAATTAGGATATTAACTAGGACAGGATAAATGAAAAGAGGAGAGTACGAGGAGAGGACCTGGAATGTATCAACTGTTCAAACGTAGCAACTGAATGTATATAAAAGATGATAAAGGAAGGAGAAGGAAAAGGTGACCTGACATTTGGGGAACAGGTGAAACATCCAAGGGAAGAGATGGAGAACAATGTTCATGGAAGCAGTGAAGTAGTGAGAACAGTGTCAGAGAGTTCTGTGGGTGGACAAAAAATAGAGGAAAACTTTCTAGGGACACCAGAAGGGGATTCTCAAACAAAGACTATTTGAGGGGAGTCTTAAAAGGAGTGGGACATGGGCATTTCAGGCTTGTGGCAAGATTTGGATGGATATGGGCAGTGATGGGTTTGTTGGCTGGAAGAGGGGATCATTTGTGCAATGCATGTTGAAAGAGAGGATGAGCTCTCCAACAGAGAAAGAAGTAAGCAGGGAAGAGAAGGGGAGCAGAGGCAAGGAAGCCATGGAGACTCACAGATATCCGTGTGAACAAGTAAGAGGCAGATGGGACCTGATAAAGAGGCTGAAGGGTGTTCAGAGAGGTGGTGAGGATGTGGAAATAATGCAAGGGCAAGTGAGGCAGAAGAAAGCTTTGGAAGATGTTGGGCAAATCAATCAGGACTGAGAAGAAACCATACGTGGCTCTCTGGAACTTGGCTGTGACACTGGGGAGACCTGCATGAATACAGTACCAGGGGGAAAAGCCAGATGAATTTTGGGAACATGGACATGATGTAAGAGGCAAAGGAGTTGGATCAGACTGTTTTCAAGTAAGTCCGTGAAGGAAAGAGGGAGATGGAGGAGGAAGGGGAAGAGAGGAGCGTGGAGCAGAGGGTGTGGTAAAGTCAGGCAAGGCTTTGTTTTCTTTGAAGAATCAACAAAGCTTCCTCTTTCAGGTAGAAGGAACTGGTGCGAAGAGAGACATGTGAGGGCTAGGGTGTTGTATCCAGAGGAAGACTAGTGCTGGCAGGAGGTCTGATGCAGGTGAGGGGAAAGAGAGCTCGTCTTTAGCTGAAACAAAAATTCTCAAACTTTCTCAGTCACGGTGCCTATAGTGTCTCAGAGATGTGTTTCCCGGGGAGCTCAAAGGCCCAAAGAAATGCCCCCAGTTCCACTTTATGGAACAACTTAGTAAGCACTCATGCCCTAACAACTTAATCGCCATTTGACAAAAATAACATATATATATTGAAAGAAAACATTTTTTATTTCATTCTTCAAAGCCCACCCTTGTTTACTAAGGGGATGTGTGTGCTTGTTGGGCCCTGCACGACTTCCCAGGCCTTGGAATCCTTCTTAGGGGGCACTGCCATCTGCATTTCCTGCTCCATATGATTTTCATACCGTACACATTTTTTTTTTTAAATCACAGCAACAGCTGCAAAGACACTCCTTTGCAAAGGTACGATCTAATGGAGAGAAATGTACCATGATGTAATGCTGAAAGTGGGAACCACCTGAATTGCTAGTTCACGCCGAGTCTGACAGATGTCGCACACTGCTGCATTGCCATCAAACATTTAAAGCATTCTGTAGCATCCCTCTGAATCTGCCGTGGCACTCTAGGGAGCCTCAGCCGGTTTGGGAATGACACACCTAGGAGGTTGCGGCGGAGAGGGAGAGGATGAATACAAGGCCTCCGAACATGGAGAGGAGGAAGGTTGAGGCAGCTCAGAAAAGCAGGCACCCAGGTCGTCATCTGGTGGTTCTCCAGTGCAGCAGACTTTATCCTACCAATTTACTTTTGTAATCAGGACTTAAGCGCCAGAGAGGCGTGCTAAGCAGGTCCCTCACTGTACAGACTATGTAACAACGCAATTTCAGGACTACCAGTTCTTACCACCCCAGTTCACTGCAGGGTGTGAAAGTCCTCAACTAATTTGCACATGACTCATTAACCAGGGGAAATCATTTAAGTGAACGCTAACTAAACATTGACTGAGGTCACCATTTAACCTTCAGGGGAAAGTAACCCTTGCCCATCTGCATACGGCCATATTATGCCTCAGGCCCTGAAAATGCCAACAGCCCACTCCTGAAATACGTTCTAGGGTTGCTTGGCTGAGGGCCTAGAGAGGCCAAGAAAGTGTCAGGAGCCAGTGAAAGGGGAGGGAGTGGCAGGACTGGGCAGGTGGAGGGGGTAGTTAGGGTGGAAGGTGTACAGCAATGAGGGAGCATCAGGAAGGCGGCCCCTGGGGTGGGACCAACAGGGGGAGCCCCTCATTGACTGTGAGGTGCCCAAGGACATCAGGCTAACAAGGAGAGACACAAATGCCCATATTGTCAACCTTCCACTTGGATTAGATGTCACTTTCTCCGGGACATCCCACCTATATTCCATTCCTTCGGTTTAAGGCATGGAGGGAAACTGGACAAAATTCAGAGAAAAGTTCAAAGGGAAGGAAATTAGTCTTTATGAAGAAACACTAATAGATTTTAAGTTCTGGACAGAAAGGCAGCCATGGGTATCTTATCATACATTCCAAGATTTTATACACACACACACACACACACACACACACTTCTTTCAGGTGACACACCATAGACTAAAAGCAGGGACAATTTGGGGTGAGCCTAACATCAAAGAGAAGGATACTAACATTTCTTGAATACTTGCTATTTTACCAACCTTCGTGTAGGTGTTCTTTTGCATCGGAGAAAGGGAGCCCATGGAGTTTACTCATTTGTTCAAAATCACACAGCAAGTAAATGGTGGCAATGAATCCAAAGCCCTTCCCCCTTCCCCTCTAACTCTTTCCTGCCTACCTAATCTCCCCATCACCAGACTCAAATTCACCACAGCCTTCTGGGATCTCAAAATCCGGGAACTGATATTTCTTGGTATCTCACATATACTCAACATTGTATCTGTCATGTATTTTCTCACTTTACAATTTCTTAAAAAACTTAAAATACAAAACAACTCAAAGATAGGAAAAATATATAGATGCCTCTGTACCCTTGGCTATTAAATAAAGGTTAATATTTTTTACCTGATTTACTTCAAATTTTCCTTCTTTCTGAAAATACTTCCAATAAAGGTAAAGAAAGCCCTGTGCCTCATTCCATCTACCTTTCTCTTCACAAAGTTACCTGCTATCCCAAGGTTAGTGTATCACATCCCATGTTTATCTGAATAATTTTACTTCATTAGTGTGTATCCATAAACAATATATAGTATTAAACAGATTCACATAAATGATATAGTGGAAGTATATTTCTGCAACTTGTTTTAACCCAATATTGTGTTTTGAGAGTGAACATTTGTTTTAACCATTGTATAGTATGCTGTTATATGACTAAATTACATGCTGTGTCCTTGCTCCCCTACTGAGGGGCAGTGACCTGCGCGCTGGTTAGCTAGGGCTGCCGTAACAAAGTACCACGAATCAGGTAGCTTAGACAAGGGAAATTGATTTTCTCATAGTCTGGAGGTCTATGAGGTCTGAAACTGAAGTGTCAGTAGGGCCGTGCTCCCTTCGAAGGCTCTAGGAAAGAATCCCCCCATGTCTCTTCGGGTTCCTGGTAGCCCCAGGTATTCCTTGGCTTGTGCCTCCATATTCACATGACCTTCTTCTCCCCGTGTCTCTATATCCAAATCTCCCTCTCCTCCTCTCTTTTCTAAAGACATAGTAATTGGACTTAGGGCTCCCCCCAACCCAGAATGACCTCACCTCTGGTCCTACCTCAATTACAACTGCAAAGACCTTTATTCCAAATAAAGTCATGTTCTGAGGTTCCAGGGGGACACGAATATTTGGGGGAAATGCTATCCAACCCACTGTAAGCTGTTTCTATTTTTTTGCTATATTATCCATATGCTTCAGTGAACAGCCTTACGCACACTTCGTGTCTCTATGGACACAGAATGAGTGCTTGTCCGGGACTGACACCCAGGAGTAAAATTGCTGGAGCACAGGTTTCACTTTGATCAAGTGACGCCCAAGGAGAGCAGGTACCAGGAATATGGACGTGTTCTCTCTGCACATCCTTGCCCAAACCTGATGCTGTTATTAATTGTTTTTTTCCACATTGATGGGTATTTCATTACTATTTTGTCTTTCCCCAATTATTCTATATTTCTTCAGGGAAAAAACTCATAACCACCACTTGATGATGATTACAAGACGTCTGGGAAGGGTAACGGGCCCAGGTTTTCTACGCAAGTCCTTCCCGCCCCTGGGATTCTTCTAAGCCTGTACATGACCTGGTTTCCTCTGTGGGGCTGCCCAACTCCAAGAAGTCAGTGCGATTGTGTTCCTTCGAATCTGAGTCAGGCAAAGCACTTCAGTGGAGACAACTTACAATATCAAGGTGAAAAAGGGCTTTCACATACTTAACACATGCAAGGATAAGCATCAAAGAAACAGTGTAGACAAAAACTAGACTATCATCTGCTTGAGAGTGAGGACTGGGTTTTGTTCCCACTGTGTTCCCAACATTCTGGTTCACAGTAGGCCCTCAGTAAATGGATACATGACGAGGTGTATGGCTATTTGAACTATTCAGTGAACACGGGCTGGAGCAGTGCTGGCGGGTTTCACACAAGGGATGCCCTCCCTGCTGGATGAGCAGACTCTGGGCGTACAGAGGCAGGGTCATCAGGGTAAGAGAAGCGGAGCTTCAGAACATGTTGGAGATGGAACGTCGTCATTGGGAGCACGCGCCGACAAGGTTCCCTCCCCCAGGCAGAGGAGACAAGCAGCAGCAGTCACAACAGCTAATACCTGTTAGAGGTCTTTGCTACGTACCAGATACAGAATGAATGTTCAACAAAGCTTATTTCACTTAATCCTTACAACAGCCCTGAGAAGGAGGTACTATCACTAGCATCACCTTTTGGAGGCTCAGAGTATACTTCCGGTGGATGGCCCGTGGGCCGCCGCTTGTAAGAAGCAGCTCCAGGATTGGAGTGCAGACAGCCAGCGAGAGAGGGAACACAAGCAGGGGGAGTGGGAGAGGAACAAGCAGGCTCCCAGAGGAGGAGCCTGATGTGGGGCTCGATCCCAGAACGCTGGGATCACGCACTGAGCCGAAGGCAGACGGTTAACGACTGAGCCACCCAGGCGCCCCCCAATACCATATTCTTTACCTTTCTCCCCGGCTTTTTTTTTTTTTTTAATTTTTAATAGTGGTAAAATAAACCTAACACAAAACTGACCGTGTTCGCCACTTCCAAGTCCACAGTTCAGTAGTGTTTAGTACATTCACGTGCTGTGAGGCCAATCGCCAGAACTTTTTTCATGTTCCAAAACCGAAACTCTGAACCGATTAAATAATAACTCATCAATCCTCTCTCCCCGCAGCTCCTGGCACCCACCGTTCCACTTTCTGTCTCTATGCATCTGACTACTTGAGTTATCTCACAGAAATGGACTCACACAGTGTTCACCCCTTTGTGATGGGCTTATTTCACTTGGCATAATGTCTTTGAGGCTCATCTATGTCTTAGCCTGTGTCAGAAGTTCCTTCCTTTTTTAAGGCTGAGTAATAGTCCACTGCATGCAGAGACCACATTTTATTTATTCATTCATCTGTCACTGGCTAGCTGGCTTGCTTCTACCCTTTAACTACGGTAAATAATGCTGCTATGAATATGGGTGCACAAATATCTTTTTGAGACCCTGCTTTTAATTCTTTTGGGTCAGTACCCAGAAGTTTACATGCTGGATCATAGTACAATTCTATTTTTAATTTTTGGAGGGACTATAACGCCGCTTTCAATAGCATTCTGCATTCCCACCAAGAATACACAAAGGTTCCCATTTCCCCACATCCTCCTAACCGCGCTTTGATACTGCCACCCATAAGCAACCTCACAATGAAACAGCTGCTAAATAAACCATACATCCTCACACCAAACGTAGCCAAAGCGAGATTGGCTTCCATTCAGCTCTCAGCCACCAACCGTTGGCGAGATAAAGCTAACGCTTAAGAAAACAAGCCGATCCTCTAAGGCAGGGAGGCTTGCTGGGCAACCACACCCAAATCTCCAGCACGTGGAGCGGCTGCCCTGAGCCCAGCGATGCTCCACAGTAGCCAGGAAGAGCCTGGCAGGAGCCTGGGCTCTGCTTCTCCGGGTGTTTCGTGACCTCCCTCCTCCCCCAGCATCAGTTTCTTTTCCATCGCCAGCATCGTCAATGACTACACTGAAAAGCTGTGTCAATCGCTTCTTTGTCTGAGGGAAGGACATTTATCATTCGCTGTTCTAAATCTGAAAACATCATAAGCAACCCGTGGGCGTTGGCTCACATTACACTCTGTAATTTCAGTTAGTGAGTTAATGGGAAAGATGCATCAACATTCTGTTTGTGGTTTAAAATACATATTTACACAGTTTGACTTTTCAGATCCCCAAACTTATAATTTATCCATCATTATGTTCCCTATTCTCTACTCTTAAACATGAACTGCCCTCATTTAGGTGATGAAAGATGGAGAGGCAAGCTGTGGTGGTTTCGTGCATATGGAAAGCCGATCATCTCCATGCAGAGTGGCGCGCGCTCTCGCCCAGTGGTCGGAGAAGGAAGAGGCTTTGGCCGAAATCTCTGAGTTAATGGGTTCATGCAGAGCTGTTGCCTCCAAACACAACAGACGAGAATGACTGAGCTGGAGCCTTGTGTCAACTCTACCATTTTACGTCGGGGCCAGACAGAGCCATGACTCTGACCATGAATACCAAGGGCTCAGATTCCCACCCAGAGTGGCTGCTGAGGATCCCAGGACACTGGTAAGCTGCCTACTTCATCTTCCTAGTTATTTTATTGTAAAATATCTTCACTCTTTACCAGCACTTCTAACCTCTTGAACTTATTCTTCAATCCTAAACGTCCCGTTGCATTTCCGCCAACAAATGAACTCGGGGAGGAAGTGTCGTCCCATGGAAAGGACACAGGCCTTGGAGTCAGAACAAGGTTCTGCCACCAGCTCCACCACCTGCCAGTTGCAGGAACTTGGGGCAGTCACTGAAAATCTGAGAGTCTCAGTGACTTTACCCACAACAGGACGGAGATAAGAGCAACCTCCTGAACAATGGCTGGTGTTTGTGGGTGCACATTCTTGGTTCCAGGGCACAGCACTCTGCACACTGCATCTCATTTCGTGCTGCTATTGTTCTGTACAAAGAATGGCAAGCAAAGCGTCTTCTTCATTTCCAGCCTCAACGTCTCCTCCCTTGACGATATCCACAGAATAGGAAATTGATAAAAAAAAAAAAATGTTTGGTGTATGTGGAATTAATCACAGGTTCAGGAGAATTGTCATATCAAGTTAACGAGAACAGTTGGGAAGATTTGAGTCTAGAAAAAAAGTCAAAGACTACGAAAGGATCACATCAGAATCAATAGAATCACAACAAGGATAAATTAAAACCTTGTTCATTTTATCCTAGACTATGGGGAAGGAGGAAGAGAATCTTGAAGATTAGGTAAAGGAGTTAATATCAAGGTGACAGAAGAATTACTTTATTGATCTTGTAAACTTACTGCCCCAAGGGTCAGTATAGGACAAAATGACTAACATGTTACAAAAAGGTTTAAGTAAACTCACTAACAGACCAACCCATAAGGAATTGACTGGTTATTTACAAAATAATTAGGAAGCAAGTTGGGTGCCCACCAGACTTCCCTTTTGAGGGCCAGTGCTTCCCCCCTGCCCTGCTTCCCATTCAGAAACTGTGTGTTAGTTCCTAATTTACATTCCATTCCCCTTAGGGCCATCTTACTTGTTGGCAACCAATTAAATCCCCACCCTCAAAGTCACAAGATACTCTAAAGAGAACACAAATTTTAATGGAACTCTCCTAGAGAAAAACAAACTTATCCTGAATCAGAGGAACAAAGTTTGGTGGGGAAGAGGAAGATACTTTGGGGCAGGGAGCTTCTTCCTGCTGTGGTCATGCAGCCACATCCTCCTCCAGGGACCGAAGGGGACTATGGAAGGGGCAGAACCGAACATCCCCTCTGCTAGATTACAGCCCTGACAGATCACTCTCTCCTCCATCAGGCTCAGGTGCCACTACTGGAAGCTCTGATGGCTACAGAGTTCTCTCAAATACTGGGCAAATCAAAGTCTGTGTCATTGAGCAGCAGAATGGTTGCTAATTTGTCTTTTAACTCCTTTTGGGCTTCAGCCTGAGCCCCTGTATCTTTGGCTCATTGGTCCTGTTTCTGGTCTCCGGAGTGGAATGGCACACACTGATGCCCTTTTCCACTTGAAGCCCTTCAGATACTGAACACAGTCCTTCTGGCATCCCCTTAAGTTCTTTCTTTTCCAGGCTAGAAGCTCTTTCTATAGTTTCTCTGATGACCTAGCTTAGAGAATCCCCAGGCATCCCCCTAAAATGCCTCTGTGACTGATTTTTCAGAGTAGATGGAGATTTTTGTCCCCTATGGGACAATAACCAGGACAGGGTGTGAAATGCCAATGACTATCCTGTGTGGAAATTATAAAAAAACATGAGGGCATAAGAAAAGTATCAGAGTTTCTAGAAACCTTATAAATAATCCAGCCTCCACTCTACTTTGTAGACGGTTTGAAGGTCACAGGCAAAACCGGGTTTAGAGTCCCAGCCCTGCAATTCCTAGGCCAGAACAAATAGTCCTTTCTGCTCTACACTGCTTTCTTGGAGGCAGGCAGCACCTGAGGGCTCCCAGCTACCACGTGAGCACCCCTGTGTAATTCCTCCACCTGACACTGGGGTGCACTGGCATGCCACCCCCCCCAACCAGGCACATCCGAATGCCTGCCAGCACTGAGGATGATTTACAGGGCCTGGGAGATGATTTTCCAAGAAAACACTCCATATAATTGGCTTTTGGTATATCTCCTCAGGGGTGATTTATTCGTCTGGGACAAGCCAAAGAACATCTCTCCCCACCTCTGCAAAGCCTCCGGTCTCTGGCCCTCCAAGTTCAGCAAGTTTCTGGCCAGGGAATGTTCTTCCTCTCCGCCCACTCAGCCTTTTTTCCTGTGGTTTGCAATCTCATTTGCTAAATATACCAAGATGCCCGGTACACAGCAGTCTACAGTTCCAAAGTGTGCCTGACTTCCTTTGGCTGGGCACGTCACTCATAAATCACCGTGCTGGCAGCTGCCATCCATTTATATCTATGACCCACCAGGACTGAAAGTTCACATTCTTCCACAGTGAGGCCTTTTTCATTCAGGACCCTCCATGAGACTCGAACCTTCTTCCCCCAGCCCTCCCCTACACGAGTACTTAGCAGAGTGGTAGGCACAGAGAAGTCACTCAGTGAACACTTACTGAGCGCAAAGCTTAAAAAATATTCAAGGCACAACTTTAGACTTGGCCGCTTCCTCAGGAGTGTTGAGTGACAGTGGCAGGCTGAAGCTAAGTGACCCTGGATGCAAACTCACGTGAGGAGTATGATGAAGCACATTCTCAGTGCAAGGAGCCAGGGCTTGTTGAAGAAACAAGCAGTGCACTTTCCCAGCCTTGCCAATAGCTGCAGACCTTCCCCAGCCTATAGCTGCTTTCCACCGGTGCCGCGGACATAGGCCACTGCCGAGCAGTCCTTGAAGGATTTCCTGAAAGGTGAGGATCTCCCAGAGAGGGAAAGGTAGAAAGTGTGGTTTGGCAAGAGGAGGGCTCTTCTATAAAGGTTTGGAAGGGAGCTCTGGTCACCCCATTGAACAGGCCCTACATGCAATGAAATGCTTTGACCTCAGGCAATGCTGTGCTTTCTTGAGGGAATGGGGTGTACATAAGGTCTAGAAGAAAATCAGAATATATCTTCACTGGTCTCCAGTAGGGAAGTCTGGTTTCATACATGTCAAGGGCCGTCTTTTAGCTCTAGTAGACTAAAAAATGGGGGCAGGTAGTGAGAAGCATGAGAAAGAGAAAGCGGAGGGAACAGGGGGTAGAAGGAGGCCACCTCTGACCCTTACAGTTGGAACAGCTGCTGAGGACAGAAGCTTATGTTTCCTTAAACATTCCTCTGTCTGCAGACAGGCTATCTTCTGGTGAGATCTTTCATGAGGAGGAGAATTTGGTGGGGTAGGGGGAAAGAGCCAGGATCACTAGGAAAGGTAGGAGATGTTTGAGTGACATGGAAACAAATGCCTGGAATCAAGTCTTCCCTGCAGACCAGAAGGCTGTCCTCTATGGGACCGTCCTCCCTTAGTTATCCCCAGAAAGCACATCAAAAAGATAGTGGGTGACAGGACAGAGAGCTGGCTTCCCAGAATACCAGGAAGGGCTGGAGCTAAGAGAAAGGAAGATAAAGAAGGGGCCTTGGTAGTAAAGTGGCCTCTGCCTCCACTCCAGCCCCAGCCCCAGCCCTAGCAAGGCCATTCTTCAGGAGTGCATGTGTGGGGCGAGCACACTTGATCTTGGCTAGCAAAGGAGGCTTTCTCCTCCCAGCTGCTCCAGGGGACTGTGGAAAATACAGTGCAAGATTGCATTACCAATTTCTGTTGGACTAACACAATGAAAACCCATATCTAATTTGCTGTCCACTATCCCCCAGGTCCCCTTCAACATTTACTGCTTTCCAAATATCTTCCTTCCATTGAATATCTGTGTTTCAGATTATTTGTCCCCAGATGTATTAGGATGCATTTACTACAGCTGAATCTCATCTAGTGATTTCCTGTCCATATGCCTGACAGCTCCAGGTCCCTTTATGTCACATCTTTGTCATTGGTGGGGTTTGTAATACCTTTCCATTTAGGGCACTATACAGATTTAATTAGCACATTCTGTACAACCTTTTCTAGGTTATTAACAAGGATGCAGAACACAACTGACACCACAATCCCTGTGGCACCCCATGGCCTCTGAGTTCCATTACATGTCTGTCTCCAATGCCACAATTGGACTGGTCCATTCAGAACACCAAAAGAGCTTTTGCCAAGTTCCTCTGATAATAAAATAGGCAAAAGGAGTCTCAGTACAGTGCAATGCAAATTACACTGAAGCAAGACCTAAGAGAAGGAGATTCCAGTCCCAGTTCTGCTAATAATTATGAGCTAAGTGACCTTGAGTTAGCCACTTCTGTGTTCATTTAGTTAGCAGTGAATATGTTTGCAATTAATCTTCATAGAAGATTTAAGCTATTAATTGTTCTAGTAATAATTCTAACAAGAGCTCATTTTTATTAAGCTACTACTATGTTCCAGATATTACATATATATCTAACCCTTACCATATACCTATGAAGTTTCATAGACTGCATTTTGCAGATGAGAACATTAAACTGAAAGAGCTGAAAGGACTTGCTAAAGCCTACAATGGTTAGAAGTTGTGACTTGAATTGCTATTTTTCTGATTTGAAAAAGAAAAAATGTAGTATCCTTGTTGAGCCCTCTAGATGCTGGGGGGGTGGGTACTGAAGTCAAGGGCTCCTCTTCCACCAAGCTGTCTGTCCAGGTCATACAAACATGCCTTCCTCGAGTCTTAACACTTCTGGGGAGCACACCACGTGCCAAGACAAAAGGCTAGACAAAAAGGCTTCATCCATGATCGATTCGAAGTTCTCAGAGGTTCACCCCTGAACCTTGTCTTTCTTATAATATCCAGGTAAAGAAGGGTTACCGAAAAAGATTCTATGGTCAAACAAATTTGGGAGACAGAGTTCAGGAAGGTTCAACCAACTTGCCACGATATTCCCTAGAGCCTTTGATGATATCCCAAGGTATAGTAAGGGAACGGGGGATACAGCACTCCCACCTTATTTCATTGTGGGAACCCCTTAAGTGCAGCATCTCAAAAACTCAGTCCACCTTGAAATAGACTTGGGGAAATGCTGTAGCCATGAACCTGAAAGGGACTGGTGTCTTCCAAAGCACGCAGCCTCCCTCCAGCTCTTGCCTACCTCTGGATTCCTGGAGCATGGGCTGTCCAGAGATGGCCCTGGGCCCATGGACGGACTCTATCGTCCAATGTTAGTAGATAACTACATGTTTACAGCCGAACTGAAAGCTCACAGAAGTGAGACAAGGTGTTTGATTCATCCTCCCTAACCAAACCCAAGGCTGTGCTTTTATGTATTCATTTCTTTTCCTCTTCTCTATCCCATCTTAACTCCTTGTTCTACCCTCACTCCCACTCTGATGTTACAGTGAGTCCTTGCAAAATATGTTTGTGGTTTACAATGTTTTAAGGTATTTAATTATTTAAATGGTACTGTGTATACATTTTGTTTCTTAGTTTTTAAATTAAGCACTATTTTTTAACATCAGTGTTTTAAAATGTAGATTTTATTATTAGGCATGGTGAGGCTAAGAGATCAGGAGATGATTGGCATTGAAAAGAGTTTGTTATTTACAGTTTTCAAGAGGAGGGTACCCACCACACCATGCAGGGTCACATGGGGGAAGCACCAAGGTTTGCAGGAAGGAAAGGGAGGTGGCCGGGGAGGGGGCAAGGTAAGCAGGCCTAGGGCTGGCTAGTTCAAACAATGTCAGCAGGCTCTGAGGCAAAGGGGGCTGTCCTGAGTTGCATGGTACCTGGCTCTGGGATGATGAGGGGAGAGAAACACTCCTACCTGGAGTGTAAGAGCCAGACAGAGAAGGCAATTCAGAGAAGGGCACTGGACTGGTCCGTTTTCATATGAAAGGCATACTACCTTTTGTGATCTCTAATTGGTTAGCACTGGAGGAGGAGTCTCTCCAGAGTCAGCTAGGTCCCAGATGCCAGAGCATCAAGAATACAGAGAATAAGAAAAGTGATAGAGTCTAGACCACGTTGCCATGCATCCACTGAATCCTTGCTTCTCACTGTGCACAGTTCTCCAAGGCAGGCCTCCACCACCATCTCCCAATGGTACCCCCAACTCAGTTACATGCAAACCTCCATCACCACAAATGACTCTGTAATGAAAATCCTCATTCACACTTCCTTAGGGTCTTAGGTAAGAATGGCATTGGTATTTGTATCTTAGACTGGAACTGCCGGGCTGCACTCCTACCAGTAGCGCATGGGGGTTCCTATAAACCCACATCCCACCAACATTCACCATTGGCTGGCTTTTTAATTGTTCTAGTCCAGTAGATGCAAAGTTATACTTTATTCTTACATTAATTTGCATTCCTCTGATTTCTAATAAATTTGATCCCATTTAGCTTTGTTCCCTGTAACTACTCAATACACGTTTGCCAAACCAATTCTACACGAGCAATAAACTAACGGAAAATGCTAGATAGATTTTCTTTAATCATCGGCATGAGGGCTGCCTAACTCTGGCTCATCATACCAGAAATCCATGAGCAAAGACACTAACTGCAACAGAAACAAATAAATCTTTGTTTCAGACTTTTATGAATGAGACCAGAGACGAATGCAAACCTCCTCATTTTGGACAGCTTACCCCAAAGTGGCAAGCTAGGAGCACGGGCTAGGGAAGGGGCACAATGCAAACCCCTACTAGGTCAAGTTAGTAGTTGGAGGCTGAAGCACCAGGAGTCACAAGTGCAAAGAGCTAACTCATTTCCATGCTATTGCATTCTATAGTATGATGTCACTGAAGTCTTCAGACAAGAAGAGTTGTAGTCTATTAAATGTGAGCTAATTGAAGCAGAAATCTATACAATAGGATAAGAGAGTATTTAATGTCCACATTACAGAGCATGCACATAATGCCTCTATAACTCTATATGTAAATGTATATGAACATATAAGTGTGCTTATCTGCTAAGTGTTTACATTTACACAAACATGCTTCATAGATGAGTGTGTTTCTGCAGATAACTTTTCTCCCCTCCAAATAAACTGCAAACTTAATATCTAAGTTGTACCCAGTTTTGTATCTACTCTCAGATCTGCTTACATGGATGGATTTCTTTGGGCCCATCTTAGGCAATCAGTAGGATTAAGAAGAAAATGAAAATGTAATACATTAATAAACATACATACATATATAAAACATATATCGTCCTACACACATTCTGTGACTATATCTGATTTTATATAAACAAATACACCATAGGGCAATCTAATAGTGATACTCCTATTTTTACAATGGACAAGGGTTAAGTGTGAATACTACTAACTAGAGGCTACAAAATCTGAAGCTGAACATACTGAGAAACATAAAGGGGCCACCAGGGCCATTCCAGATATTTCTCTTTCAATTTTCTTCTCTGTCCTCAATAAGGAAGTCTTTAATAGAAGGGCTAAAAGGAAAACTGTCCACTGCAGCCATGTTGCCCACCCGGGGCACTTGGGTGGAAGTGTCATGGCATGGAGACACAGCCCACCTTGCGAGAAGTTATCCCTAACCTGCTCATTTAAGGCATAAGCAAGCTCTGGCTCACCATGGGCCTTTGAAAGAGGCATTTGCTTCTGAGTGCACAGCACATTCCACTCTCTGACTTATGCAGATGAGACAAATGGTGCCCTGGGCACACTCATCCACACATCGGTCTGAATTAGCTAATAAATCATAATGCAGTAGCTAATAACAGTCATAAAGCCTTTTGAGTTTTATAAGGTGTTTATAATGGGCAACTCACTATGATTTATATGAAAAACATGAGTCAGCTCCTGAGACAAAGCTGATATGTGGACAGTGGCCTTGTGGTGTGACCTCTAGCAAGCATCCGAATAAATCGCACAATCTCCCTCTGGCCCAAAGCAGACCACTGTCTATACACGTATTTTCAGAATACCACTTGCTAAAAGAACTGACTGCTGGGTGCATGCTGGATCTTCCCTGGCCATCAGCCATGAGGAAGAAGGTCATTATCTCAATGCAGCCCCACATAGTGAAAGATGGTAAAGACCAAGGGTAGTAGTTTAGGACCGCCTCTATGTCTGGCCCCATGAGGTATAACAGAAGATATATTAGGTACATTCCCAACCTTGCCGGTTGAGAAAGCAAAATGGATATACACAAACATTAGAAAATATAATATGGTGTATAAGGGAGTAGTTAAAGGGAAGCTCTGGGGTATGAGAATTAACTGAGGCCCCGATTTCATGAGAGGGTTTCATAGAGGACAGGGTCTAGATTGGGCCACGAAGGATGGGAAGAGCTTACAAGGGGGAGGAGGGGAGAGAGGGTCCCTAGAAGAAGAATGACTGAGTAAAGATACTGGGTCAGCCATAATAATAGCATGTCCGTTTTGAAAGAAAGAAGGGAGAAGAAAGAAAAGAATTTGAGACATACTGACCTAGGTGAACTGAAAAATACACTGAAGAATAGTGGGAAATGAGGTCAGTGCAAAACTCAGAGCTGGCATCAAACAGCTGTGGGTGCCCTACACAGAAAACTCTGAGCCCTGAAGTTCACAAAATTCCTGCCAGGTAAGGACCAACCTAATTAAAGAAGATCAGTAGGATGAAGTCAGTCCTTCCCCTTACTTTCTCCCATTATATAAATGGACAGGAGATGACTTATTCATAGCATTTTTTTTTTTAAGGGAAACCCATCTCCATCATTACCAGATGATTCTAGATTTGAGTCATAGCCTGGTCTCTATGTACTCTGATGTCCTAGGAGAGAATTTTATTCACTTTGTTTATTTTCTTTCTTTCTTCCCAGAGTTCTCAGGCCGTTCCCTTTGGTTTACATATAATGATGTCAAGACTGTTTTTTTTATAGTTTATTTTTTTATTTAAATTCAATTAACTAACATATAATGTATTAGTGGTTTCAGAGGTACAGGTCTGTGACTCATCTGTCTCATATAATGCCCCGTGCTTATGACATCACATGCCCTCCCATGTCCATCACCCAGTTACCCCATCCCCCTACCCACCTCCACTCCAGCAGCCTTTAGTTTGTTTCCTATGATTAAGAGTTTCTTATGGTTTGTCTCCTTCTCTGGTTTTGTCTTGTTTTATTTTTTTCCTCTCTTGCCCTATGATCCTCCGCCTTGTTTCTCAAAATCCACGTATCAGCGAGATCATATGATAATTGTCTTTCTCTGATTGACTTATTTCGCTTAGCATAATACCCTCTAGTTCCATCCACATCATTGCAAATGGCAAGGTTTCATTTTTTGATGACTGAGTAATATTCCATTCTATATATAAACCACATCTTCTTTATTTATCTGTTGATGGACATCCGGGTTCTTTCCAGAGTTTGGCTATTGTGGACATTGCTGCTATAAACATTGGGGTACAGGTGCCCCTTCAGATCACCACATTTGTATCTTTGGGGTAAAAACCCAGTAGTGCAATTGCTGGGTCATAAGGTAGCTCTATTTTCAACTTTTTGAGGAATGTCCATACTGTTTTCCAGAGTGGCTGCACCAACTTGCACTCCCCCCAACAGTGTAGGAAGGTTTCCCTTTCTCCACATCCTCGCCAACATCTGTTGTTTTCTGACTTGTTAATTTTAGCCATTCTTATTGGTGTGAGGTGGTATCTCATTGTGGTTTTGATTTGTATTTCCCTGATGCCGACTCATGTTGAACATTTTTTCATGTGTCTGTTGGCCATTTGTATGTCTTCCTTGGAGAAATGTCTGCTCATGTCTTCAGCCCATTTCTTGACATGATTATTTGTTCTTTGGGTGCTGAGTTTGATAAGTTCTTTATAGATTTTGGATACTAGCCCTTTATCTGATATGTCACTTGCAAATATCTTCTTCCATTCTGTCAGTTGTCTTTTGGTTTTGTTGACTGTTTCCTTTGTTGTACAAAAGCTTTTTATCTTGATGAAGTCCCAATAGTTCATTTTTGCCTTTGCTTCCCTTGCCTTTGGAGATGTGTCTAGCAAGAAGTTGCTGTGGCTGAGGTCGAAGAGGTTGCTGCCTGTGTTCTCCTCTAGGATTTTGATGGAGCCCTGTCTCACATTTAGGTCTTTCATCCATTTTGAGTTTATTTTTGTGAATGGTGTAAGAAAATGGTCCAGTTTCATTCTTCTGCATATGGCTATCCAATTCTCCCAGCACCATTTGTTGAAGAGACTGTCTTTTTTCCATTGGATATTCTTTCCTGTTTTGTTGAAGATTAGTCAACCCTAGAGTTGAGGGTCCATTTCTGGGTTCTCTATTCTGTTCATTGATCCGTGTGTCTGTTTTTGTGCCAGTACCATACTGTCTTGATGATTACAGCTTTATAATGGAGTTTGAAGTCCAGAATTATAATGCCACCAGTTCTGGTTTTCCTTTTTCAAAATTACTTGAGAACTTTTCCCCTAAGGTCAGGAACATGACAGGGATGTCCACTATCACCACTGCTATTCACCATAGTAGTAGAAGTCCTTGCCTCAGCAATCAGACAACAAAAAGAAATAGAATATTGTTTTTCTACTGGAATATTGTTCTTTGATATTCAGCTAATTGAAGCTTCAAGCTTTTTACCAAACTTCCCCAACTCAATGGGGACTTCACTGTAGAAGGGCACTTAGGACAATTCACAACAAGAACCCCTGCACACCTGAATAGACCTACTGCTCTGGGCTGGGCTGTATTCTTTCCCTGCGGAGCCTACATGGGCAGCCCAGGGAGAGGCAGGAGACATGCATCCTGCCCCATCTTTCCAGAGGTGTACATAGCTACAACCCTAACTCCCTACAATTCTTTCTTCCAGAGTCGATCTGAGATTTTTTTAAAAAATCACTCTAAAAATCCCTTTGAAAAATTCTGTCCCTCTGACTTTAAGTGTCAGAAAGTGATTAACAAAAAGGGATGAGATTATAGGCATATAAATCAAGTTATTTAAAATAGTCGATCTCTAGTATCTATATACTTTATCAGACACCCAGATGAGGAAAAGTTGGAAGACACCTCACCACTGTAGAAGAGATCAATGTAGAATAAAGATAAAGACTTAAGTCCATCTTCCCTAGAAAGCACCTTCTGTGAAGGTGGGGGCTCTGTTTCAGTAGCGTTTACACCCCAAAGCTTTCTGTGCAGCCATATGTACTTAGTAAATATATATGGGGGGAGCAGGGAGAAAGATCTGAAAATCTGAGGCTTGGATGTAAGTGGGTAGAAACTTCGGTAAATGAATAAAGAAGAAGGACTTCCCAAAAGGATACACCTGACATCCCTTTTTGGCTGTCTGACGGAATGAGAAGAAAGGGAGGTTCCTCTGTGCATCAACTCTCTCACATCTTTGCCAAATACCCTAAGTCACCCGGGCTGGTTTTCCTCCTTCAGTAAGGGAACAGCTCCATAGGGTCCTCAAGAGCTGAGACTTTCCAGTGCTCCATTTTCACAGTTAGAGTAGGAGGTATAGGTGAGAGGACAAGTTCTATACACCTGGGCCAAGTACACCAGCAGGTATGTCCTGAGAAATAATCTAAAGCATCTTATTTTTGTAGCTGGGTTATACCTATCTTGGGCTTGGGAGCTTCGATTTTCAACCTGGCCTGAAGCTTCTCTCTGTCTCTTTCTGTTTGAACCTCTGGGTGATAATGCTATCCCCGGTTGGCAAAGCTAAAAAGGATCTTATTTCCTGAAAAACAGAGGATCCTGAACAGCTTCTTTCGCCCTTGACACTCCAAATTCTCCTTTTTAAAAGACTCCAGAAGAATTCCTCCTAATCCTGAAACTCCTATGATAAGATCATAAATCAATGGCAACCTCCCAGTAAAGACTGGGAAACCATGACCTTGGAAAGTCTACTTCCTCCCTTGTAGTATGATCATGACCCTGATTGAGGACAGATCTGTCTCAATGCTTTTTTAGAAATATGAATATTTTTCCCTTCCATTGGTCATGGACAGCATAAATTGCCATTAGCCATGACAAAGACAGATAACCTGCCCTACAAGAGAGAGACAGCAGAAAGGCTGAATACATTGTCGTTTTCCTATAACTTGAAGATCTCCAGCTGTCTGTAGTGCATCTCAAAATTTCACCCCACTAGAAAAGCTTGTTTTAAATAAAAGTCAAGTGAAATACAAATTTTCCTCTTCAAACACTTCTGGTCATCATGAGTTCTGAGTATGAGAAGAGTAGCCTGGCCCAGAAGCTTAAGCACGGTATAGACAACCGGAATAGTAAGCTGCTTATCTCCTCCTCACGCTTCCTCTCGAGCCTTGCCCTCCTTCCTAACCCGTGGTTTGGGGTGGGAACTTCTGGCCCTGGAGCCCTCTTCCACAGTTTACAAAAGCAAACACTGGTGGTGTGGAGATGTGAGCTGCTGCGTGTCAGATACACAGGAACAATCATGATTCCAAGGCCAAATCCCTGCCTCCAGGAAGTGTGGAGGAAGTCTCAGTGATGGGGAGCACAAAGGAAAGTGAACTGTGGTCCTAAACTAGGTCAAGTCAACATAGTCCTCGTCAGGCAGATTTGGGACCATCTGGAAGCTAAACATGTATCCTGCTTTTCTTTCTAGGCCTGGGTGTAGATAGATCATACCCTTTTTGCACAATAGATTACAAAGCTGCACCAACTGTCCCTTGAAAAAACAGTGGCCCGCTCTGGGAGGTGAGTTCCATGGTGGCCCCTCTAGAAGAGCTCCCATTGCCATTCCGTGCCCATGGTGGGAACTCTCCAGACAGTGCCAGGATTCCTCAGGCATTCCTTTCCTGAACCATGTCTTCACATCATCAGTCCAGAAATTCTCAGAACAGTCAAGTTGTACCTTACATAGCAGCAAAGTCCTGGGCCAAGAGGAAATGTGAGTTCGGATCCCCCATTTCCATTTCCCTCTGTAATATGCAATGAATCCCACAACCTCTCTCAGTATTCCATGTTTGTAAGACAAGGTACCACCTCTTCTGCCTTTTATCAGTATTGTGAGGATCAAATGAGATCATAGGTGTGCAAGTGCTTTCAAAATTAATCTCTCTCCATCTTCACATTCAGGACTTTGAAATGAGAACAGTTAAAAAGAACATCAAAACAGAAAAAGGAAGGAAGAGAAAAAGAAGGAGGGAGAGACCAAAGTGTATTCATCTTTTACTTTATATCATGCCCTGGGATAAGTGCTTTATATTCATTATTTCCTTAATCCAGCAACCCATATTTTACGAACCCCATTTTAAAGATGAGGTAACTGAAGTCCTCATTTACCCAAAGTCACATAGCAAGTAGAAGAGCTGGGACTCAAATCCAGATCATTGAACCCTGAAACTTGGGTTCTACCACATGCCACCAAGGTATTCCCCTGAGATCCCAGAGGCTGGCAGCTTCAGGTACCACGGACCTCATACAGCCCGGATATCATCCTGAGGGGCTGTGCACATGGCTGCCTCACAAAGCCACAGGGAGACCCTCAAAAGATGCTCTAAGTTTCTTCATCCATTTGATAGATGAGGAATCTGAGCGCTGGAGGGAGAGAGCTGCCCAGAACACCCAGAGGACTGGCTGTGCTCCAGCTCTCTCAGTGTGGCGGAGACTGGTTGCTGTTCACCAAAGACATTTCCTGTTCTCTCTGGAACTCAGCTAAACAGCTGTATTAGTTTACTAGGGCTGCCATAACAAACACGACACCGGGTGGTTTAAACAACAGAAACATTTTTTCTCAGTTCTTGAGGCTGGAAGTCCAAGATCAAGGTGACAGAGAGGCCACTTTGGCTTGTAAACAGCTGCCCTCTGGACACGGTTGTCCCTCTGTGCATGCATACCCTTGGTGTCTCCCTATGTGTCCTAATTTCCTCCTCTTAAAAGGACCACAGTCAGACTGGATTAGGGCCCACCCTGACAGCGTCATTTTCATTCTATCACCTCTGTAGAGGTCCTGTTTCCAAATAAGGTTTGTCTGAGGTACTGGGAGCCAGGGCTTTAACATACGAATTAGGGTGGGTGTTGGGGGGGGCAATTCAGCTCCTAACAGCTGCATTTTCCAGACTCTCTTGCAGTTACGAATGTTCATATATCTGGGTTCTAGCCAGTGGAATGGGGGTATAAGTGATGCATTGCTCACCTGCTCAAAAGCAGGTCCATAAATCATTCAGACAGTTCCCCACACTCTTGCTCTTGCTCCATGCATTGGCTTCCATCCAGTGAAGAACTCCAAGACCCAAGAAAAATGTAGAGCCATTGGATAAAAGGAGCCTAGGACCCTGACTGACTGGGCATGCCTCACTCTGCACCCAGACACTTTCAGTGCACTGAGAGGGACTAAACCACCAAGATTCAGGGGCTGTTGGTTACAGCAGTTAGGCTCTCCTAATACACCCGGCCCCTAAACCAGTATTTGTTCCATTACATACCAAGGGTCAGTGAATATTACCCAAAATGAGAAGAAAAATAACAGATTGACACCAGTTCCGAGGTCAATGAGCAACCCAGGGGGGCTGGAGAAAAATGAGGGGAAAAAAAGCACCGCCCTTATTGGGGTACCAGGCATCTCAGTGAGCACAGCTCCCTAGAACCTCCTCTTACAGACTCTCGTGGGGTCTCCTGGCCCCTCCTCCCTGCAAGGCTAATAAATGAGAGGGGGAGGTAGGGTGCACATGACAATGATCCCTTTCTTATTTAAACAGACCATTTTTTCTCCCCAATAAATGCTTTTTTTTTTGTCAGCTCGAATAGTCCCCTTTGATAGAAACCTGAAAATAATTAGCCTTAATAGCTCTGCTGTGAATAATGCTGCACAAGAAGGAGGTAGATGTTAATAGGAACCTTCCACTCCAAAACTAAGTCACCCTCTCGGCCTCCCTCCCCAAAAAAAGAAATGTAACAAGAAAAAGATTATAGGTTTAGCACTACTTGGGAAGAAATGTATATTTGAAATAAATGCATGAAATCCTTTAAAAACAGCACATGCTGAAAACTTCATATTTAGTTTGATTTGCTTTCCAAATCACACAGACTGCACAGTTGCATACAATCTTTAAACAAGTACAACCCCTGAGAAGTGTGGATAGATTTAAGGGAAATAAAAGCAAGATCAGCCAGCTTGTAATCTTCTTTTCTCTTTTTTCCTCCCCAAAGCTGCATTAAATTGCCGATTGAGAACAATAACATATTTGTGCCTTTATGGGTAGATGATTGGTATTACACAAAGATTTGGCTACCAGTCTAAAGGCACATTCACACTGATCAGGATTGCATGCTGCTAATAATTTTGGGGATGCTCTAGGGAACCCCTAATTCCCTAGGACTACAACTTAGCAGGTCAATGCATGTTTGGTGGGAGCGCCTACAGATTCTAAGCCGCTTTTCCAGAACCATACCAACCAGTAAGACTTGGGGGACCCCATTCCCAAAGAAAGCCTTCGAAATGTGAAGGATCCCTTTTGACCTATATTCTTCCTCCAGTCAGGGTAGGTGGGATGACTCATCCAGGCCGGACAGCCACTTGGTTAATGGTGGCTAGGCATTTTTATGCAGAACCAAACCCGCTCATATGCTCACACCCTGAGATCCAATAAACCCATCCCTGGAAAATTATCCTAAGGAAATAATTGAAAAGAAACACACTCTAAGACACACTGACACACACCCACACCCACCCAACCACACACAAGCAACGGTATTTTGTACCTAAGGTTAAAATCTAGAAATGGTGGGGAAATGGTTTGGTGGCGGATAGTACTTCCATCAATTTGATGAAGAATTGTACAGTCCATGAAAAGATTAAACTTGAGAACTACGAAGTAGCACAATACAATAAAAATATTAGGTAAATGTACAGAGCACTAAGCACACATATAATACCTACAGAAAGGGATAAGGTTTAAGGGAACAGAGCAAGCTGAAAAGTCACAGAGTTAGCGTGTAGGGAATACAGTTGAAAGATTCTCTTTGTTAATTTCCCTTAATGGGATCATAACATTGTTTTAAAAAACATATAACAATAAAATAAAACAAAATGAAATGGTCCCTGGGCCTTTTAATCTTTGATTATGGCACACATGTCTGAGCCCTGAGATTCAAAACCCAAGCTCAAATATAACTCACAATTCCCCTTTTAGGAAATCCAGGAATTCCTTCCTAAGGAAGTTTGTGAAAGGTGGTAATATTTGGTTGCATGGACAAACACAATCAGACCATTGTCAGACGGGCTGTTTCATCTGAGATACAGAAAAAGAAAGTTGCACTTAAGCATCTAGAAACATGGAGTTCTGGAAGCCCCGTTACAAAATCACTCCACAGAGAGATCTGTTTATACGCACACTCACACACACACACGCACACATACACACACAGTGGCAGCACTAAGAGAACTTTTGTTGTCATGCAGTACAACTTACAAGAATAACTCCCATTTTCTACCCACTGGAAACCCAAAGGAAGAGGCTGCAATTGCACACCTCACGTCCATCTCTAGGAATAGCTAAGTGACATTGGCCACCAGCACAGCTCCTGCTCCCCCCTGAGCCAAATATGTCTTTCTGTCACTTCTGACATGCTCATGCCTTCGAGAGGTGAGGCAAGGAGCTTCCCCTTCATTCTCCACGAAGCTCACACTGATTTCTGGCTAAGTGGCTCACGTTTTCTAAGTGCTGTCCTAGAGAAATCATAGAATGTCACTGCAAGAAGGGACCTGGAGAACTCACCTAAATTACTTTTTTATGAAAGAATCTTTTCAAAAGCATTGCTTCTCTTTCCTGAGCACCTACTATGTGCCGGGCACGTCTCAGAAGCCTAGCATGCATTTGTTTCCTACTGTCATAACAAACCTGGAGGGCAGGTGTTATTGTCCCCATGACACAGACTAGGAAAGTTACAGATATGGAGTGACTTGCCCAGGGTCACACTCCTTTAAGTGGCAGAGAGGGATTGGAATCCAAATCTCTGGACTCCTTGTCCCGAGCTCTCAGAAAAACCATTTGGCCTCTCTGGCACACTCAGGAGGACTCAGCAAGAACAGCTTTTGTGCAGGGGTTATAATTAGTTGTCTGGTCCCAGTTGCTTGCAGGGTAAACAATGTCTGATAAACCCACAACGCTGTAAGTATTTATTACATTGCAACCCAGCTGCCAACTGTCTAACCATTTTAATAAAAAGCTATTTTCTAAGGTTTATGTTTTATTGCGTGTATGACTCCCTTATTGGTTAGCATTTTGGAGTTGTGGAAAAGGTTATGAATTTAGAAACTGGCTGCATTCATATCATATTTAAAACTTAATGCTATTTTATTAAAGACATATGGGCCTCCAAAGTACACATATTAAATGTCATGTAAGAAAAGTAGCAGTTTAAATCATGGTCAAATTCATTTTTGACGTGACTCCTGAGGCTTCCCAAGATCTGAACTATTTCTTTGTAAATCTGGCAGTTTAACCACACTCATAAATCACTTTCAAAGCATATTATTTCTTAATTTTACTGCATTAGAGAGCGTTTGGCCTACACAGTGAACTGTTTGTAGCAGTTATGTGAACAAAGTCGCACATTTAGTCATATAATGTGCAAAAGAAGTGGGGAGGGAAGCAAAGAAGGAAGAACTTTTCATTCTTCAGTCTGTTTCACTTACTCCATCCATTTTTACCTAAGCAAACACAATTCACAGCGTTCAGATGAGGCCTCTGTGCGGTTCGACGTGCAGAAATCACACGTTAGTACCAAGGGCTTTCTGAACACAAGGAAGACAAAAGGACTTTGTAACTGAATCTTTTCCAAAAGATCCCATGACTAAAAATTAAAACGGGTGCAGACATTAGACATTTTTTAAAAGTATTATATTTAGTTGAAACAGATTTTTTTTTCTTTGAAAGTGTGTGTCTCTGTGTGACACAGCTCCTGACCGTTTTCTCTAATTATCCCAAGATCCAAAATCTCACCCTGGAGTTTTCAGGGCCCTTCTCATGATGAGATAATATGCTCTGGGTGTGTGGAAGGCCCCCTCGGATTCCACTGCCCAATTTTCTTCATTTTACTATGGGGTAGAAGGGGTTGACTCCAATGACAAATTCCAGGATCTCACCATTGGCCTTGATTTCTAGGTTTCGCCAAGGGAGTTGGAGGGGGATTAAGAGAAGTGAGTCCAAAGTCACCCAAACAAGAGGGCTTAAAGAGTTATCTCTGCACCAGGCATCCTTTTCCGGATGTGGGCCCTGGGCACAACTCCTTGGCTCCAGCGCGATCCAGCTGGGGCCATGGCACTGCCATCCTCCTGCTCCCGGTGACAGCGGGGCGGCCTCGTCCTCCACGCTGTACTCACTTCTGTGCCTCCCCTTTGCCCCGGTTCTCTCCTTCCACCGTCCCCACAAGAACAAAAAGGCCCTGTGCAGTGCCTGGGGAGACCCTCAAATGGAGGGGCCAGGGCCTCTCCAGGATGAATATGGGGCCTTCTTTCTCCTCCCAGATTCCCTTCTGATAGGTGCTTTACTCTCATCAGAAGGTAGATGCTTAGCACAAGTCTTCGAAACATTTCATTTATCTTAAAATCCAGTGAAGCCACCAGGAATATGGTGGCAATACCCCCTTCTATGGACTGAACTATGTCCCCCCAGAATTCCTATGTGGAAGCCCTAACTCCCAGTGTGCCTGTCTCTGGAGATAAAATCCTTTGGAAGTAATTAAGGTCAAATGAGGTCATAAGGGTGGGGCTCTGATCCAACAGGACTGTGGCCTTATAAAAAGAGGAAGATCCATCCACCTGCATATTCTCTCTCTCTCCCTCTCTCTCTCTCTCTCAGCATTTTGAGGACCCAGCCAAGAAGGTGGCCATCTGTAGACCATGATGGCACCACGATCTGGACTTCCAGCCCCAAAACCATGAAAAAAATGCATTTCTGTTGTTTAAAGCCAGTTCATCTATAGTGTTTTGTTACGGCAGCCTGGGCTAATATATCCCCCGCCTCAAGTCCAAATGACCTTCCCTGTGTTCACCCACACAAACCGATGACACAGTGATGCCACAAAAAAAAAAAAAAAAAGAAAGAAAGAAAGAAAAGAAAAGAAAAGAAAAGAAAAGAAAAGACCTGCTTTGAAATTACACAGCTAACACCACTAGCTGCCCCTGCTTCTACATACCAGAGAGAGCGTGAGTGCCTTACACATATTATCTCATTTAAATTTTACAACAAACATGGAAGGAGGCATCATGCACCCCATCTTAAGAATGGAGAAACAGCAGAAGGTAGAAGTTCAGCCTTGAATCCAAACTCCACCTGCAATGTGGAGTGGGACTGGCCTCTAAAAGGAACAGCAAATCCGACAATAGCCCAGGAACAAAGTAAGAATCATATGTTTCCCATGGAATACAATAGCCAATAAATCCAGATTTTAAACCTTCCCCAAAGAGCAGCTGGAGGCAACTCCTTGAATCATGTCAAGAATAAAAGTAAAGGTTGGGTGGTGGGGAGGAATGAATAAAAATGGGCCAAATAAAGCACAGGAGAGGTCTCTCAGCCAGATAGCCTCTGTGACACTTCAAAATGCCAACAAAAAACAAGTGATTTACTTCTAAATTTTGCTCACCAGTTAAAAGCTTCATGGAGTAGAAGCCCCACTTAAAATTCCCCACTTCAAAAAGAAAAAAAAAATTACAGCTTTGGAGCCTAGACAGAGAGCATTAGTTCACTGTTGAAAAGAAATAATGAGTTCTAATTCAGGTAATGTAGCTCAGAATTTACTGCCATATTTTAAAATGCACATGAAAAATAAAATTATCCTAAAATGTCCTTGGTGAAAAGGCTGAGTGTAATTGCTATCACTGACAATAGCATTGAACTTAGCTAAATTAACATCAAAGGAAGCCCCAATTACAGAGCATCTGTGCATTATTGATGGTGCCCTGTCTGTTAATCTAAGACGCTCTACTGTAAGGAGCAGAAAAGCAAATAAAAGAGCTAATTGTACCACCAGCCTTCAGGGACCCCAAGGGCAGACCTGCCTTATCATGCTTGTGAAACACCACTTTGCCTGGTCAGAGGGCCAGCGAGGATGCATTTGGAGCCAGACTGGGTACACGGCCCCCAGAAGGAAGCCACGGTGACCACAGGTGGACAAAACAATAGAGAGGCGAAAACATGCTTCCCCCAGAGTTCACCCAACTCACAAGCTACCTGAGAACATAGATGGCCCTGAAGGTCTGGGCAGGGAGAAATAAGCCCTCTGAAGGCACAGGCAGGAAGCCATGGAAATGTGTCCTAACTCTTCTCCCTTACAACAAGAAACTGCTTCCTTTGACTTATCAAGTAACCATTTAGGGCAAATGGCACGTTCTAGGAGAAAAGGCTATTTTTTTTTAAAGATTTATTTATTTGAGAGAGAGAATGAGTGGGAGAGGCAGAGGGAGAAAAAGAATCTCAAGCAGACTCCCCGCTGAGCACAGAGCCTAATGCGGGACTCGATCCCAAGGACCTTGAAATCATGACCAGAGTCGAAACCAAGAGTCGGACACCTAACTGACCGTGCCACCCAGGCGCCCCGAAAAGGTAATTATGGTAAATGCGAAGAAGCTCTCCTCTGAGCATCGGGCTCCTCGCTGGAACTCCTGTGTTGAGGCAGGAAGTGCCATTACTGGAGCTCATACTGATACTGGTATTTACCTATTATACCTGCTTGGCTCTCACCTGGATGATATTCAAAAAGTATGTATTTCACGTTCAGACAAACTGATTACAGTCTTATTGCAACCAGACTTTGTGAAAACTTTCACCCGTGTTCAAGCTGGACAGCCTAAGAGTATCCCACTACTTTATCCTGTCTGCTAATACTTTGCTTCTTAGGCTTTTGGGGACAATGAAAACACAAGTAAATGTTAAATACCAGAGACATCCCTTCCATCACTAAGCTTACTCGAGTTTTCTTTTATATCTTCTTAAAGTTCACCCCTTCTTGTCTGCGGGGAGGAGCTGGATTATATCCCCCCCCCCAAATGATATGTTTAAGCTGTAACTCCCAGAAGCTCAGAATGGGATTACGTTTAAAGACAGAGCCTTTAAAGAGGCAAATAAGCTGAAATAAGCCATTAGATGGGTCCTAATCCCATATGACTAGTGTCCCAGTAAGAAGCTGAAATCTGCACACACACAGAGCTGGCAGGGATGGGCACACATAGCAAGAACACCATGTGAGGCCACAGGGGGAAGGCAGCTATCTGCATGCCAAGGAGAGAGGCCTCAGAAGAAACCAATTCCCACCAACACCTAGATCTTGGACTTAGAGCCCCCAGAATGAGAAACGAATGTGTGTTGTTGAAGCCACCCAGTCTGTGGTATGTGTCACAGCGGCCCTCACAAACTAGTCCACCTGCTATTAGTTGCAGGCACTTTGGAAATAACCAAACTCAAGAGCAGAAATTAGGACCATGCCATCTTCATTTTATCCTTTTTCCTTAGCCAGAGAACTGCAAATACTCGTAACATAAATCAAAGTTAACTTCAGAACAATGTTCATGATTTTTCCCCAGTGGGCCATCCATCCAGCAGCCTTCCCTGCCTTCTAGGATGTCTATCTGCCTGGGGGTTCAGGCCCCACCATCTGATGTTTCCATGTCCCAGAAGGGACTTTCAAAGCAAGGCAGAGCTTCATGAAGCCACAGAGTTCACAAGGATCGAAAGCAAGGCCCTGAGCTCACTGAGGGGTAGGGACTCTGATGCTTTCCTGATGTTCCTTCACTCAGACCTCAGTCACTAGCCTTTTTTCTCTGCTCCTAAACAAGTTGCCTCTGTATTTCCAACCTACTCTTTCTCTTCAGTGGGCTAGAATCCCCAGGCTCAAAGCAAAGAATCAGTGGGGTGGGGGAGGTGTGACAAGTGGAATAAAGCATGTGAAGGCTAAGGTGTTGTTCAAGCTGACCAATGCACCTGCTGGGGGGCGCAGCTCCCTGCCCAGCCCTGATGCTGCACACGGAACCCAGGGTAATATTAGCTTAAAATATGGTAACTTGAAGGCAGGGCCTCAACTTTATTCTATGAAAACCCACTGTCTTAGGGAGGCATCTTTATTTATTGCTTCTCTTTTCTTTCCTTTCAAGCTAATTTTTAAAAGTAACAAAAAAACCTAAATTGCAAAGGCAAAAAACCAGAAACCGTCTTCTCAAGTGGATCATGAAAATGTCAAGCTGTAAATGCACAGTTTACAGACATAATCAGCTCTAAGGGCTCCATATCAGTCATGACCAGAGATCCCATGAGGAAGGACTTTTCACAGCCCACTTACAAGGCCCTAAATCCACTCCTCAAAACTAAAGCAACTATACCATAGCCAACAGGGGTCTTCGAGGTGAGAAAATGTCAAAGAACTTTTTTAGAAAGCCATGGACCCATTTCCAGGGGAGTTATTGCTGGGTCTCTACCAGCCATCAGCTTCCTCCTCATCCCAGTGTCTGAGCTGCTTGCTACCACCCAGACGCTTTCCCGAACTCGTGGGGAGAAGGCCCTCAACCCTAGGTCTTCGACCTCTCTGGCCATCTGAGCACCTACAGTGGCCGGGGCATTCTGAATGCTGGGAAGCCCTGGGCCAGTGGCTGCCTCTCACAGCTGTCTACCGTACCTGCTGTGCACAGGGCGCTATCACTCCCTCTCCCAGCAGAGACCTACCCATACTTTCCTCCCACTTCAAACCTTGCCAAGGTTCCTCCTCATCCTCAAATTAAATTGCAAACTTGGCCTAAGAAACTGAGCCCTCCGTGGCCCAGCTCCTACAATTCTCTGCCTAGACCATGCATTTCACCAAAATGGGTTGGAGTGGGGAGTAGTCAGAAGGTCAAATCACAAAGTTACCTTTGGTTCCCTTCCACATCCTCATCTTCCCACTCTTTTACTCCTACCTCCCATTATATTTTCATGCCTGTTAATGAAATTTAAGATACATTGGGGAAAAAGGGTGAGCTTTGGAGCCTAGGGAGACCCAAGGAAGAAGCTGATTCTACATTGCTCTGTAATTTCAGGTGATACACATAAATTCTCTGATCATCAGTTTCCTCATTTGTAGATTCAGGATAATATTGCTAAGTCACTGATACAATATCTAGAACACACTGAACACAATACATGCTAGGCATTGTATTTACTCATATATCAGGAAAGTGCCAACACATCTAATAATGTACTACTGGGCAGTCGATCAACTCTTGGGCTGACCTTGCAATCCTAATTAGCTAAGCATCCAGAAAGCCTCAAGAAGTTGATGTTGTGACACCAAAAACTAAAAAGTTGTGTCCTAGTTAAGAGCCCTGGTTCAAGTGGCCAGGGAAGGACCAGAGGGCAGGATGGATGGATGGATGGATGGCCTACCTATTAGTCAAGTTCCTGCAGCAACACTACTCAAAATCCTAGCGGCTTACAACAAGAATTTATCTCTTATGCAGAGGTCTGTGATTGGCAGCGGTAGATCTGCTTCAGGCTGCAGTCTAGGTTCAGGCCTGCTCAATGTGTATTTTGTGTTCTTTTCACAGCAAATGGCAGGCACGCGAGAGGAGTGAGTGGAAACACATGGTACCTCATAAGGCTGTGGCCCAGAATTGGCATGCTGTCACCCGCACTCACATCCCATTAGCCAAAGCATCACATGGCCAAGGCCAAAGTCAATAGAATGGGGAAGTAAAAAGAAATACACAATTTTAGATAAACAGTGAACTCTACCACTCTTGTGCCAACTGTGAAGTTCTAGAGCTGTATGAAGTATCCTAGGGATCGAATTCCCTAAAGAATGCCACTTACTTCCATGATTCTCTAGGCACGTGTCTGTCTAAATATCTGTGGACAAAAGTGAGCACGGTAGAGGGAGGCCAAAAAGAGGAAGAGTTGGGCCACTGGGATGCAGTGAAAGCCAGTGGCTCCAACAGAGACACAACAATCTCTCATGAGACCTTGGGCCTAATGGATTAGAGTGACACCTGCTCTGTGCTCAGCACCTGGCCAGGCCCCAGGGACTTCTGGGAGAGGCTCCAAGAAGCTGCCTTCAGCACCAACACTTCTGTTTCACTTTCCTTCTCCCTACTATGGATTTCGACTCTCTGTCCCTAAGGCTTTGCTCAGGAGCAGGAGATAAAACGTCCCTATCTTTGATTACAGATGGTTGCCATGCAAAAGCAAGGCAATGAAGGCATACCAAAATTGCCCCCAAAGAACAGTACTCTGAAAGCATTTACTTGAGACACAAGATGCCATGCTGCTAAAAATGGAGAAATATAAAATCCTCCCCCCTACCTCCGACGAATGTGGCAAACTGTGAAATCAGGAAGAAGACTGAAAAACAAACAGACTGCAAATTTTTTGCTTCTGGAGTTGTTTCCAAACACATCACCCAAGCATCTTCCAAAAAATAAATTAATTTAAAATTTTTTCCTCCCTTCAAAATTTACTATAAAGCAACTGAAAATAGAATCTGAATATGTCTGTAGACAGGAAACATCTGCATGAAAACAGAAAAGAACAATAAAACACTAACATATTCAGGTAATTAGAAATATCCAGAAAATAAGCTGACATTTTTAGTTTTCTTCTGAACGTTTGGCACGGTAAAGAACTTTCAATATATATTAACTTATCACCTATTTAAGTGCATGTATATGTGGTTTACAATATTTATTTATAGGCATACCGTGGCTTTATATAAAATATATATTCCTGAAAACAGTATAGAGTAAATGTTAAAAATTGTAATCAATTTAGAGGTAGTTTCTAATAACCTCCTACATGTTCGCAACTGTGCCAGACTGGCATAACAGAAGGTACAAAAGATACGCACACTGTGCTTCAGAACAAGGTAGCAGGTAGGGAAGAATTCGACTAGGCATAAAACAATTAAGTAAACCAAGCAAGCCACTAGGCAGTGCTCCTTCATGGAATAGACACACACACACACACACACACACGACAATGGCAGCTAAGACCAGGAAAATCTCATTTAAACTACACATAGATTTGTGGAGCACCTCAATATGTTTGCTGAGAAAAGCTAGTTTTTATTTCCCACAAGCCTTCATAGGAGCAGGTGGATTCCGAGAGAAGGACGCAGAGAACACTGTGCACAGTGACAGGGAGCGTGAGCTCAGATCACACCCTTGCCTTCCCCAGCAATACTATCTGCTGGAGAAGCCCAGGCCGGCAATCAGGGCGGCCGGAGGTTTTGCCATCGTAAGTAATCCGGGGGTAAACCCTTTGGAAAAACAAATACACAACCCAGAATCTCTCCTTTCTGCCAACGCACAGATTCAAGCTATTACATTTTTTTTTAAGGCAGAGGTCCCTTCCCTGCTTTTCCAGAAGACCATATTGAAGCAATAAAAAAAAAAAATGGACCACCTTTCACGATGGATCTTCCAAAAGGCTCTGCTGTTTCCAGTTCACTCTTTTGACGAGTATTGGCTGAGCCTCTGCTATAAACTAGGCCCTGGGGATACGGGGGCAATAAAAACAGGCAAGTTCCTACCCTCATGGAGCTGACATCTCGGTAGATGAGGGGCTGCTTCATCCTGACAGAAGCTGGCTTCCCAAAGCTCCTATTACGTATCTTTATCCTGGGCTGCCATTGTTGTGTGTGTGTCAGTCCAAAAACGTAGACACAGATGAAGGAAGCTAAAGGAAACCAGGGAGTTGGGTCCTCGTGCCAGTGTGAGGAGCGGGACTGTGTAGTGTGGCCCTGGAAGGAGGCGATCCTCAGACCCCAAATAACGTCCAACTTTCAGTTTAAGGTCAGGAATAAAAAAGATTTCCAGAAGGTACATAGACTCAGAAGTTTATTCCTTTAATCCATCATGTCTTCCTCTCCCTCCTTCCCTCCTCCTCCTCTCCCTTTCCCTCCTTTTCTGGGACACACACACACACACACACACACACACACAGCTTCCACCCCATCAGGAAAAAAGACTATTTCAAAGATACACACACACAAATATATAAACTATACAAATACACAACTACACAGGATAGGAAACCCAGGCAGGCCCACATAAAGGCATGCATCACATATTTTCAAGGACATGCTGACACCCACAAACATACCTATTACCTTCTCTCACCTATAACAGAATGGCCACAAATATAAGCAAAAGTACACATGTCAAAACACTTTCTAACACAGGCTGTGATTCTCGGGCCAGCTGTCCCTGTAGCTGCTCTCCCCACTGCTTCTATAAGGTTCTGAACATTACACAGTTGGTAGCCAACTTCATATACATGCCTGTAAACAAGAGGGCTCAGCTTTAAATAATTATGTCAAAGAAATGACAACCTTGCTCTTTGCCAGAACAGGGATGAATAATTACAAAGCCAGGACATAATTAAGCAATTCCGACTGTCGGATTCTTGAACTGTCTGATGTGTAGGGCTGGCATGCCCGCCACGCATACCCTCCTGGACAGGCCTCGCGCCCCTTTGATTTATGTTCCCTGATGTGGCAAGGGGGATCATGGTCTGGCCATCACAGAAGCCCTTCTTTGGGGGCCTCCCCACCTTCTCTGCATCCAGCTTGGTGCTCTCGGCATTGACAATGGCATGATTCCATGGCCAATATTTGCAAAAGATACAGCTTTTCTTTAAAATTCCAGGAAATGAGGGAAGCCTAGCTGTCGTAGGTCCATTAACTCACAAGACAAACACACCAGTCTAGAAGAGTCCATTGTAGAATTAGCTATCACTTCCCTAATGAATGATGGCATCTTTCTATAGGACAATCAGAGCTCAGACAGAAAGCAGCTTTTAAACAACAAAAGCCAAAAGGCAGCGATGGAAGGGAAATGTGTCATCACGGCAGAAGGCTAGAGCGAACTCGTGCTCAGGCGCCAGGGCCTGCCAGGTACAAATCAAACCTTTGTGACATAGGGGCTTTATGAGTTCTGGATGATTTTGCATCTGCGTCAGCCGAGAACACCCAGACTGCCTGTCCCCTACCTCCAAGGCAAGAGCTGTGATTGGAGAGGCATTTTCCATTCTCCCAAATACTTTATGTCAGGAATAAAATGAAAACAGCTCCCCAAATCACGGCCCCCTCCATCATCCATCAGAGCATTCTGCTGAACGAGCACAACAGGGCCTCTGCTGCCTGAGAAAGGACAGAAGCCAACTTGCCATTCCGACTCTGTGATGAGAAATAGGTCTTCAGCAAGTGTGCTCAGCACAACGTCGGCAATTGACGGGGAGGAAATCGCTCTCCACTTAGAAGCCGACTCCGAGTGTACACAGACCTCCCAGAACATATATATGTATACACACACAGAGACAGAGAGCGTGTATGCACACCTGCGCAGGAACAAACAGACGTCTGCACACACTGCGCGCAGGCGAGAACCAGCCTTTTTAGCGCCAATTTATTAATTCAGTAAGAAACTCATTTGGCCTCCTGCTATCCGCAAGAAAAGTACCAATGCGTATCCTGAAGACAGGCCTGGGGGAGTTCCCTGGCATTCGAGAGAAGCATGAGTGGGCCGTGCAAGCAGGAGCACAGCGAAGTCAGTCCTGTGCGCTCGAAGCATCCGGGCGCAGATAGAGCACTCAACCGGAAGCCCGGGCCCCTGCCTTCTGACCCCGGCTCTGCCTCCGTGGGACCAGGCGGGGCGGGGGGACAGGGGGGTGCCTCCGGAAACTACACCCTCACCCGGTTCTTTCACCCATCAAGTGACAGCACAGACCAGCTGATTTCAGAAGGCCTCTCCAGTTTGGAAATCATGTGACTCTCCGAAAAGATAACAGCTGAAGATCCCCATGCTTTGTCAGAGTGTTTTTGTCTCTCCTCAAATAATTAATGGGTATTTTTAAGCTTAACACCATTAGTAAAGATGTGGGAGTCAATCACACAAACATAAGCTAATTCTATAATTGATTAGAAACTAATCTGGAGCTTTGAAAAGCATTTCTGCTGACGCTGTTCATGACTCAGAGAGCCGGCTACTACTGGACTTTAAGGAGCCATGCCTGCCTGCTTTCAAAGCCGGGCGGGGTTTCAGCCCCGGCTGCCATCTGACCCCAAGAGAGCAGTTCAGCTTTCTGCCATCTGACCCCAAGAGAGCAGTTCAGCTTTTACCTGTTTTCTTCCTCTAGGCCTTCTTCCGAGGCTTTTATCTGCAACAGAGAAATGCACAGGGAAAATGGGTGGCTCACTTGCTCCAGCGGTAAGAGCGGAGTCGAAGGGTGTGGCTCTGTGGTCAGACACACCAGTCCAGCCCCAGTCCCAGCTCTAACTAGCCGGGCTGCCCAATTAACACCTCCAGGCCTCAGTTACCCCACCTGCAGAGTCAGCCAGTGCTCCCTTCCTCCTACATTGCAGGGTTGCCTGAGGACTCACAGATTAGAATACAAAGAGCCTTAGGGCAGTGGTGAGCACACGTGGTGGGTATTGTATTAGTGCTTCTTCCGATTTCCTGGGACAATGTAGTGCTTCCCCTGTCAAGAACAGGGGGAGCCGGAGAAATACGGATCTGTCGTGTAACATGCATGCATACATGAAGGTGGAAAATGTGGAATGGGCAGGAACCCAAGATATTATAAACAGTTCATTTGTTGTCCTTTGTTTGGTGATGTCGGCTGCCTCTGGAATCTTTTAACCAAAAAAAAAAAAAAAAAGGGGGGGGGGGGAGGCCAAGAAATAAATTCTTTCATTTGGACAAAATTACAAAAGCTGGAATAACTAAAGGCAGTCATGAGCAATACATCGAATGTGTGCCTCAATAAGAAAAACTGTTAACACTTTAATAGCTATGAAACGAATCACTCAATTAATTTCCCACATGATGAAACAGGTAACAATACATTTATCTGCCAGTATTATACCCTCCATATCATATATTTCCACAACTGTTAGCAATTTTATTCAGCATAACGGGAAATAAGTTGCACCTCATGGATTCAAGGGAAAAAAAGTGGCACCTCATGGATTCAAGGGAAAAAAAGTGGCCTGAGGTCTGCTGCCAGCCAAGCAACTTGATGGAAGAGGTTTCATTTTTCTGTTTTGGTTCTGTTTGTTTTTTCTCTTTCCCTCTTAATCATTTTCAATGCATGTGCAAGGCACTCTAAGTCAATAAGCGAGGACAAACCAGACCTCCAGGATTTCTGGGCCAGTGTTTTCAACACACAAGCTAGGGTCCCACAGGAAGTGACTGGGTAGTTCCACGGGGCCCTGGGGCAGTGAGGGACCTCAAAAGGGGTCATCAAGAGTCATGTGGTCCATTCTCCAGCCTTGGGCTTCACGGAAGAATCCCAGCTCCTTCCAAAGAGAAAATGTTTCACATCCTTAAAAATCTCCTTGAATCTGAATCCAAGACTCAAAGCCACATCTCCCTTGCCTCATCAATGCTGTCATTAAGATGACACCATATTCACTTCCATGACCTGGATGCAGACTCAGCGGATAAAGGAAAGGTCAGTAAAACTATTCCCAGGAGCTCTGGGGAGCTGCATGTGGGGATATGCTAGTCCCAGGTCACATTGTCAGAAAAAAATGACCTTTCTCACTAATAATATCTCCGAGAGCTCTTGAGCCCTCATACCTTGTGAACAGAAGAAAATCACTCTCCCCTACCTTCACTATGGCCCCAAGAAAGGAGAGCTCCCTGTGGGTCACTGAACGAATGTTACCCACCTGAGGAAAAGTAAATACCCCAAGCTTACTTCTTTCTCCTTTCTTGGCAACAGACCTGCAGAGGCCCCACCTTGTAAAAGAAACATCTTCAAGGAGACCTGAAATCTTCCCCCCAGAACATCACCATTGGGCTGTGTATGGTGCTGCTTTATTGGTAAAAGAGCCACCTGGGTGAAATCACCTTACAAATAAGGTCCCCTTAGATGGATCACAGGAAGATCCAATTTATTCCCAGTCCTACGTCTTGTTAGGCCAACAGTGTACCCACGGATACAACCCTGGTTGCAGATCTCTCCTGCGTTCCAAACACAGAAGAACATCCTCTAACGTGCAAATAATAATCAGTGAGACAAGACATAAACCCCTTGTGAAGACCAGAAAGTAGGCGCCTTACCTTGGGCTTCACCACTTTCATGAACGACCCTCTGAGCAAAGCTTCCTCTCGTTCTTGTCTGGTTACTTTCCGGGCATCCAGAAACTTCAAATTGGGCAGCTTGTGCAGAACAAAGCATCTGAAAGAAAATAGTCAGAGACAACTCAGGAGGGTAGGTGATGGCCTCAAAGATCCATGCAATTTGTCTCATGCTCAGGGATCTACATCATTAGGTCTTCAGAAGTTTAGATCTTGGCTGCTGCTTCTCTTTTCTTTCATGAAGAATGAATAATCACTCTTTGCAGAAATCTAAATAATTATATTTTACACATACAACTAATCCTTAAAAATGTACACTATTGATTGTTCTTGATTCAAATGTAGACACACACACACACACACACACACACGCACACGCACGCACCTGATGAGGCAGGAAGATTCTATCAGTGTACCCACCCCCCCACAACTGCCCGTCCTTTCTAGAAATGGGCCTGGCTTCTTTGCTATGCAGAAAGTTCTCAGGGAAACTAACCTACAACCTAACTGTACCATTTATGTCATTGCCATTCCTGTGGTCATCTGTGTAACTCTCATTTCTGAGAGATAAGCAAATCTTTGGGAAGCTTGGCTGGCTCAGTCAGTAGAGCATGTGACTCTTGATTTCGGGGTTGTGAGTTTAAGCCACCACAATGGATGTAGAGATTACTTAAAAATAAAATCTTTAAAACAAAACAAAACACATCTTCAATTTGAAACTAAGACAAGAGACACTGACTGGCCATCCAGGACAATAAACCAGAGGCTGTAATAACATACATGACTTTGAGATAGAAGGAAGGAGTGCACATAACTGAGAAATGTTTCCTTGAAGAATTGAAGAGGGGACTTGAGGATTTTCTCATCATCCCTGAGTTACTTCCACACTGGCACTATGAAGATAATTTTTACCAAGGTGAAACAAGAAGAATCAGTTTATAGGGGATATGCATTTAATAGCTCAACAAATACTAATACAGATTCCCCCAGAAAGAGTCTTTGGTGTCCATCATGGCCTCCATGGATAAGCTAATGGCTGCTTGTGTGATGAACTGTCCTCAAGCAGGTATATTTGGAATTGATGAGAAGATCCAGGTGGCCATGGGGTAGGTACATAAACATTTAATACATACATAAAAGGTATAGACACCTGCCTATACGTCTTCTTCAGGGACAGTTACCAACCCAGATGCTTTCCATCGAGCCCCCATACTTGATCACTCAAAGGAGCCATTGCTTAGACCCTGTCCTGCTTAGGAAGAAGAGGTAAGTATCCAATGTCAAGAGGAATAAATTATCTCCATAGGAATCTGTCATTTCCTTCCTGTTTTCAGCCTCTTCAGTATTCACTCATCTTTCAAATCCTAACCCACATGAACTTTTCTTCTGCATCTCCAGACCACATTGTTGTCTCCCTTCTCTGCACTCCCAGGATACACTGTGAGCACCATACCATCTAACATCTGGTGGTTTTTTAATCATTTTATTGGTGTTCAGTTGATGTCCTCACCTATGAGCTTCTTAAAGGCAGGGACTTTTTTTTCTTACCCTCATATTATCTCAAAAAGTAGTATTAGAATGGACTCAATAAAATACCAGTTTGTTTAAGTTGTATATTTCTTGAGCACCTACCATGTGCCAGGCCCTAGGTACACAGAGGTGATTATAACATGATTTCTGCTTTTAAAGGGGTTCTTGATATAATGGGGAAGATAGACTCACACAGAAAAATTAGAAACCCCACAGCTAAGTGCCGAGATTGGGGTTATGCACAAAGTAATTCTGGGGAGCACAGAGAAAGGGACCTAACATTACTCACTGAATGAGTGAAAACTAATGGCTGGAGGAGAAAGAGGAGAAACAAGAAATCTCAAGTGATCTTCAAAGAACCAAACCCTAAAGCAATCCTAAGCGCTGAGCTTGTTCTCGGTGCAAACGTTACCTGGGGGTATTTAGCATGACCCCCTCCTTACGGGAGCCTTGGGTTCCCAAGGCCAGCTTCCACCTTCATAAGATGGTCTCACATCACCAGGTGGCCTCCATATACTTGCCCAAAGGTTTGGTTGATGACTGAAATGCCAGAGAAAACAGCATAGAGGCTTCTAGTCGAAACACTCCTTAATGAAAATAAGCAGTTCTTTTGAGGTATACTTTTCTTCCCCATAAGTGTTCACCCCAACACCTGAGGTCCTGGAAATTTGACTATCGACTTCCGGCTTCCTCCCCGTTCTCAATCTATGATCTTCTTTCCAATCTCTCCCTGAGCCTCTCCCTTTCCTTTACAAATGCCCTCTAACCTTATCCAAAATCAGAAAGTTTCCACGAAGCCTCAAATGAACTTCTATCCTCCAGTAGAACTCCCACTGGCCTCAGTCAGTGTCAGAGAAAACTTCCATCTTCTGCGTATAGCAGAAAAGTCTTGATGACAACAGATTCTTTCAAATAAAGACATGTACAGATGGAAACAATATGTCAGGAGTGACGCTCAGAGAAGTAAAGACACCCACTAAGTGTAGGGTGGGAAAAGATGAATATTCAGGTGAAGAAAACATCAGTATTAGAAAATCAGCCAATGTTTAATGATGGAATGAAAGATGTCTTCACGGGGCTGGCAGGAACCATGATGACAACAGACAGCACGTTGTCATTTTGCCCCACTTTGGATCACAGCCCTGAAATCAAAGGAGAGAGAGAGAGGTGCTGGCTTTTAAGCTAGTTAAAAATTTTAGATGACAAAGAGCTGCTGTTTTCAGAGCACTCGTCTTATACAATCGAAGAAACAGCCCATGAAATAGGCTGCCAGTCATCCCTGAAACTAGGGCTGACCTGACTCCCATCCTGACGGCCAGCCTGGGGTTTCCTAGGTGGTGAGTGCTTGGAGAGGTTTGAGGGACACTAGGAAGGCTTGCCCCCAAATAATTCAGCCTGAGACTCAGCCCAGGGTCCAAAGTTCCTCCCTTAGAGATGGCTTCATACATTCACTCACACGACCAATAATTAGTGAGCTGCTACCACCTGTCATAAACTGTGCCAGGTGCAGAGAATAAGGTGAGGCTCGAAACAGACAAGGTCCCTGCTCTCAAGGAGCTTATATTCCAGCACAGTCACTCTCAAGAGGGCACCAGCATCCCCTGGACGGCTTGTGGAAACACAGACCACAGGACCCCACCCCCAGAATTTCTGATCCCCTAGAGAGTAGGGCCTGGAATGTACATTTCCAATAAGTTCTCAGGATGGTTGATGCCACGGATCGTGTTGCAAACCACTGTCCAAGTGAAAATAACACCATGGCGAATAATAGTTTTGGAATGATGAGGTTGGTGAGGTGGTGGGGAATCTCCATCCCGATTCTGCTCATGGTCTGCCCTACCCCAGTGTCTGTGGTACACAGCGCCCAGAAGGCAGCCACATCCACCAAATCTCCTTGCCCCCGGGTGGTTTGGAACTAGCTCCAAACATTACTGCCAAGTGATAAGTCAGTGGGCTTTTGCCCGCCTGTCCCATCCCAGTCTTGGGAGATCTATTTCCCTTTGTTCTAGGTCATGTCAGGGTGTCAAAAGCTGCAGCTTCAATCCCGAGTATAATACAAGTTTGCCATAAAAATACAACTGAGGATTCCCGAAGCCACAGAATGAAGGCTTTTACAATATCAATTCGACCCTTGTAAATTTAATCCAGGGTTATTTGTTGCAACAAAATCTCTTTACCGTGATGTATTACTTAGTTACTGGGGTTATCACAGCCGTATCCTAAAGTTGCATAGTACATAAAACATTTCAGTTAACAATGCGGGAAGGTTAACTCCCCCAGATAACCTGCAATCACAAGGGCTAGTCCAGATGACATGCCTCTGTCAGCTTCCACGAGCTATTGATGGTTCAATCAGTTTGTTTTGAAGGTAAAGTACAACAAAAGGGCAGTAAACTTATTCAGACTGTCAACAGGGGCTATCGGGAATGGGGCTTGCAGGTAAGTAATTCTGGGTGTTTTAAGGCTATTATCAAACAGCAATGGTTGAAGGAAGAGACAGCTACTAATAACACAGAAGGCAGCCATCATAAACCACTTTATGGCAGAAACCCCCGTCTATAAATCCTGCGACACCCGGAGACAGCTTCAGATTTATAAAACCGCTTGTTAAGCCAGGGCACTGCTTAATGAAAAGAGATCGGTCTAAGTTCTGAGTCTCATGTCCCCAGTTCCAGAGGGCAACTCCAATTTTCCTGACCTTCCCAAGGTGGCCAGGCGAAAGCCCTGGGGCTGGGGGCGGGAAGTCAGGGACACTCTTGGCTGTGATGCGGAAGGTGAGGTTATCAAGAAGAAAATCAGGGCTCCCAGGAAGGTGTGTAAAGACCCATTGGTTTCCGTCTGAAAGCAGATTCTCAAAAAGTGAGACCCACACACAGAGCTTTTCAGGTTCTCTCTCTTTTCATATTCAGTGGTCCATTTTCTTACAGGAGTCCTCTAAGGAGACACCCAAAACTGGCAGGGGGAGAAAAGGAAGAGC